>NW_017731449.1:2587413-2628485 GCF_001890085.2 Hipposideros armiger | reverse complement strand
GCCACTCGGCCGGCCCTATTTATTTATTTTTGATGTGATTGTAAATGGGATTGTTTTCTTAATTTCTCTCTCAGCCAGTTCATTATTGGTGTATAAAAATGCAACCAATTTCTGAATAATTAATTTTGTATCCTGCTACTCTACTGAATTCAGTTATCAATTTTAATAGTTTTTTTTGTGTGGAATCTTTAGGATTCTATATATATAGTATCATGTCATTTGCAAATATTGACAGTTTTACTTCTTCCTTTCTAATTTTGATGCCTTTTATTTCTTTTTCTTGTCTGATTGCTGTGGCTAGGTCTACTTCCAATACTATGTTGAATAAGAGTGGTGAAAGTGGACATTCTTGTCTTGTTCCTGATCTTAGAGAGAATGGTTTTGCTTTTCCCCATTGAGTATGATGTTAGCTGTGGGTTTGTCATATATGGCATTTATTATGTTGAGATATGTTTCTTCTATTCCTACTTTGTTGAGAATTTTTGTCATAAATGGGTGCTGGAATTTGTCAAACACTTTTTTCTGCATCTATTGATATGATCATATCATTTTTATCTTTCATTTTGTTTATATGCTGTATCATGTTAATTGATTTTTAGATACGGAATCAACCTTGAATCCCAGGAATAAATCACACTTGATCATGGTGTGCGATCTTTTTAATGTATTGCTGAAAACAGTTTGCTGATATTTTGTTGAGGACTTTTGCATCTATATCAGGAAAATTGGCCTACAATTTCTTTCTTTTTTCTTTTTCTTTTTTTTTGTAATTGGTTTTGGAATCAAGGTAATGGTGGCTTCATAAAATGAGCCTGGGAGATTTTCCTCCTCTTGAATTTTTTTGGAATAGTTTGAGAAGGATCGGTGTTAATTCTTCTTTGAATATTTGGTAAAATTCACCTGTGAAGCCACCCGAACCGGGACTTTTTTTTGTTGGGAGTTTTTTTATTATGGATTTGATTTCATTGGTAGTAATCAGTCTGTTCATCTTTTCTGTTTCTACTTCATTGAGCCTTGGGAGATTGCATGATTCTAGGAATTTACCCATTTCTTCCAGATTGGCAGATTTGTTGGCATATAGTCCTTCCTAATATTTTCTCATAATCCTTTGTATTTCTGTGATGTCAGTTGTCACTTCTCTTTCATTTCTGATTTTATTTATTTGGGTCCTCTTTTTTTCTCGATGAGTCTGGTTAAAAGTTTATCAATATTGTTTATCTTTTCAAAGAACTAGCTCTTGGTTTCATTGATCCTTTCTAGATTCTATTTTGTTTATTTCCACTCAGACTTTATTATTTCCTTCCTTCTACTCACTTGGGGCTTTATTTGCGATTCTTTTTCTAGTTCCTTTAAGTGTAAGGTTAGATTGTTTATTTGAGATTTTTTTCTTCTTTCTTTGTCTCTTAATTAAGTGGGGCTAATATATTGTTTATCGGGTAGAGTAGTTATATTAAATGCACTGATATATATAGATTGAAACAGTAGCTAGGATGTATTCAGTAAATGTAAATTTCTACTTTTTCAGAACTCATAATTTTGGTTTTAGTTCCATTAGACATCACTTAGTCCAGGACCCATGCTGGGGAATAGGCACGGAGAAAATAAGAATATGATCAGGAGTGTATACACAAGTACTCAATAAGTCATCTTTGAGTACCTGTAATGTCAAGGGCAAATGGATGTATAGGAAAAATGGGATTTCCTTAATTCAGTGTATAACTCATTTGATTTTACTTTTGAATCTTGACACTTTGGTTGATCATCTATTCAACAAATATTTGTCAAGAGCCTCCTGTAATGCTGGCTCTATTCTTGGAACCAAAGATACAGCAGTGAATAAAATACACCAAAGTTCCCACAGCTGTGTTGCTTACATTCTGTTGGCAAGAGACAGACAAGAACAAAAACAAATAAATAAATTATAGAGTATTTTGGAAGATGCTTGCCATTGGAAACAAGCAGAGGAGGAGGCCCAGAGAGTTGAGGAATGCCAGTAAAGGCAAAGTGTAATTTTAGATAAGCTTATTAGAGTAGGCTTCATTTAAAAAGTGCCCTTGGAACAGGAATGAAACAGAACAACTCTCGTGCATACCTGGGAGATGAGCGTCCCTGACAGAGGGAAGCACCAGTGCAGAGGCCTTGAGGCAGCAACGTATCCAGCATATTTGAGGAAACTCAAAGAAGCCAGTGTGGCTGGAGCAGGAACAGCAGAGGGGAGCATAGTTATACAGTTTGAGAAAAGAGGGAATCAAGGATGATGACAAAGTTTTTAGCCTGAATAGCTGAAACCACAGACTCTGTGAAGTGGGAAGACTGATGGTGGAGCAGGAGAGAAAATAAGTGGGAAAGAGTGAACTCAATGTCAGGTCTAGTTTAAAATTTCAAACAATCCCTTTCAGTCTGTCTTGGGCCGAGAAAGCTTAGCCTCCCGGATACCCGTCTTGACATCCCGGGAGAGGTCAGCGTAGGTCTCGGAGGCAGAGGAGACTCGGCCCCCATTGCTCCTCTGTCACTGAGTGTTCTTTTGGCTGTGGCTTCCCTGCTGGCGTTTTTTATTTAATGGCTGGAGCCTGTAGCTGGTGCAGCTTGTCATCTGCTGCAGTTCATCCTGGGCAGAGATCCCTACAGCACTGCCCGACTGGATCTCACCTTCACCTCTGCTGCTGCCCTCAGTTCCGCCGAGACCAGTTTGATTCCACAGAACTGTCTGCTCTCAGCCTTCCTGCATTCTGGCCGCCCCTCAGGTAGGCTCCCCAGCCAGACTCGCAGCTGCTTCCGCTTCCCTTTTAGACTACACGGGAACCAAAGGCCAGTCAGCAGATTAAACCTTGGGTCCTCCTCCTACCTGACAGTGCTGTCCTGCCAAGGTGATGTGGCTTTGCTGCCTGGGGCAGCCTGAGAGGTAGTCACTTTTCAGAGTCCTGAACAAGGACCAGGAGCTGGAGCCCGGCCTCGCCCTCAGTGTCCCCTTGCTAATCTAACGAGCTGCTGCTTTCTCTAGGCAGAAAGCAGAGAAGGGAGAATCAGTTCACGTGTGAGACTGCCTTGCCGGGTTTCCTCTCTCCTCCCTGCTCTCCTTGGAGACATGAAAGGAGCCGGAGCTGACTCTTGTGTGTCATATCCTGTTCCTGTTTGGATATCCCTTACATTAAAGCTCTGTGGTCAGCTACACAAGCTTGTCCCTTGGTTTGCTAAAATGGGAGACAAACAGTATTTTCTCCCAAGTTGGTATTCTGGCAAACAAGCCTATCTGCTCCATCAGTCCTCTTTTGCATGAAAGAAGCTGAATATTACATTGTTCTTTCCTTTTGAATTCCTTATGTTGTAAATTCTTAAATTATAAATTCAAAACAAAACCTCATACAAATTGTGACCTCCACTCAGTCAGATAGATGCTGTGAAATGACTAGGACAAAGCCTACACATTAAGAAAGACGAAAGGAAGAAACCAATAATTAAAAAATCGGTGACTATAATATATATGGTCTCTGACATGTCATGGTCTTTGGTTTTTGTAAATACAAGTACGCAAGTCCTGTGAAATAGCTTTGGTCATGTTTGATGCCATAATGTTATCTACCAAAATGTTGAAGTGTGTCTGATTTTCAGCTTTTGCCTTAATAACTCTTTGTTCAGTGAACCTTCTTGTAATCTTCCCTAAAATCTTCTTTAATAAAATAAGACAAAGTACACTTCAAAATATAATTTAACATATCTTCACATTTTGAGGTAAGCAGATAGAACAGATGTTACGGGTATAACTTTCTCTGTATTTCTATTTTAAAATGTTAGCCTATTTTCTATTCAGCATTTTCCAAGTTAGCCTGAGCTATTAAAAACAAAATGCAAGCACAGGCAAAAAATAAAACGGCTGTGCCTTTTTATTTTAAGAATAAAATCAATTAAATAAAGGTTTTCAGATGTGATTTTAATAGTAATAAATTTAGAAAGGGGAAAATAGACAACTTAGAAAGTATTTCCTTAAAAATCTCT
The DNA here is from genome assembly GCF_001890085.2 of Hipposideros armiger. Taxonomy (NCBI): domain Eukaryota; kingdom Metazoa; phylum Chordata; class Mammalia; order Chiroptera; family Hipposideridae; genus Hipposideros; species Hipposideros armiger. The sequence goes on along the minus strand of NW_017731449.1, from coordinate 2,624,492 downwards.
AATCTCAGATATTTCAAAAGATATGTTTGAAGACATTTAATTGAATGACTTTAGATACATTTTGGGAGATATAATTATGGCATGAAAATAGGAAACCCATTACCTACTCTTTAGTACCTCTAAATTATTTTTATTGTGTAAGGAAAGCAACCATTATACCTCTAGTTCATCGATAAGTTATGTTTTATTGTAAAGCTAAAATAAGAGAAGGAAACCTTGTACCTTTGAAAAATCACATTGATTCATAGAGTTTCTTACTCTGAATGTTTAGCATACTTTCTCATTCCTCAAGTTTTAATTGCTGGTGATTGGTAATTTGATATGACCTAAATTCAAAGAAACTGCTAATATCAAGGAGCCATGTCTTAGTTTTAATCCAGATAATGTATACACTCTGCCGACAGGGTTCCACTTGAAAACGAACCTTCCAACTTTGCCCTAAATCATCGTCTCCTACTTCAGCCATTCCCCTCTCTTCGTATCTTCATACGGTGTTCTGTTCTGCTTCCTCTCCGTCACTGTATCCATGTGCTCGTCTGTCCTCTTCAAACAAACAAGCAGACAACCGTCTCTGAATGGTATACCCCATCCGGGTACAGCTTTAGTTTGTTTTTATTCAGTTCTTTGAAGAACCATCCTCCTCATTGTTTTTTCAACTCCATCATTCTTTCTTCAGCCTACCGAAATCTGATTTCTCATTGTACTGCTTTTATGAAACTGCCCTCACTATGATGAGTGGTAATGTCCCAACTGTAAAACACGAAGGCCACTTTTTTGTGGGCTGGTTATTTAACCTTTCTGCACTTCCCGACATTGATGGCTGCTCTCGTCTCATTGAACTTTCTTGGCAGCCCTCTTCTGCGCTTTGCTAAATGTATTTCTAACCATACTCCAAGCTCCTCTATCAACTCCTTTTACTCTATCCATTTCTTAAATTTTGGTGTTTCCTAAATATGGATTCTAGACCCTCCTATCTTTTTGTACCTCATGTGCACCTTGGGATATTTAATCCAATTTCATGATTTATATATCTGTATACTCATGACCTCTAGCCACAGTCTCTTCCTTAGGATTTTGGTTTGGGTATCTTACTGTCTCTCAAATATGTTTGCCTAGATGTTCTACACGTCACTCAAGTGCATTGTATCTGAGTATTAAAGAATTATGTTCTTTCACATACTGCTTGTCTTCCTTTGTTCCTTATTTGCCCACTCACCCAATCTAAAACCTCCAGCTTTATTTTGCTTTTTCCAAAGTTTTCCATTCTCCTCCTAACATTCCTCCCATCCCAATAGCCAAGCTATCACAAAGTGGCTTAAATTTACCTTCTTCATAGCTTGAAAATCCTTCACCTGCTCCACCACTGAATTTTCCCCAGTTACTACTGAACTATGTTTCACACTTTGCACATTCTGTGCATGACATATTCCCTGTCTTTCAGCCTTTGCACTATCCAGTCTATACTCTGTAATACCAGAGTGTTTTAGCCATAAAGAAATCTGCAGGTGTTTACACTTGCTTAAATCCTTTCCATAGCATTTTGTTGCATAAGGAGTATATTATATGGACCCTAATTTGTTTTGTAATGGACCCTTTGAAAGTCTTTTAATACCCTTCCTCTCTCAGGCACTTGGCCCTGCAGCAACACCAATTACTTGACGTTATTTGAACACATCATGCCATTTCATATCTTGACCCTTTGGAAATGCTTTTTCTGTTTCAAATTCCATCTTTAAAGGCTGGCGAACTAATTACTTCGCACAGCTCAACATATGTGTCACCTACTCTCTGAAATATTACCTCGCCTTTTCCCAACCTCTCTCTGGACTGATGAAGACATTTTTTACCTAATGTGTCCTAAACTACGAGTATATCTTCTCATTTATGAGGTCACATATTTATGTACTTTCTACTTTTTCTGCCTTGCATCCTACATTTTTCCACTGCAGGCAGCCTCTTTCTTATGGACATAAATGAAACCCCTGCAACAAATTTTCTTCTCTTTCTATTCCAAGTTTTGTCCTCAGAAACTACTCCCGTTCTTTTTCTGTAACCTCCCCATTTATAAACTGTTAATAAGATGATTAGTTAAATAGTTTAAGCAACAAACTATTCTTAGATATGATTAATGTACAGAAGTCATGCAAATGATTAAGAAAAATGTATCATATGGAAAAAAAGCTTTGAATTGAAGTCATGTATCAGAAAGAGTCTAAGGCACTTGTGGGAGAAAACACAGGAGTATGTTTGCTATATCTCTTCTCATTCTCAAATTAAACCTCCTTTTTGAAACACTAGCATCTAAGGTAAATTAAAAATGATTTCTTATTCAATTGTATTTTAAAAAATTATTGTTAAGTTTTTCAGATGTATATTTATTTTGACAATATAAACACAGTATTTTAACCAAATTATTAATTTGAGTATGCATTGTGAACAATCCTATGGACAACACCATTTTTAAGTGGGATATATGGTCTAAATTTTAAACAGCTGACTTATAGATATATTTAAACATATTAGTAAGTATGGAGCTGCCTTTTTCTAATGTTTTTGACTTTAAATTTCTTAACAGTATTGGATACTTTTGTGTCCTTTTTTTTTTTTAAATAAAAAAGTATGGCCTCTAATTCTTGTTTTGTAAAGCACCTTTAGAATATTTGATGACTGTTTTTTTCCAAACAAATAATATACCAGTTTATTTTTAACAACCAGAAATAAATTCCATGTAGAAAAAATTGGATTTCAATTAAGCTTTGAAAAAGTGCTTTATGTGTCATTAAAGGATAAAGTCAAGGTTTTGTGACTAAACCCTGAATGTCAATATTATTGCTTCTGAAATACGAGTAGATCATAGCTGTTCAAAACCGGTATTTTCTGAGAACTACTGCACAATGACACGTAGATGTGGTTTTCTTTCTGACACCATTAAATTTTGAACCTAAAGTGAAATATTAGCAGTGGAAAAGAAATTCTGTCTTTGTTACAGGGGACTTGAAAACAAGTTGACACTGGTAAATAGGCCCTAGATTTCATCTGAAATAGGAATATTTCATTGAACTATTGCTCCACAGAGTTTAGAAAACTCAGTGTAGGCTGTTGCTGCTTTTTCAACCCCACTGATACCTCCAGACTGTCATAAGACTTCTGCTACTCAGTGTGGTCCATGACCCAACCAGCAGCTTTTGTGTTACATGAGAGCTTGTTTGAAATGTAGGATTTCATGCCCCACCCCAGATCTCCTGAATTAGAATCTGCGTTCTAACAAGATCTCCAAGTCATTCAAATGCCCATTAAAGTATGAGAAGCACTGACTTGGACTAGTGGGATTTTCTGTTCCCTAACTGGAGAAAGATGAGAAGCCTCCTTGTAGAAAGGGTTAGGGTAGTTTTATAGCCCCGCTTGAGCAAGCTTTCCAGAGCTGATGGAAAACCAGGGTATGAGTGAGATGATCTGGGCAAGACTGTGGAGGCCAAACAAGAATGCCATTTAAAATTTGGTAGGATCCTTAGAGGTTATTTAGTTGAACCCTATCATTTTATAATTATAAATCTGAGTCCCTCAAAGGTAAAGGTGAATGTTTATTGAATAAACTTTGCTGTTGCCTGAGATCACAGTCTTCTTACTATAATATAGAATAATTAATATCACCTAATGACTTAACTAGATATGCAGGAGAAGACCTTCCATGCTTGTGCTTTTAATTGTATCTGTGAAGTTGTTTTCAAGTCCCCAAAATTCAGTGTCACCAAGTCATGGGCACATTCTCCTAAATCTGTTATCGTAAGGACAGCTTTCATGTAAATTGTACTTGTTTATACTTTTAACACTCAGAGTACACATTCTTGTTTGGTATCAGCATGATACCAAAGCTTTAAAGTTGAACTCAGTAGGTTAATCTTACTTTTTAGGCAGAGTTGTGTTTTTTGTTTGTTTGTTTGTTTGTTTGTTTGTTTTTAATTTGTCAATATAGCAATGACTGATGGAAGCTGATTTCTAGATGATTCAAGACCATGATCTTGAACTCTTTCACTGTTCCTTACCCAACCAGATTTCTCCATTTACTACTGCCTTGCCCACTCCACCAGCTCTTACAGGTATTTTATTATTCCTTCCCGCTTCATACCACACTGATACCTCCATCTGTCTGAATCCTGCCTCCTGGCCATTCCTGACAGCTAGTCACGATTACTGTGTTTCGACAAACTGTTCAATCCTCAAATCAATTTCTATCTTCTGTCCAAAGACCTTTCTAAGTGGGTGATCAGTTATAACAATTTGTGTTTTGGGGAACGTTTGCAGCCACCCTGTGTCTAAGAGGAATGGCCCTGTTTACTTTATTCGCATTGCCTATTTTATGTGCCTTTCATCGTGTCGGAATTTCTGTACAATTTTTAATGACTCTCCTTGATTCAACAGTGACAACTTTTTATTAAATATTTTGGGTGTGGAATATTTTAAAAGTATTATATCTCAGCAATTAATGCAAGATATTAAAAACCTCATTTAGTTTTAATGATCATATCTTAATGTTTAATCTTCTTGGAACTTAGGTTGATCTGTTTTGACCTCCAAAACTACAATTTAATTTGGTTCCACTCTAGAGGTGTGCATTAGTCCATTGGCCCTTTGTTTATGAAGATTTAGAGAGTAATTTACTTCTTTTTTTTTTCTTTCTTTGGATAGTATTTTTTAAGTTGGAATTTTATAAATCTAAGAAGGTCTAGATTGTGAGAGAACAATTTTGCTCTCCTCTCTTTCCTTGTCAGTGAGTCAGCCCCAATCAATTGCTGATTAGTTGCTGAGGTCTATGGGTACGGTGAGCAGGTCCTCAGCCTCTCTCTCACTTTGCCCGTGGTTAATCCTCCCCTGAGAGCCTGACCCCACATAGGAGAGATTGTGGTTTAACTGTGGTTTGTTTGGCATTACCCCTGACATTCTCTTTTCCTCATGTAACCACATGACGGCTGTTACTTCTCATGAAACCCAGAATTGACTCCTCTGATTAACATCATTTTTCTTTGTCAGCTTGTAGTAAGTTTTAAAGTAAATTATGCCCCATTTCAAGAAGAAAAATAAAGGCCATTTTTAATGTATTGAGAACGCCAGGAATTTAAGAAGCATTTGTGTCTATATTTATTGATCTGTGTACTTTAATACAAAATTTCTGTGTTAATAAGGGTTTCAAAATGAAATAATTCTACATGTACTGATAGGTCACAATACATGTTCTAATTGAACATACAAAAGTTTATGGGATTATTTAATACTCTTATGTTAGAGTGGATTTGTGTCATGATGGAGAAATAGGAAAGACATTGTAATATAGTCATCTTTTCACAGCTACTATTTACAGTATGTTTGTGTTTTAAAATTCTGTGGCAAATTTTTAAACTAAATTTACATTCCTAACATTGGATATTTTGAATGAGTTAAAATATGCAAAAAAACCTTTCTGATCCAATAATTCATCTTAGCATATTTTATTTAATAACAATGCGGTATTTCAGGATACTATTTAATAAAATTGAGTTCCAAAGTTGATTCATGAATAAAAAAAACCAGTTCAGTAAAAGAATATGGGAGAACCACAAACTAATAGTTATTTAGTAAGGCATTAAGTATGACATTGCTAGGTGAGCTTGTTGTTAACACCCTATTTTGCACAGACAGGAAAATTATATTTTCCTATCATCCAAGTATATGTCACGATGTAGGGTTTTTGTTACACTTGTCTTCAAATATCTTGGACAAAGTGTGTTTGCAATGATGTTTATCTACACCTGGGTCAACCAATATGAGAAATTTAATTTCCAGAAGGTTGAAGCTACTTAACATTGAACTCTCTTCCTGAGTATCTTAACTAAGAATGTATGCCTGCCAAGCTGTGTTTTCTATCAATGATAAACATAAAGCAGTATGAAGCAGTGAACTTAATTTAAAACATTAGGGCTCCTACTTCAAACACTTGGAACAACTTACTAAAAAGACCACTTTGTTAGTGCAATAGCAAGTAGAAGGGGTTAGAACAGAAAGGATGGTTATTTTCAAGATTGCCATGCCTTGTATTCAGACCGACTCTGTTACTTTGGCATTTTCCCCATCTTCTTGTCAGTTTCTTTGATTTATTATATGATTTTTAAAAAGGGATATAGTTTAGGAAGTCAACAAAATTAATCTATCATTTTTTGACTCTTATATGTATAAATTTTAATTCATGGATGCATAAGTTAAAAATGCTTTCATTTACAAATATTTTTGTATATTATCCATTTTATAAAAGAACTTCTTTGTATAATAAACCCATTATATTATGCACAGATTATGTTTATAATATGTTACATATATATGTATATGTACATAAATGTGTACACAAAAAGCCCCAGTAGTACGCTAGGATTGTTTAAGCTTCTCAAAGCCTAATGTCTTTTTAATGTATGTATTTGAAGAGTCTAAAGTATATTTAAAAAATGTTTTAGCAGTTTTGTTATTTACATATAGTTACATCTCCTGTATAGCTCACTTAACCAAGAGTTTCTTTCACTGCTGTTGCCCTCTCTCACTCCACTTCTTTCTTACTTTAGGTCCCTCTAAGTTCACTTGCTCATTTCATATCAGTGATGCCTCCAAATTGTAGCTTGATCTCCTCCTACTTAGATTTTGAGCAGCCTCAGGGTAAGAAGCATTTCTTATGCATCCTTGTATTCAAGTGCTTGGTGTATTGTGAGGTACCATAACAGTTTCTTGTTGAATGTTTTGGTGCAATTATTTTGCTGAGAAAAATTCTACCTTACAATTCCCTCATCTTTAACTCTTGGTCGTTTTTCTTGCACTCATCTGTTGTCTGTCTTCAAAAGGATTTAATATAATTCAGACTTGATGGTAAGAAACTGTCAATGAAATGAAAACGAAGTAACATGTTTTGGAGAATTTTGATAAATTTAGTAAAGTTATCTGATTTAGTTATTCCAAAGCTTTATAAAACAAGCAAGGACTCCTCTCACTTACCTACAAAAAATAGAGACAGAATGGTAATCCTGTTATTATTTCTATACCACCTTTGGAGAATGTTTCCAGTAGTATTTTAATAGCCTTCTATTTGCTGTTATCAACTAATAGGAAGGTGAACAGGAGGCTCTAGTGAGCTTCCTAGGTGATGCCTTAATCTGATCTAACAATTGGGGAAACAACATGAAACAAACATGAAATCTTGTTTTGTCGAAAACATTAGTTATCCAGGTTTGAGAACGATTGCAAAGAGCTTCTTGCTAAAGCTGATGCTATTTATTAAGTCAGAGTAAAGAATGTTGATTTCACTTATTTTTATTACATGGCTATATTGTAGAATAGGCTAGTCAATGACTGAATTTATGCATTCTTCATACTAAATGGCAAGGCTGTTTTTATAGTGACGACAAATAGCAGAGAGCTGACAATCATGGTCAGCATGGATTCTGGACCATACAAGTGAAACCAGTACGCATAAGGATGGGAAGAAATGATAAAGACCTCATGAAGGAGTTACTGATCATCTAGAAACATTTTTGTTTTGTTTTGTTTTAAGTAAAATTAATATAATGTTTAATACTTGTTCTAACCAGTGTAAAGTTTAGAGAAGCATGCATTTTGTTAGGGGATAAATACAAGTATTCAATGATGCAGTTAAATTGAAATACTGGCAAGTCTATACTTTATAAAAGATCTGTGGAGGAACTAAACATAGATAATCAGATAGAGTCTATAATCTTAGAAGTCATGCCAAAAGTAAAGCAACTATCAGAGAGAGGGAAAGGAGATAAATAAATGATTTAAGGCTTTTCATAGATGGATAAAAAATCCTTATTAATTCCTAGACTCTCTCTCTCTCTCCCCCCCCCTCTCTATATATGTCTGTGTGTGTGTGTGTGTATATATATATATATATATATATATATGTATATATATATGTATATATATGTATGTATGAATATATATATGGACTGTCACCTGGGAAAAATCGGGTGCATCATTAGGTAAATGTTTATTTTCCAGCAGAAGTAGAATCTCATTTCTGGGGAGAGTTCACTCACCTTTTTAGCTTCCAACTGGTTACCTCATACATACTTAGAGCCCTCTTTTTTACTTTATTTTTCTAAATTTAGGAGTGGAGTTAGAACATTTTATGCTATGTGAAAGTGTTCTTTATAGTTTTGATAGATGATCTTTTATGTGAAAGTAGCATTTGAGTTTATTTCCTTTCACAGCAGGATTACAGATTATCCCCAATGATTGTATCCAAGAAAAGAATGATGGAAAGTCTAGATCTACTGTATACATGCTGTTCCATTTCATTTTAATTGAATTGGGCTCTCAGGTCACCTGCGGGATTCCGTGCTTAACTGATGGGCAGTTCTTCATGACTTCAGCTGCTGTGTAATTTCCCCTTGAGCATATATATCTTTTAAAAAGTAACTGTCCATGTTGAAAATAGAGGGTGGATAGCAATAGATGACAGCCTTTTCTTAAACCAAGGAAGTCTGAAAAATATAGATGAGTTCATCCTCCTATAGTAGGGATTCTACCATATAATTCTAAAACATATGAAAGATGTCTCTTAAACATGTTTTTAAGCATCCAAACATTTTTCTTGCTAAAGCTCCTAAATTATTTGTTGTTCTATTGCCAATCTGATACCTCACTTATAATGAAAGTTTTGTGATTTTAATATATTGTAAGATAAATAATAATGCTCTGTTTTTCTTTTGATATATATCTAAATCTTTCACTTTATCTTTTCATTGGTCTCAGTCACACTTGGGCAAGTTATTCATTTCATGAACTCTGATTATTGCTTGAGGAAGAATACTTTTTTTTTGTTAAATATGCAAAGGGTTCTAATCCTTGTATAATTAAAGCAACTTCCTTAATTGTTATTTTAGGTTTCTTTTTTTTTTTAACCTAAATAACACTACTTTCTTTCTATTTTGCATAAACTTACTTTCTTTGGGTTAAAACCACCTGGGTGGGAGAATTTCTAGCTCTTTTTAAGGCTAATGCATCTATGGGTAAGCACAGATTATCAACAGACAAGAAGCAAACAGAAATACACACTCATGAACACGCGCACACACACACACACATACACACACACACACACACACTTCAAGGTTGAAGAAATATTGAAGTAAACTATTTATAGATAATTTAATGATAGAACCACTTCTTATATAAAAGTGTTATTTTAAATGTGGTGCTTCTCCTATTTGGCTCTCAAAGTTCTCTGATATGAGATTGCTATCATTTGGAAACTAAAGCCAGGAAAGAGCATTTTAGGCTCATTTTATTTACAAATATAAATGAAAATATTTAATATTGTATGAAAAAGGTATTACATAATGGTCAAGTTGTTCTTTGTCCCAAAACTGCAAAGGTAATTTAATATGAGAAAATCTATAAACATCATTTACCGTATTAGAAGGATTAAATGAGAAAAACAACAGGATCATATCAGTAGTTGCAGGAAAAAAGTTTTTGATTAATTTCTATACAAATTCATATTATAAAATTTTCTTAGTAAATTAAAGGGGTTTTAAATCTGATGTAAAATATCTACCAAAAAATTTCTTTAAAACCTCATTTTAAATAGGAAGACACTATTATTTTTTAAAACAGGTACATGGATTGAGACTCATCACATCTTTCATTCAAACTTTTACTAGTATGAGTTGCTGGCCAATTAAATAAAATAGGGAAAAAGAAATTTATGACATAAGGATGGTAAAAGAGAAAGTAAAACTGCCATGATTTGTAGATAATCTGACTATTAAAAAAATAATCTACAAATTATTAGAAATTATAGAATTAACAAGTATCTGGATATAAAATCAATATGAGAAGTCAATTACATTTCTTCTTACTAGCAATGAACAATTAGAAAACAGTTTTTAATATTTCATTTACAAAAGCAATACAATGATAATGTACTTTGGAATATATCTATGAAAGATGTGTAATGTGTACACATACACATTATAAAACTTTACTGATATTCTTTAAATAATAAATGACATCTCATTTATGAATAGGAAAACTTTATATCATAAAGATGTTCAGTTCTTTCCAAATTAACCTATAAATTCAGTGATATTAATTGTAATAAAAACACCGTCTTTTTTATATAACTTGATAAACTGATTCTAAAATGTTTAAGGATATATAAATGAACAAATGTAGAGTAGAGAAATTTTAAGGCAAACAAGGATGGAGTTTTATGCTAATAGATGTCAGAGGTTATTGTAAAGCTTTAGTAATCAAGACTAGTATGGTATTGTTTCAGGGTTAAACCCCAGCAACAGAGATATAAAATATTGAAATATAACAGAGTTTACATGACACATTGTGGGGAATGGAGGACTGTTCAGTAAATGTAGGGGAAAATGGTTAGTCCATATGGAAAAAAAATTTTTTTTTAAATTATTCATTAACAGTTTGGACTACCTTAAAATTAAATAATTCTGTTCATCAAAACATACTTTGAAAAAAGACAAAAAAACAAACTACAAATAGATGTTCTAAAACTTAACCTGCCAAGGATTAATATCAAGAATAAATTAACTTCTACAAATAATAAGAAAGAGACAACTCAGTGAAAAGTGGGCAGAAGACATGAATAAACATTAAATAAAAGAAACATATCTAGGTCTAACAAGCATGAAGAAATAAGGAAATAATTGCAGGTTATTAGTCCAATAAATAAAATCCCATTTTTCACTCAGTATACATTTAAATCTAACAACATGGAGTATTGGAAGGGATATGGATCACAAGGGTCTTTGTCGGTGTAGTGTAAATTGGTATAACCTCTCTTGAAAAAAAACAATTGTATAATGTTATAAAGTTGAACACTCACATACCACATATTCCAGGATTGTTACTCCTAAGTATTTACCCAAAAGAACCTCTTGCCCATATCTAACAAGTGGTATGTTCAAGAATATTCATGGAATCACTGTTTAGCCTAGCAAAAATCAGGAAAGAACACAAACGTTTATCAACGTGCTTTGAATAGCAAGGTATTAATTACGGCATTATACTCTACTTTTGTGTATGTTTTAAATTTTCCATAAATGAAAAGGAATGAATGATTGAAATACAAAAGATCATGTAAGGGAGCAAGAGGGATACAGTAAAAAGGAAGTGGGAGTGATTGTGAGATTAAAGCAAAATGGTTGTGATTAATGATATTATTAAGGATTTCCATTTGAGCCTTCCAACAGCTTTATACTTTAAACAAGATGTAAGTAATGTGCTAAAGGAGTGGTATCCTATGTGTTAATGGGTAACTGGGTTTGTATATTAGTTTTATGTAGTGTTGCAAGGGGTTTGGGTCACTTTATAGGGGAAAATGTGAAAGAAATTCTCTGGTGGTTAAGCAAATTGTGGCTGTTTTACCTTAGTGTCTTCTCTCCTCTATAATAAAGGTAGCTCATTGGCAGCATACATGTGGAAATAAAATAAAGCAAGTTACTATGAAATATAGGCCTTTATTTTAGCTCGTTCACACATATACTGGTATACATATGAGTATATACACATGCATATTTGAGATATATTTTTATTTAACACTTTAGAGTTTTTCTAAAGCTCCATAAAGAAATTTTCTTGTAAGGAGAAGAAAATTAAGCCTTTAAACATTTTCTTTAGCCTATTTTAAAATATATTTTGCTTTTGATTTTGAATACTTTCAGAACCTTGCAATCCGTTTTATAGGAATCATGGGATATGTAACACACTGTTGTTGTAGGATCACTTGTTGGTGAGCAGAAGTGGAAAATCTTTATAATGATGTGATCTCCAAAATGTCTCTGATAAGGATGATAATGATGATGGTGAATAATTGCAGGAATAATTATTATTATAATAACAATTGATATGTGTCAAAGCTAATGTTGGAAACCAGGTATTCTGATTAAAATCTTACAGTTCCTTAATAGTTCTCTATACCAAAAATATGTACATTTTTTTAAAGTGGCAAAGAAAGAAGGAGTATTCAAGAAACATTCTAAAAAAATTCTTCTGTCTAAGAAAAGAAAGGTAAATGGACCTCTTATTCATAATCCTATTTATGGAATTATTTATCTTATTTTCTCTGCTGAATTACTTTGAAAATGTGCCAACCAGAAGAACTGTCTATTTCCTCTAAAAGACCAGTGATTCAGAATCCTTCATTTATTACTTTTGCTGTGAAGATAGCATGTTCTTGGATCTATTAATTAATTTCTGGGAGTTTGCGGAAGCTTATCTTTTCTGGAGTTCTGATGCTTAAAAAAAAAAAAGAAAGAGAGGAAAGAAAAGACATACGTATTTGCTTCAGGAAAATTAAAAGTAGGCCAGGATTATAGGTTGTAAGCAATTTTACATTTCTGAGCATGGTATCCCTTTGCTTTAATTCATTTTGAAAATGCTTATCAGCTCATTAATAAAACAACAGTTATAATGAGGCAAGAAATGATAATATATTTCTTTAATGACTATTCTCGCTTCTTTTAATTGTGCAAACAAATACCACAAAGGGTTCCTTTATGATTTAAGAAAGCAGTTGTTTTAAAATGGTTTATAATTATGTAAATCTTGGAATTGTAATTGTTAATTTTTCCTACACCTATACATTTCCCTGTTATTCTTTATCATGGTCCTAAAACAGATTTCAAGTGAAAAAAAAAAACCCCTGAATATGACAAGTGCCCTTATAAAGGTCATACTATGTACAAATATTTACTACCTGTCTTTTCTGAGAAGATTTCTGTTACATTTTTTAACCTCGAATATCTTGAGATGAAAGTTTAGAACCTTGAACTTAAGAGCAAATTATTTTGAGATGACAAAGACAGGAATTAAATTGCCACTGATAGTTTTCTCTTAAATTCACAAACTTCAATGATATGATTTTGCAGAAAGTATCTGTTGATACTATAGTCTTCATGTGATATACTGTTTTCCCCAGATGCTATAGTACTTTTGAATTAAAAAAATAAGGATTTGACCTAGAAAGCATAGGCTGTTCTTGTGAAATATGACTATCAATGGATTTAGAGGTGAAAGACATTTTAGAAGAAATGGGAAAATAAACCATACTACATATATGCCTTTCATGGGCACAAATACATACCTATTGTATAATTGGCAGCGAAAAACAAGGGGCCGAGAACAGTGTTAAAAACATTGGAATTTGGTTCAAAATTCTTATGACACCCCACCCCCACCCAAGCCACCTATTCTTTGTAGCTGAATATTTTACCTGAAAAAACTTAGCTATATTGGATTTGTTTATTTGATTATTGGTTATCTTTGTACTTCCTTTTTATAGAAACTAATTTGAACAAGTATTTTAATATACAACTATAATATTAGCTTGTTTTAAAACAAACATTTTCTGTTCATTTTCATTGTACTTTCTTTTGTTGCTTAATGTTTCAAAATTTGTTTAATGATAATGTCAAGTTACTATATCAGAGAAGAACAAGAGAAGACTTCTCGTGAAGATTGTTTTAAACAATATTTCTTCCTAATTTGAATTTCTTTATTTGTAATAAATTGTATAGACTTGTTTATTTTACAACCAGTAAATACCTATTTCCGATTGATATCGCTAGGAAAATAGGCCCAGAAAACTAATTTATAATTGGCAGGGCACTGGGCTTCAAGGTCAGTTTATATGTGGCATTTCTTTGGTGTAAATCTCTGTTTTTGATTTTACTAAATTGGAATTGTGAGAGGTGCTTTTAAACTTCAAGGGCCTGTCAGTTTTGATATGTGAGGATAATTTTGAAGATGTAAAATTCTCCCCAGCCTGTCCCCTGTGTTCTTTCCCCAAAAAGCAAGAAGGAGAAAACAGATTACTGTATATAGACAATACAATCAAGAGATCAGTGATTTGTGAACAGTAAACCATAAAGCAGCATCCTCTATAATCAATCAGTCCTTCTCCACGGCTCATTAAAGTAAAGCATCCAATTTGCCCAGCTTGCAAAAAGAATGGTGAATTTCAGTTTGAACTTTTCACACAATCCAAACTCTTTTGGGTCTGTTATCAGTCAGTTGGCTGCGCAGTTCTGTTCAGTCCCCATAGCTTAGCTTTAGCACTGCAAAGGGATTTTTATCTTTTAATTATTTATACGGTATAGAAAAAGTCTGTGGGCCTGATTTTCATTGTTGAGGCAGTGATTGTGTTGTGTGCTGGTTTGATATGACACAGGTTTGAGAATGACGCCTTTTAGGTTTAGTTTTCAATACTCTTCCTTAGACGTCTGCCTTGTGATGCTTTTATTAATGATGAGCCATATGTAACTGGTGGGGAAGTCTGTCAATGAAGTCAGCATTTCTTAAGCATCATCTGACAGCACCAGGGCCTTAGCCACAGTCCCAGGCCATTTAACTATAGAGCAGTGCTTTGTGGTTCTCATTCCTTATTTTTAATTGAAAAAGACTTAATCATTTTAATAGACTACCTTTTATAAATTCATTTGCTTTTATCTTCCTAGTGGAAATATTTAGCATGTTAACTTTTCACTGTTATGTTTGATAATTTACCATCTAATAAAATGTCGGAAGTCATTATCTGTGACAAACTCCTATATCTTTCTGGATCTGTCTTTGATCTCATCTACAACATCGTAAAGAGCCATTAAATGCTTATAGTCACTCCTCTGATAATCTACTGGTTTAAGTAAGGATTCTGTAATTCAGTACAAGTTACAAGTAAGAAGTTAAAAACTGACTGAATGTGATAGTTTTCTTATGGCTCAAGATAACTATGACTGAATCAAATTTATATAAAAAGCAAAGTATAGAATCTTTCTGAATGATTTTAAAATAATTTTAAGGTTTGTATTATTTTTTTAAATGGTGATGGATCTTTATAAAAATGAACTGAACATTGGAGGTGAGTGCGTGCACCAGTGGCTGATAAATGAAGTGTGACCGCTTTAGGTTTTAGACATATTGATATGTTTTAATACCACTGCCTATCTGGGATTTTAGTTCCATATCACATTTGTAGGTTAGACACATGGAAGCACGAAGCCCAGTGCCCTTTTATCAACTGCACAGTGAAAATGGATAATCACTATAACCGTGTTCTTCCAAATTTTGTCTGTGTTAAAGTACCTTTTATTGGTAGAAATTTGAGACCTAGCGAGCAATATAAGCAGGTAAGACCTTGGGAGGGAGTAGATCAGGGTTATGTTCAAATATTTAAGACAGTTATCAAGGTGATTTTTTTCTCAAAAAACAAAGCCTTTAACAATGCAATGCAATGCAATACAAAACAATAAAAGTATTGTAGCCCACATAGCAGAATATAGTTTCCAGTTTTACTGGAGTGAGACTTTATATAAATATGATAGCATTGACCACATTAATTAGATATACGTTCATTTTCAGTTGATTATTTCCAAATTCTATCCTTTAAAATTTTCCTGAGTCCTGAAGACTTTTAGCAATTTTCTAGAAAATGCATGTTCGTCTTCTCTTAAACTTCCTTTTGCCATTTTGGACATAGATTGTTTTTTTTTTCCCTCTAAACTCTTTGCAACTTGGGGTACTTAGAAATAAGAAAAATTAGTTGTGACAATTTGTTTTCATTATATTTAAGATACAATGCACAGCCATTTTTTTTTCTGGATTTGTATGTTTTTGTGTTGAAGATAGTAAAGCTTTAATTTCTAAATTTGTATTGTAATAAGGTTGGAACAAAATCAATAATTGAATTGAATTGATCATCTCAGCCTTCCCAAAATAAATCCCACATAAGCACTAGGCTTTAAAGCATTAATAAATATTATCCCACTAAAGATCTTGGTCAAGCAGGGTTGCAATTCTTCAGGGAAGGAGAGGTTTGAAGTCAGCTTATATATACTTTCTGTGTTGTTTTTTTTTCATTTATAGATAATACTCAAGCCTCTCTAGTGCTTTTTTCAAGTACTGTACATTTTACAAATAATTTAAAATGTGTTTGCAGTAAATTAAGTGCCCTTTCAAGATATTAAAAAAAATCTGCCAAAATAAAATGATTGAATGTATTAGGACTCATGAGTGTTGCAGTCACAGAAAAGCTAGCTCATGGTGTCTTAATAAGGGGACTTTTCTGCCCATTTGTATTAGTTTGCTTGGCTTTCACAACATGTATATCAGATTGGGTGACCTAAACAACAGAAATTTATTTTATCGTTATTCTGGAGGCTAGAAGGTGTCAACAGGGTTAGTTACACTGAGAACTCTCTCCTTGGCTTGTAGAGGCCATGTTCTCCCTCGGCCTTCATATGCTTTTCTCTGCAGAGTGTGTCCTGTTCTCTTCTTTTAAGAGCACCAGTAAGATTAGGACCTACCCTAGTGACCCCACTTTACCTTAATTACCTCTTTACGGGCCCTTTCTCCAAATACATGCAATCATGTTCTGAAGTACTAGAGGTTAGGACTTCATTATATAAATTTGGATGAAACACAGTTCAGCCCCTAACATAAGGTATGGGACTTAGGCAAATATTTAGGTCTCATATCTTTCAATGTTAAATATGTCTTCTTTTAAATTTCTTAATCAGATTTGACAGATAAGTTTTCATTTTGTTGGTCTTTAAAATGACAGCTTTGTGTTTTACTGATTAATTATACTGTAATTTTAAAGAAGTCAGTTGATGCCTCTTTAACCAAATACTGCTCCTTCTCAATTCCATTCTTTCTGAGAAGAGAGTGACTCAGAGGTAACCACTATCTTGAATTTGGTGTTTATCATTCCTAAACATATTACATTTATTAATACATATAATAGCAAAAAAATATATATACTATTGATTGTAGGTTTTTAAGCTTTACACAGATGACTTTTTTCACATAGTAATCGAATTTTAAATTTTTATTCTGTTGACCATATAGTACAGTTTTATTTCACTTTTTTAACTGCAGTTATACCATAATTCATTTTTCCAGTGTTGGCTGATGAACATTTAGATTGTTTTTAGTTTGTTTTTTTTTCTCTTTTAAAGCAATTTCTGTACTGAGTGTCCTTGCTTATGTCTCTTTGTGCGTATGTGAGATAAGTTCTCCAAGACAGATTCCTAGGAGTGAAATTCTTAGATCATAGCCAAGTTGTAGATAATCCAATTTATTGTCAAATTGCTGTGCAAAGAAGTTGTTTGGTATATATTTTTATCATTCTCTTGTTGTATATTTTTATATAATACTTGGCATTAACAGGCTTATTACTTTTAGGAAATCAGGTGTGTTTTTTTTTTTATTAAAGTTTATTGGAGTGATAATGGTTAGTAAAGTTACATAGGTTTCAAATGTACAATTCTGTAATACATCATCTATATATCACATTGTGTGTTCACCACCCAGAGTCAGTTCTCTTTCCATCACCATATATTTGACCCCCTTTACCCTCACCTACCACCCTCCTCCCCCCCTTACCCTCTCTGTCTATGAGTTTTTGTTTTTTTGTTTCCTTGTCTTGTTCCTTTGTTGCTTTCAGTTTTGTATCAGTGAAATCATATGGTTCTCAACTTTCTCTTTCTGACTTTATTTCGTTTAGCATAATAATCTCAAGATCCATCCATGTTTTTGCAAATGGCACTATTTCATCTTTTCTTATGACAGAGTAGTATTCCACTGTGTGTATATACCACATCTTCTTTATCCAGTTACCTATCAAAGGGCACTTTGGCTGTTTCCATGTCTTGGCCACCATAAATAAAGCTGCAGTTAACATCGGAGCACATATATCTTTATGGATAAATGTTTTCAGATTTTTTGGGTACCATATATACCCAGGAGAGGGATTGATGGGTCATATGATAATCCTATTCTTAATTTTTTTAGGAACCTCCACTCTGCCTTCCGTAGCAGCTGACCAGTCTGCCGTTTTTCTTTTCTCCTCTGTGACTCTGTAAATTGACTGATCATGTCTTCACCCAGTTTTTAAAATCATATCTTTTTATTTGACTTATTGGAACACATATTTAGTTTATTTTTATTTTGGTTATATACATTGCAAGTCTCTTATTCTCTGACTCGTCTTTTAATTTTGCTATGGCTTCAATTATTTAACAGTGATTTTCTTCTAATTTACTTTGCTCTGGGTTCATAATGATAGTCTTCTACATTTTCTAATAAAAGTTAAAAATTTTTGCTTCTCACACTATGATGTTTATTTCTCCTGGATTTTATGTATGTGTGTTGTGAAGTAAACATTTGCCAAATAATCTTACATTTTAATGATCTTTGAGAAAAGCAACTATGAACTTAATAGGTTGCGATAGTAGTATTTTAAGAGAACTCATTAGAAGCCTCTGCTATTATCTTTTCTTAATTCCATTATTTCTCTTCCTCTCTGGAGGTAAGCATTATGACTGGCATTTCTTAGTTCTTTCCATGTTTTAGTACTTTTAGTACATGTATATCTATGAGCAATATGTGTGTGTGTGTGTGTGTGTGTGTGTGTGTGTGTATTTGCAGAGGGTGCCAAAAAATGTATACCCATTTTTTTTTAATTTTTTTTTTCATTGGGGAATTGGGGGAGGGAACAGCGTTGGGGAATCAGGGAAGGGGAACAGACAAGTTGCTGTCCTTTTGTTCTTCAGTCTAGTTGTGGAGGACGTCGCTTCACTGGCCCATGTTGGTATTGTGATCATTGTGCTCTTCCCGGGTGAGGCAGATCGATCACCAGCCATTGGACGCCTGCTCACAGCAGCTCACGGCAGTTCACGCTGGCTGCTGGCCACTCACGGTAACTTTACAGCAGCCTGTTGCAGCCCCTCTGCAGCCTACGCCATCGCCGATGACTCACAGCAACCCAGCTCCAGGTCGAGCAGTTGTTCACCATCTTAGCTGTAGAGGGCACAACATCACTGGCCTATGTGGGATCCGAACTGGCGGCTCTGCTGCTTAGAGCTCGCGTTCCCAATCCAACTCTTTATTTTTTTAGCCGAGCCATCCTGCCACCTGTTGGCAGCTCAGTGGCAGCTCAGCTCGGGCCGGGAATCGAACCACTGTTGTTCAGAGCTCAAATTCTTGAGTGAGCTCTTAATTCCAATCCAACTCTTAATTCCAATCCAACTCTTAACCGAGCCACTCGGCCAGCCCTGTATATACGTTTTAAGAAAGGAAAAAAAAAACTGTGTTAAAATTGTAATAGTCAATGTATACTGATAGCAAAAGATGAATATAAGTCGTGTGTACATTTTTTGGCACCCCTGGTATAATCGGTTACCATTTATTGAATACCTCATTTTTGCCCTACTTAATTGTAAAGTCTTTATTCATGAGCCTACTTCTCAGGTGTTCTTTTGTGTTTTTTTTCCCCTATCCCTTTGACATTAGGTCATTCTCTTACTAAACTGACTCAGTTATGTAGTACAGTGTGACGTATCAGTGCTTTTGTTCTGGACTTAAAAGTGTTATTTCTAAAATTTTACCATTGAAGGTATTTGTCTAGTTTGCTTTTTATTTTATATATATATATATGTATACATATGTGTGCTGTAGTTTCCTTTTCATTTGATATTTATGATGTATTATATATATATATATATATTAGTATTAATATTAATATTAATATTTTTTAACCTCCTAAAATTAGTTAAGTATTTTTCATTCTGTTCTCTGAAATAATTTCTATAAATTAGGGAGTACCTATTTCTTGAATATTTGGTAATATGTACCTATCTATTTGTTTAGACCTGGTGTATTTTGTTTGGAGTGCAGTGGGGAAGAAACCTTTGATTACTCACTTATTTTCTTCAATGATTTTGCATTTATTGAGGATTTATACTTTTTTAAAGTCAATTATCATAAACTTGGTTATAGTATTGCCTTGATAGTTTTAGAACCTCAGTTTCATTTCTAACTGAAACCTTCAAGTTTTTCCTAATACTTTTATTAATTTGTTAATTTTTTACTTTGATCAATTTTCTGATCCACTTATTAATTTTATTAGTATTTTTCTCTTCCCAAGAGAAAATTTTGGCATTCTGTCTTGTGTTTCACCATTTCTTGTTCTTTCCAAAAGGATTTTCAATGCTTTTTATTTCTTCCTTCAGAAAGACAGTATTGTATAGTTAAAATTACAGGCTCTAGAAGTTGCCTGCCTGGGTGTGAATTCCAGCTCTTCTCATAACAGCTGTGTTTCTTTAGGCAAGTCATTTAACTTGAGCATGCCTCAGTTTACTCATCAATGGAATATAGATAATGTAAATATTTTTTCTTATAGATTGTTTTCAGGCTTGTGCATGGAATATATGAGTTGCTTCACATAACATTTTTAGAACAATGCTTAGCACATAGTAAGTTTTCAGTTACTGTGAACTGTCAAGATCAGTACACTATCCTCACTACCACCACCATCATCATCATCATCATCAGTATTATCATGATCACTCAGTATCATTATTTCTTTGAACACAATACATATTGTTATAAATGTTACTTTAAAGTCTTTGTCACCGCCCTCCATAAAATTCATTTAATTTGAAGGAAATTCGTATTGGGAGTATTGATTTTGTCAGTTAGGTTTATAGTATTTGATTTTTTTAAGTGTTTTACAGTTTGGGATTGAAAACTCATTTTAATTGGTTGATTATTACTATTGTTTTCTCACTGTCTCCTTCTAGGTTCTCCACCCCCTAAACAGGTTTTAGTTACTTCTGTCTCATATTCCCCGATCACGTCTGATAGTTATTTCTGGGTTCTTGCCCTGGGAAGGTTTTGGCTGGATCCACATCGTTATCCACAGCTGCTCAGCTACTCTGTTGTTTCCATTTGTGATGTGTGTCCATGTCCTTGGGCCTCAGTAGGCAGAAGAGGTAGTATTAAATAGCCCCCTTTCTAATGTTGGTAGTGCTACCCTAAGCTTCTGATCTTGGGCCCATTTCCCGATTTTGAATGAGGACCTCAGGTTCCCCTTATCCTGACTCCGGATCTCCCAGCAGGTTCATGACCTGGAGCCCCACAGGTGTGTGGCTTCAGCCTGCCCATCATTGCAGGGCTGTGTGATTTCCTTCCTGTTCATGGAGATGGGTGTCCTGTTTTGGGTCTTGGAAATGGCTTTCTGGTTTCTTGTTTTTATATATTACTTATCACTGGTGTGTTCTTGGAGCCAAAGGTGGCAGTCAAAGCCTAAACTTACTGTGCCATCCTGATTGGAAGTTTTTTAGTGCCTACTTTTTATCTATATTATTTCTTCTACCTTTTGTGAGGTTAACTTTGTTCTTAGTCACTTGTTACTTCCTATCACTCTACCTTACTTTAGTTTCCTCCTGGGACTCATGGCATATTGCATTTATATGTTTATTCGGGTATTTTTTTCTCTCCCCCATCCCCTCTAGAATATATGTTCCATGAAGACAGTTCTTTGTTTTGTTCCCTGCTATATTTCTAATATCTTAAGTAGTTCCTATTAGTTATGCAATGGTACTAAATAAACATTTGTTGAATCAGTAAATGAATGGTGGTGTTTTTTGTCCCAAAATGTTTCATCATTATTGAATTTCTGTTTAACAGGTATTTATGACTTTCTGTTGAATTCTTAGAGAATAGTTCTGATTGGGGGAGAGACAGGCCATGTGACCAGAGGCCATGTGACCATGTGAGTGTTGCTCATCTCCTGAGAATTAAGTCTTTTCTCCTTCCTGGGAGACATAAATTACCTAGACCTGCCTTATTTATCCTGCCCAAGAATCAAATGTGTGAGGCTCGCGTGCATGTCAGAGCTCCAATTCCAATAAGACAGCTCAATGCTTTGTCCTTGGCCCCTAGGCCCGAGTCGGCTGGGTACTCTTTCTTTGTTTCTTCATCCAGTGTCAGCAGAACTTGGAGATTCAATCTGTGCTTGTCCTGCTTCCTTGTCATACTATTGTTTTATTTAAAAGGATGACATGGGGGCTTATCCTGGGGGCACGTATCATTCCCCTCTGCTGCTCATTATAAGCACATTTATGAATCAGCCTTATGGCGTTGTAAAATTAATTACCATGGTGGTTGTCCTCTCCTGGTTTTTTAGTAATTGTTTTAGTCTGCTCTTGGACGCCCTGCAATTGCTCATACCTCAAAGGTGATTGACTCCTTTCCAATATTTGCTCCTCTCATCTTTTTGTTATTTCTGTTCCATCTACTTTAAAGGTTGCAATAATTTTTCATGTTATGGCCAGTCCATGCCACACTTTCTAGTTTCTAGTGCTGGTATAGTTGTATCTTTGTTTTTATTTCATTTCATAACTGTCATTTTATGATTTGAGGCTTGGAGTGGAGAGGTGTACTTTCCCGGTCAGCCATCTTGATTTAATTTTCCCACTTTTTTTTTTTCCCATTTGTTTAAGAAAAGGACTTTTTTATAGCTATATAAATATAAGGTACCTGTATCTGTTAATTTTCTCTGAGGAGAGATTAGAGAACAAAGAACAAGCTTTCAGACAGTGATTCTGAAACATTTGCTCTTGCCACTTACTACATAAGGTTTAAAATGTATATGGTAGTTAAAGTCTGATTGTACTAGATCATAAGCCATAGTTCCTGATAATAAAGAGGTGAGAGCTGAAGCCGAGAGAGTCGGTCAAATCTGAACAAGGGCGCTGAATGTATCCTCTCATGGCCTGAGTTTCCTCGTCTATAAAATGAAGATAAATAGTGCCTACATCGTAGAGCTGTTGTAAGCAGTTGTCTAGCATATTGTCCCCCACAGTGAGTAATTAAGCAGTATTGTTTTCATTGCCCTCATTTCCTCTCTGCTTGTAAGTAACTCTTCATTTAGTCAGAGCATCAGCTTGCTGGCTCCATTCCTCTGAAAACGCCTTCTCAGCTTGCTCTTTGTTTAATGGCCTAACCTGGTGAGCTCCCTGATAGTCCTATTTCCTTAGAACCTATTCAGTTATTTTTGAGACCTGAACTCTTGTCTGTCTCTTCTGACAGATGCTGCGAGGAGGCCTTTGGGCCATCCCCTCACCATCTTTCCAGACATCTGGATGGAAGCCATCTGCAATTTCCAGCTCTTAGGCACTATAAATATAGGTCACAGTCCGTATTTGGGCAGGCTGAACAGCTAGTGGAAGGTTGTTAATAGGCCCTAGAAGTGTCCACTTTCTAAGAAAGGTGATGAGCAGCTTGATTTAGTAGCTTCCTGCCAGGGACAGATACGGGCAATGGTTACGTTGGGAGCAATGGTTACGTTGGGAGCATGCTAGAATATTGGAAGTGGAGAGAGGAGTGCAGGGTAGGGGGTTGCCAGGTAAATTTTGCATTGGAACTGCCTCTAAATACCGACATTAGTAAAGAGCAACCTTGATGCCAGGCCTCGGGTAGCAGTGCGGTAATGTGGAACCACAGGAAGATTGAAAGTCTGTCCTGAGCCATCTGTGATGTGATTGAGTGCTGCTGTTTTCTGGATCTCTGGTTTCAGGCCTGAGCCTCAGCTTTCTCTCTTGTAAGTGGGCTCAGGAAAATGATACTGACCTCCTGGGACTGGTGGAGGAATTCAGTGCAGTCAGGTGTGTAAAGTACCTTTGACCGTGCCTGACATCAAGGAGACGTTCAGTGAACGCTGGTGCTGGTAGTGCTGCTCTTATTTCTGCTGCTGCTGCTGCGTTTATTATGATTTTTGTCATTGTTATTGTTGTTATTATTAGAAGGTGGCTGGGAAAGAGCTATTTACAAGAGTTTAGGGGCATTTTATATCTTGACTGTCTGGCAAACGGTGTAAAGCAAACTGTCCTATAACCTATATAGTTCACTGACCGAAATCAAAACTTTATTCTTGCGTTAGGTTGTAATATTGTTGAAAAATTTTTCTACTGCTCCCCGGAGGAGGATTATATTGCCTGGTCCCATAGACATCAGTTTGGCCATGTGACATTCTGTTGAAATCAAGAGAGGCCGTGCTAGTTTTGGTCAATAAAAAGTGGGTGGAAGTAACATGAATTACTTTTAAATAGAAACTTTAAAAGCCAGATTACTGTTGTATTTTCTCTTTTCCTCCCTTCTGTCATGACGTCGGTAGTATCCTAGAGAGAGGGGGCCCCCTCAGTCTGGAGCATATAGTGAAGACAGCAAGGGGAATGTTAACAAATAATCTTAGTCACTCAAGATATTTCGATTGTTTCTTTATGCAACAAAACCTGACACAGTGACACAATTCTCATATTACCATTTCAGACGTGCGAAAGTGTCTTTGTCCAGGATGGTGAAAACAGAAATACAGAACTGCGCTGTTCAATACAAAGACCAACTAGCCACGTAGGCTATATAAAATTAAATAAAATTAACGTTTCCATTCTTCAGTTGTACTGGCCAATTTCCAGAGCTCAATAGCCACATGTGACGAATGGCTTCCACAGCCCTAGAACATTTCTGTCATCACAGGAAGCTCTGTTGAACAATGGTGGTATCACTATCAGTGTGGTCCCTAAGACCTGTCTGAGATTAGTTCAGGGGACATGTCTAATGTTTTATTTTTCCTCTTTCAGTGTTATTTGTTTATTTATTTATTTATTTATTTATTTATTTTTAAAGCAGTAAAAGAGCAGTTTATTAGAAGAAAAAGGACACTTCAAAGAGGTAGAAGCCGGCCTGAGCAGAACGCAGCAGCTCAAGGGCCATTATTAGAAGAGAAAGTACATTCCAAAGAGTTTGGAGCGGGCCGAGCAAAAGCATAATTCAAAACGCTCAGAGAGCCAAAGGCTTCAAAAAAAATATATCATCTGTCATTGAATTATTATGTATATGTGGTATAGTAATGGAAAGTGTAACTATATAATATTTATATATTACAATTATATAATAACTATATTATAATTAAGTATAACTTACTTTTTTGCCCATTTTTCCTTTACAATGTTGTGATTCCCCTATTTAACTCTGCTGTCAAATTAATAATTCTTTAAAGATAGTTGATTTAAAAAAATTATAATCACTCATTATTTAAAAGGTAGTAAAATAAACATCTCTAGAGACTACATATTATTTATTGTTTAGGTATAAATTTAATTTTAGATTTTAAAATTTATTATTTGAAAGTATGCTTACTATTTTCTATTTTAAACAGAAACAATCAGAGCTACCACTATAAATCATATAAATCAGTCATCTCCTATGGCATAAACTATTTATATTAACTTTGCTAAATATTGTAGTGTCCAAAATGATGTACATACTAATTTTTCATTAATTAGTTACTGAATGTTTAACAAATGATACCTTTGCTACTAGGGTTTTTTGAAATGTTGTCACTGCTGTTTCTCATGCATTCAGCTTAGATCAGATGGCTCATATCAAAAAATCTTATAGCTCTACCAAATCTGGAAAAAGCTTTTGTGTAAGCAGCCAGAAAGCTTCTATCTCTACTCATGGGAGATTTGATAAAACTGAGTGATATTGTTTCAGCCCAATGTAGTCTGTGTAATTAAGCAATTGATTTTCTTCAGTCCATTAAGCAATTTCATTCACCCTCCCCAACACTACTTTGAATTCATAGTTTGTTGGTTATTCTGATCATTTTTAAAATCTCATTAGTTGGAGTTGAGAGGCAACATTAGTGAAAAATTTGAATTATAAAGCATTAAGCATTCCAGAAAAATGTACTTATAGTGTTTAATACACATAGTTATTTGAAGTCTAACTATCGAGGCAGGACCTTCTTTAACAGAAAGATAAGAATTATAACTTCACAGTAGCTTTTTAAGGGATAATATTGGCTTGTAGTTACAGTTTATTTATATGTATCTAGGGAACAAGGACATCTGAAGTGCTTGCAGACAGTTTGGTCTTTCAGTTATATAAATATTCCCCTTGAAAACAATTCGCACATTTTTTTTGGTTGTGTTGTTATTCTTAAGAATTAGACCTTAGTTTAGCCCCTATTACAAGCAGAAACATATCTCCAATTATAAGAGATTTAAGACCTCTGATGATTAGCCAGAACAACTCCCTGCTTCCTCTGTGGTTGTCGAGAGCCTCTCATATCTTTGAGTATATTGAAGGTGGCTCTGAGATCTCAGGATGGTCCTATCAATAACACATATTAGCACTACAGACCAGTAGACACTTTAGTTTTAAACGATGGAAATAATGTGGTAGCACTGTTGAAAATGGAGCAGAAGAGGGAAGATGGATGCTGTTGCTTTTTACTTTGTACTCGTTTAAAAAAAATACTAGTTTCATTTCTTAATCTCCTATTTCTACTTCATTGGGTGACTGAGCCTGAGTTTAGACAAATGAACTTTCATTCAGCAATTAAGCCTCCATTGAACCTTGCTTTGTGTTTAGCACTGTCATGGTTTTTATGAGATTCCTGGCCATTTTCACATCAAAATGTTTTAAATGTGTAGATCTCCCTCCGTAACTTTATATTTCAAACGAATTCCATCTCTTTAAGATCTAATGTACAAAATACTTAACTTGTTAAAAAATTTCTCTACTACTTGATACTGAATTTGTTATCATCTTGATGCTAGAATTCATTTTTACCTGAGTCCATTTTTTTCTAAAGCTTCTTGAAGAAACTGAATCATGATGACACTCATTTTCTCATAGTCCAGAAGTGGAATGAGTATTATAAAAAGAGTATTAAGTAAAAAATGTTCTCCCACCAGACAAAGCAAGAGCATCAGCCTTTCTTCCTCTTCTGTTCCATTTTCAACAGTGCTGTGTATACTGGGGGTGCCCCAAAAAATGTATACAAGTGGACTCTTTGGTCAACGTTGCTCAAGCAGTAGTTCGCCTTAATCAGAAGTGTCTGGAAACTGATGGTAACCACTTTGAGCACCTCTTGTAATTGCAGAAGTCAAACATGACTTGTATTCATCTTTTGTTATCGGTGTATATTGAGTATTAAAATTTTAATAGTTTCTTCCTTTCTTAAAATGTGTATACATTTTTTTGGCATCCTCTGTATATATTTTTTTCCACAAGAATGGTCAAAGAGGTTTATTAGACAGCCCATGGTGAGACACAAAATTATTAATGATGATAACACCCATATTTTATCAGCCAAGTGCCAACACTATGTCACTATCCAAGAGACATCCTTGGGCTCACATTTTTTAATGGGCTGCCTGAAGAAATGATCCCCTCAAATCAAGACCCTAACACCAAAGGATTCCAGAGATCACTGGGAAGGGAAGTGGCTTAGAAAGCCCCACTACTCTTACCAGTTTGGGGACAGGGTGGGTAGAATTTATGGGATTTCTGCTCTTCCTCTTTTCTGTAGAGACATGAGTACCTCAGTGGATAAGAATATGGATTTTATTTTTTCTGAGCAAAGAAATAACTCAGGTAAATATGTTGAGTAGAACCTCTTGTCATATAAAATGGATTATTTAGCTAAAATGTTACTATATGTTTCAGGGTATATCTATATCGACATATCTATCTATCTATCTATATGTATATGTATATATATAGATAGATAGATATAGATAGATAGATATAGAAATGGAAAATGTGCTAGGGATACAGGGTAGCCAAATGGCTTAAAAAAGTGGACTTAGCTTTATTATTATACTTCCCATGTGACTTTGGGAATGTTGTATAACATTTCTGACCCTCAGTTTCCTCTTGTGCATAAAGCATGATAAAAATTATACTGTGTACTTCGTAAGAATAACCATAGCTAGCATAGTACCTAAAAATAACACAGTGAATGTTATTAAACGACTCTAGTCAACAAGGCAATGATCTGTTAATGCTTTTCGATTGCTATTTAGTGTGTGGCTATCTATATCTCAGTCTGATGTAGGCTAAATTCATGTTAGCTGTGGACTCTTCCAGATTTATCACTGTAATCATAAGATCTGATAGAACTAATTTTATGTTCTGTGTAATTGGCAAGTATGTCTAATGTAGAAAATGGCACATAATTCACTCAAGATTAACAGTTATTATATGGATGTCAGTTATTGCATTTGTATCACAGAACCAATTGATCTGATGTAATAAGCAAAGAATATTTTAACAGATGATAAGTTGGCATTAATTTAGGTAATATGGACAAAGTGAATACTTGTAATTTTACAAAGACGAAATATAGATGAAGTATTTGAAGTACTGTGAGCCCCATCCTGTTATTTAAACTTCTTTCTGTCTCAAAGCCAGATTCTGTTTGATCTTTGAGGGATTTAGAGTTTGTGGGTAAAGATGGGAAGAGGAGAGAATAAGCTACTAAGAGTTTGAAGATGTTATAATCTCGATAATTTGTGGTATCTTTAGTGTGTATAAAGGACTTGCTCATCCATTTATAAACATTTGCATATATACCTCAAATCTGCGATCTCTGAAAAACACAGCCTTTAGCGTACACTGTCTAGCTCTGGGAACACTGAAGTTCAAAAGGCCTGTATTCTGCGAAAGTTTAGGGTTGTACTTCAGTAAAAGGCCTCTCAAGCCACCTGATAAGGGACAGAGGTGGTCAGAACCCATCAGAACAACTGAAGAATCATAAGTACTGCTGATCTGTCATGTAATTGTATCTGACTTGGAAAATGGGTGTCATCATTATTTAGCATAGTTTTACAGGAATTTTGAGAAAGCAAATGTTGCTAATGAAATGCGTACCTGATTCAATAGTTTCCAGTGTACCAGACTGATACTGGCCTGTTCTATTGGTGACAATATAAATGTCACCATCATGTTTCAGCAGTACTGCAATAATTATATAGATCAGCAAGTGCTTTTCACCACTATACTGTAATAATTTCAAAATTTTAAAGTGGTAGAGCTGTCAGCTTGGTAAACTGAGCAATCGTAGACATGACTAAGGCTTGTCACATGAAGGAAAGCCACACGTGATGGCAGTTCTACTGTGATTCTCCACTTGCAAACCAATGCATGCATATCCTCATTCACTTAACCAACATTTATGTGTCAAGCCTCATGCACACGGGAAGTGCACAACCCAGTGGAGAAGACAGACCCTGAAGCTGGTAATAACCATAAATTTTAATGTGTGTTAAGAGAAGTTGTTTTGATGCCGAGTGGGGCATTTTGGAATCTCTATATATTTTCTTCTTTCCTGCTGTGGGGCAAAATTATTACCAAATCTAGCCACTTTTCTCTCTAGAAAGTCTTCTCCAACAAAACTGTGGCCTGTTTGTACTTTATGAGTTTTGTCTTAATTAGCAATGCTTATTTTCAGTTAGAAGATCTGCCATTTCCTTGAAGGGAACAAAGTTCTTCGGTAACTTTGTCCTTCGAATCATTTTAACACTTGCCCACGATATTCTGTTCACTGTCTCCTAAAAATGTCTCTAAATTCTTTTCCTCGAGGACTCATGGACCATATTGACACGTTATGTTCATGTGGGTCGGTCAACATGGAAACAGAAGTTTTGTTGTGCAGTCTGGTTGCCCCTTGTCCTCTGTCAGCCGAATCACTATGTAACTCCACTTAAAACATTGCTTCGGGAGCTGAATCCTCATGTTGGGTGGTAGAAAATCTTTATAGCTACCAGGATTTTTTTCTTTGGTGTTCCCATATCAAAATAGTGTTTGATATACTATATGAGCTGGTTCTGTCAGCTGCTTGTGCCTGTTTCAAATTCTTGATCAACTGTACCTCTCCGCTCACAGGGGTACCACATCTATTGTACATGTTATAAACTTTGGGGGAGGAATCTGCATCATTCTGATTTTAAGATGTTATAGACATTCTGCATCTATAGAGATGTGTAAACAATTGCATTACTAGCTGCTTTGAGCCTTCAAACCTCACCAGTGATTACCCTACTTTAGCCGTATTGTCGTTGGAATACAGTAATAGTTAATTTAAAAATAAATAAATATGTAAGTTGCCTGGATCCAAGTGACACACTGTGAGTCTCTTAAAAGGAGGAAGCTGGCAACTCTTCTAGAAATCAGATAATGTCTCCGGGCCAAGAATTGGCTTTGATATATTCTTTATTCATTGGGGACTGTGGATGAACAGCTGCCTTTTGAATGTAGCCAAGGGAAATTTGCTGACAAGCATAAATATGAATAGGGCAATAAAGCCTGCAAACAACAACAACAAAGGAATGTTGATGCAAAACCTAAGAAGACTCAAAACCAATTTCCTCTCTCTATCATTTTCTATATCCCTTGCCATAATTCTTCTATAGTTGCCATGCCCATAAGCAATGTCAGATCAAAAATGACAAATTACCTTTTTTAAACTTGTACTAGGTGAATTAAAAACCAATTAACTTTTCATTTTTTTCCTCTGTGTTCTTGGAAGATCTAAATTATCAATCTAAAGTACTCGGCTCTGGTGATAGCTTTTGAAAACTTGAAGCATACACAGTAAGAGGAGACAGGCTGTTCAGTGGGACTTGCAGTTTAAACTTGGTTTACTCAAGAGTCCTTGTCTTCAAAAAGGGTTTTTAAAGGTATATTTTATCGTCCTGCTTCACATCAGTCCGTGTCACCTGTTAGTCTTTTTGGTTACAAAACACTTCTTGTTCTTGCTCAAAACTGACCCTTGGCTGCCTTACTAAAAGAGAGTTCCAGGCTTCCCTTTTCCCTCGCTTCCTTCCATAAAGCTTTTATATGTTTGTTTTCTAATATTAATGAGAATTACGTGCATATTTCACACGTTAAAGTGCAGCTACTTCTTTATGTCATTTCCCTGAAAGAGTCTTCATCTCCATTGAATGGTCTTACCATGTATAAGGCCAAAGTAGATTTCTGCCTTTTGAGAAAAAAATAAGATACCACCATTAAAAAAGAAGTTCAATTTATTTTTAGAGAATGAATGGAGTTCTAACTAGTCAAACCTGGCTGGGTGTTCTATTCATATATCTGGTTCAGCTCTATTTGCACCGCATCAGGGTTAGGCCAGGACAGCTCAGAACAGGAAAGGGCTGTGTAAGGGAGCTGACGTGACTCAGGGGCCGGTCAAAAGACATGGGGACCTGGAGGTCAGGTGATGACCAGAGAAGGGGTATTTAGTAACGCTATAAATATTAATCCTGGTCTTTTTCTTAGTTACAAAAAGGTAAATTTGGATTTGGTTTTCTTTTGATTTTTGTTTTAAAAATGCCTATTATAAGTGGCCCATTAGATTTAGGTAGAATAGAGCTAAATAACATTCTCCAGAGATGCATTTAGTTTCTGAGAAATTCCATGGTTAAGAAGGATGACCACTTTTTAGATGGGGGACAAAAAAGAAGAAAAGGAGTCCCATCTTTTCAGTCCCATTTGTTTTCACTCTGTGGTGCTGATATTGTATCCTAGTGGCATGCCCTAGCTTTGAATGATGTTTACTAAGTGTGACCTGTAGCTCAAGCTATAGGAAAAAGAACATTGAAAGCAGGAAGGCTGTTGTTCTGAATGAGTTTCCTTTTAGAAAACTGAATTTTTCAAGACATACTTGAGGATCCTTCACATTTATATTGACCTTCCCCCCACCCCTCACTTATTAAACCTCAGTGCAGAGCTCTGGATTTTACCAAATATGGAACATTTCTCCTTAGATTTTTGAAAGGCTCCAGTTTTTCTCTAACTCTACTACCAGATGCATGATACTTGGAGTGGAGAAACAGCATATGTAGCACAGAAGGGTGAGGAAAACAAAGTAGGGGTCAGCAACAGACTTCTTACAGTAGATCTTATCAATAGGATACTTTCAGGTTCAACAAAAAGAAGACAAGACTCAAATGGGCTTAAACAAAAGAAAAAGGACTTCCATTGGCTTCTGTAATCCAAAAGCCCAGCATGGGTCTGTTGTCAGGAACCTGCCTTTGTCTCTTTCTCACTTTCTTCTGTGCTTCTCAGGAGGATTTCTTCCAAGAGGGCAAAGATTACCACCAACAGCCTCCTCCCCCAATCTGTTTGCCTACTAGGGTAAGGTGCCTCTTTCCTGAAAGTTATAACAAACATCCCCTGGAAATTCCTCCTTACCTCAGCTTTCATTAGCTGTCTTCTTATGTGTGGGGCCAGGGGGTGGGGAGTGGGGAGGGGGGGTGGAGTCAAACACGGTGGCCAGAAGGAAGTTATTCCCTGAATGGCCAGGCCTGGGTCTTGGGGACTTACCCCTGGAGCCCCTTACGAGGATGCCAGGCAGACAAAGGAAAGAGGTTGGGGAGGGAGAGAATAGGAATGACAAGGAATACATATGACTGGAGTGAAGGGCATGTGGTGAGCAGCTAGATGTGGGGACAGTAGCCACATCACGCACAGACTTCTGTGTTAGCCAAGGATTTTGAACATTATTGTAAAAGATCTAATTGAAGGATGTACAAGGGGTATGACATTACTAGATTTATATTTTAGTAAGCTCTCTCTGGTGGCAATATGAAGAGATTAGATAGATAGATAGATAGATAGATAGATAGATAGATAGATAGATAGATAAAAGTTGTGTTCTATTTTTGAATTCCAAAATATAATCTTGTGTACCTCCCACCCCCTGCTTGGATTTGGCAATCAGGGTCTAAATATGAAATGCTAAGGACTTAAACAGGGGTAAACAGTACAAATAGGTTAAGGGATTGAATGTAACTGAACAAAAATCAACAGGAATTGCCAACTCTTTTAAGGGGGTGAAAGAGGAAAGGAACATTTATTTAGTCTGTGTGACTGTGAGAATTGTGACATTTAGGGAAGAAAAATGATTTTGGTGTCAAGTAGATGATTATTTACACAAATTGCATTCTCAGAACAATTAAAATGTAAGCTAAAACGGGGGATCTAAAGTTTAGAAAAGCAGTTGCAGCTTATAGCAGGTGTGTTGAAACCCATGGAGATTTAGATCATGCACATAGAGATTTCGTTCACACGGTAAGAATGGATGAAAGAAAACAAAAGATGGCTTACAAAGAGAAAAGAGTTAAGGATAAGACCTTGAAAAATACCAACATGTAGGGATGAGGAGAAGTAGAAAGAAAAGCCCAAAGAAATAGGAAAAGATTGACCTAAGAGGTGGGTGACCCAGGAGAGTAACAAAATCCAAAGAAAGCCTTTTAAGAAGGAAATAGAGAGTAGTTGTATAAAATACCTCAAGAATCTTAAAGATGAAGATTGAGGAAAAGGGAAGGATGTTGCATTTGGCAATTAGGCAACTACTGATGTTTGAGAGACCATTTCAAGCCAAAGTACAAGAGTTGGATAGGTAGTAAGAAAGTGGAGACATCTGGTGCTGTCTACTGTTTCAGGAAGTGTTCTGGTGAGAGATCTCCAAAGCTCTGTCGCTGTACTTCTCCCAAGGGACCTTAGGATTTCAACCACCATGGTGATTTTTCAAATCCTTCACTCTAGCCCACAGTTTTTCCAAATCCAACCTATTAGCTATCACCACATTAATTTTCTTAGAGCTCTTTTTGATTACATCACTTCTTTCCCAGGAATCCTCAGTGGCTTCCCATTAGTAAATATACAAAGTCTAAGTGGTTAAGCCTGGATTCAAGTCATCCAACCAGAGCCAACCTAACTTTGAAATGTGAATTTCTCACCAATCCCCTGGGTGAACATTACGTTCCTCTACTTGCTCTCAGCATTCCAGCCAAATTGAAACTCATGCTGGTTCTTGATCATGTCCTCTTTCTCCCAGTCCAGTGAGTCGAGAATATATCCAATGCTTTCTTTTTAGAAACTTTCATTCATTTATATTTTAATTTTTTCAGTCACTTGCTCAGCAAATAAGTATTTACTGTGCCCGATTCAGGGTAGGGGGAAGGGAGTAAATGGATGGGTGGTGTACAGGAAATACAAAGATAAGTAAGACACAGTTGCTGACAAGGTGAGACCTGTGTTAATACTCGTATGCTTCCTTCACTACTAAATCTTACTCTGTGTTCTGTCTTACAGTGCTTTTCAGAAGGCACTGTCCACATCATCTCTTTAACAAGGCAGGATATAGTATCCTCCTAAGAAATGTCAATTTATTTCTCTTCCCTTTATTCACAAAAAAGCTGTCACTATACTTCCTAATTTTTATTCATATGTTTATACATACATTTATGATAGACAAATATACATATATGAAATGCACAAATAAGTATATAAATATATTTGAAGATATTGCTAATCCCTGATCGCTTCATTCGATTGGGTTTCTAAAACAACTCATACTATTTCATTATCCCAATCCAGATATGCTTTTTGAGTCTAACTACTTTTTAAAGACTTATTTTAAAATAAGCAACCGCTAATAGAAAGCTACCCCTAATTTCCCTGCCAAGTCTTTTTCTCTTTCCTCTAAACTCCCACTGCATTTTATCTGCATCTTCTTTGCTGCCAATCATGTTCCACTAACAGAATTCGTTAGGAGCCTCTTTTCCTAAAGTAGAACTTTCTTGGGGGTGAAGCCATTTTGTTTTCTTCCTTAAGTAATATAACAGACTGAGTATCTGTTGAACAAGTGCGCCTC
This sequence comes from Hipposideros armiger, assembly GCF_001890085.2. NCBI lineage: Eukaryota > Metazoa > Chordata > Mammalia > Chiroptera > Hipposideridae > Hipposideros > Hipposideros armiger. Next base: position 2,590,135 of record NW_017731449.1, on the reverse strand, counting down.
ATTGATGAAACATAACATTGCGTTTCTCGCCAGATCTTCAACTCTGAAGTTCATATTACTGTCACCTATATTCTTCATGATGATATGTTGATGTCCATGGCTGTTTGTACAGCCTTTCACTGTTCCCTGGGTTACTTTCTCCTGTTCACTCTTCCCTGGGTTACTTTCTCCTGTAAAATGCTTAGCTCACCCTGAATTTTAAACTTTCCCCCGCATTTATCCACATTTCAAATCAAAATTCACTTTGGCATTCTGATGAAAATCCCACCCACTGAGTTTTTCTTCTTAGTAACGGTGAGATAAATTTCTTTTTCTACCAGGAGCCCATTTGGGTATCATATCATATCCTTGGTTCAGAAGACTAACTCCATCATCTGTGTCTGTGTAGCTAGTTCTTCACGTCCCGTCTCCCCCTTTCTATTTAAATGTCTTGACCTTCAACAAAAAGAAGAAATGAAAACTGTATTTCCCAAGCCCTTCAGCTTCCTATCTTGCACTTCAGAGGCACGAGATATATAAGTATATAGATATTCCATTTTTTTCTCTGACTATGTTATTCATCACCAAGTGAATCAGAAATAATAAATATCAGCCAGTGGATTTGATAAGCTTTGTCAGGTCCCATATCTAATATTTGCTACAGGAAAATAGCGTACTTTCTAATAATTTGTCAAGACATAAAGGATGGGCTGGGTGTGACAACATGCATTAAAGTTAGGATATAGGGAAGCATAATTTATCCTCTGTTCTGCTGCTTTAGAGAGTCTGAGCACCAAACAGTAAGATTAGGAGCAATATCCACCTCAGCAGAACTGTATTATGTAAATGAATGCCTGCAAAATATTCTGAACTAGACATGAAACAGCAACTCTCTACTGGACTTTTAGCACCAGGTGTCTCAGCCTTGGCACCATTGATATTTTGAGTTGTGTAATTCTTTGTTTTGGAGGCTGTGCTGCACCTTTGAGGCTGTTTAGCCACATCCCTGACCTTAACTCATTAGATGCCAGTAGCACAACTCCTTCTGAAGTCCCAACAACAAAAAATATCTTTAGACATTGCCAAGTGTCCCCTGGGGGCAAAACTGCAACAGTAGATCTCAAAAGGGGGATGAGTGAGTCCGATAGCTATTGTCTTATTTAAGGATCAGTAAAGGAGAAGAAATGGATATAGAGTCTATTTTAAAAATACAGTATTTCAAGGAAAAGAAAATATTACCTCAAGGGCCAGAAAGTTATATATACACTTCAAGTTCAGGAAAAAAATAATTCTCAGACTATTTGATGTATTCAACAGGATTCAAGGCCCTCAAATTAGGGAGGTTGGAAAGTGTGATAAGTAAGACATACTGAGAAAACAAAACAGCAAAATTGAGTGAGAAGATATCAGAAGGAGACACGCAAATTGCATGGAAAGTTTTGTAGATTTTTTTTTATAGCTAATCATACATAGATACATAGTGTAGGTAAGAGGTAGTGATATGAGCGTTCATAAACATTCCATACAGTCTTTGCAGAATGCAATTTTCATATATATATATACACACATATATATATATATATATATATGTATATATATCCTTATAAATGAAAGTACTGTTTGACCCAGCATTGTACTTCTAAGAAATTTCTCGTAGATAAAAAATGTGATTTATGTACCTGAGTGTTCATCTCAGTGTTATGATAACAAACAAGTGAAATCAACATAATTGGCCAAAGTAGAGAGTGTTGAATAAATTCTGATACATCTAAATAGTGCCTGGACATACTAGGCACTCCTTTATTTTTTGAATACATTCATGAATGTATTTAATGGAATAGTATGTGTCCACTTTCAATGATGACATTTCTGTATATCTCAGTATCGTATATCATATATGTCATATGTATACTATATGTTATATGTTATATATGTAGTATATATATCATGTATGTATATATAATTATGGTTTCTTAAGTGTATGTGTGTCTGTGTGCACTTAAGAAAACATACATCATATTGTTCATTAAAGATCAATTCTATTTCTGATTCAGTACTGTGTGTTTTGACCAATCTAACCATCACCTGAGCCCCTAATAGTCATTTTGTTTTTCTAACTACATGCCTTTGTTTATGTTTTTGTATTTGCTTAGAATATATTGTCTCCTAAGTCCTTTTACCAACTTCTGCTTTAAAAAATAGACTTCATTTTTTAAAGCAGTTTTAGGCTCACAGGAAAAATCACTGAAAATTACGTAGAGTTCCCACATACCCACCACCGCATACATGCACAGCCTCCCTTATTATGAACATCCCCTACCAGAGTGGTACATTTTAATTGATGAACCTACATTGATACATTATAATCACCCAAAGTTCATAGTTTACATTAGGGTTCACTCTTAGTATGCTCTAGGGGTTTTGAAAAGTGTGTAATAACATGTATCCGCCATTACAGTATCACGCAAAGTAGCTGTACTGCCCTAAAAATCCTGTGTGCTGCCTGAACCCTGAAACCCTGACAATCACTGACTTTTTATCTGTTTCCATGGTTTTCCCTTTTCCAGAATGTGATTTAGTTGGAATCTTATAATATGTAGTTGTTTCAGATTGGCTGCTTTCACCTAGTAATATGCATTTAAGATTCCTCCAGGTCTTTTTTTTTTTTTTAAGATTTTTATTGGGGAATTGGGGGGATGGGAACAGTGCTGGGGAATTGGGGAAAGGGAACAGACAAGTTGCT
>NW_017731449.1:2576042-2587137 GCF_001890085.2 Hipposideros armiger | reverse complement strand
CTGGCATCCCAAGCCAGCTCTTAACCATCGTGCCACTCGGCCGGCCCCCTCCAGGTCTTTTTATGGGTTGATAGCTGATTTCTTTTTAGTGCTGAATAACATTCTATTGTCTGGATGTACCGCAATTTATTTTTCCGTTCATCTACTGAAGGGCATCTTGGTTGCTTCTAAGTTTGGGCAGTTATGAATACAGCGGCTATAAACATCCCTGCACAGGTTTTTGTGTGGACGTGTTTTCAGTTCTTTTGGGTAAACACCAAGGAGCACAATCACTGGTTCATATGGTAAGAGTATGTTTAGTTTTATTAAGAAACTGCCAGACTGTCTTCCAACATGTCTGTAGAATTTGTCATTCCCACCAGCAATGAATGAGACTTCCTGTTGCTCCACCTCCTTGCCAGCTTTTGGTGTTGTCAGTGTTCTGTGCTTGTTTTCCTTTCTTTCCATCCTAAATACCCAGTTCAAATGCTGCATCCTACATAATACTGCTGTAGCTAACCCGTTAAGGAGTACACGTCCCCTACTCCATTCTTACTTATCTTTATTTTTGCCACTCATTTAGGCTTATTGAATGCTGCTAATTTCTTGTCTTATTTCTCCTGTGTAATATTAACTCTTTGATGACAGCAGCCATTTTTACACAATGTGTAATACTTTAATACATTTCTATAAAACACAAATATTAACTAATATTTATTGAACAGAAGATTCAAGGTATAGTTTCAATGAAAACCATTTTAAAAAGTAAAACCATTTGGAAATGAATTCATGGTATTCTCAGTGGCTTCCTTTTTGTTGAGAAGTAGGTAGAATGGTGTTACGCTTATAAATAGTTCCTGGAGTCATAGCTCAGTAGAGTGAAAGTAACATACTTAACCTTTTAACTGAATGTTGAGGAGCCTGGGATGCAGAGCGTTTTGATAACATGGCCCACGTCACACAGGTGGGATTGTGATATGTCTCATTTGTAGTCGTTCCTCAAAACTGTGCTATCGTTCTCCCATTTTTACAGAGTGAGATAGCATTAGCTTTGTTCCATGAAAACTGACTATTTTCCTAGAAAATATGAATTGATAATTTAAGAACTTGATTAAAATATTCTATTTCGTTAAAATAACAATGTGAACTCTATATGTTATTATGCCACTTTTGTATCTATATTATCTAAATAATTCACATGAGACATTCACTAAAGGCTGGTTGTCATGACTTAACATTTTTTTGCTTCCGAGTGAGCTTAATTTTGTAGAAATAGAGTGGTTAAATTATTATCTTAAAAGGAAGGCTTTATATTAATACTGTATTGTGTCATTTTCATTAAATTGAATGTTAGCAAAAGAGGCTAACATTAAAAATGATCATTATTAATCACTTCTTTGATATTTGAGCTTTGATTTCTCATTAGTTTGTATCAGCAAGAGTTCCTTGGAAGTCAGCAATATCTTCTTTTTGACCAACCAAAACAAATGGTGGTAGAAAAATGTAGACAAAACTAGACTGTGTTTATCGTGACACCATAGCACCCCTGTTTTACAAGCTCTTGTCCTTACTTGTTTTTGCAGGTTCCACCCTGTCCATAGTCTTCTCTCCTGTTGTTGCAAGTGTTTCGAGGAGCCCTAAGTGTTTGTCTGTGATGTGCGTAATATCCCTGTATAATTAGTAACACATGCTCTGGCGTTTTCCTGGGCTGCCATAACAAAGCACCACACAGCAGGAGGTTTAGAACAGCAGAGATCTGAGTCTCTTACAGTTCCGGACGCTGGGTGTTGGCGGGGCCCTGCTCCCTCGGAAGTCTCCAGGGCGGAATCATCCTTGCCTTTCGCAGCTTCCCGTGGGGACTGGCTGCCCTCGGCATGCCTTGGCCTCCGGCGGCATCACACCAGTTCCACCTCCATCATCTCATGACCTTCTTCCCTGTGGATCTGTTTCTGTGTCCAAATTTTCCTTCTCCTTTTTCTTATAAAGACACCAGTAACTGGATTTAGGACCCACTCTAAATCCAGGATCATTTCTTCCTGAGATCCTTAATTAACCTTATTTCCAAATAAGGTCACATTCTGAGGTTCTAGGTGAACATGAATTTTTCTGGAAGGGGGTCACTGTTCAAGCCACTACACTTGGTATGGACCAAGCATCCTGCCCCCTTTGCTGGGAGCGTGTTGGTTTCTGCCACATGCTGCTGTATCACCAGGCTTTGCTGCCCCTATTGATACCATTGGCCCTTCGGCTGCATATTGCTGGGTGTTCCATGGACTGCCATCATTGGCAAGCCCCACTGCCTAAGCTGGGGTGTGCACCCCACTGCTGAGGCCTCCACGCTGAATGCCATGGGGCCTGCCGGCCTCCAGTACTGGTGGGCATGACTGCCGCCTCCCCTAGGCCCTCTGCTCCCCCATGACACCCCAACTCACACCCGGGAATCTTATGGAAACTCACAGCATGCTTTTGAGTTTATACAGTTAAAGTCGGTTCTAAAGCAATAAATCCCAGTTACACATCCTGTGTTGTATCAGAAGTACTTGTTTTTCATTAATGATAAATCTTTATTACTGGACAAAGCTTGAATCCCTCTTTTCTTAGGATGAGGTCTTTCCGAAAAACTCTTCTGTCTTTCAAGCAAACTGGTTCCTGCCAGGCCCCCATCTACCTACTGTTCAAATATCTCTTGGTTGATACGAATCCCAGTAGTTTGCCTCATCCGCACATGTAGTACTAAATTGAGTTGAATTATATTATTAAGTTGTTCTATATTAAAATAGCCATGTCAGAACAGCTTAGCAGTGTAATTTCTTTTACTGTTGAGATAAATAGTGTTTAGAGAGAAAATATATTTTTTCTGACCTTTTAACAGTCATTCACATTATACCCAGAAAGCACTCTTCAGCAGCCATAAGTAATTTAACATTTGGTTAAAACTATAAAGAATTTTAATTCAACAAGTATTTATTCTGTTCATGTTTTACACCAGGTATTATATCAGACGGTAAGAAAAAGGTAGAAAGACAGGCTCATAATCCAAAGCTAGAGGAATAATGAAATAATGATGATACAACATCAATAGTTTGTGACTGAAGCTTAAGGTACTAGAAATTAGCATTTGATAAAACTGAAAAGGTATGCGGAGGCCACATTGAGAAGGCACCTTGACCCCGTGTTAAGGATATAACACGTTCGCTTTACACAGTGGGGAGTGACAATGTTTTTTGTGTTTAGAGGAGTAGTATAAAGGTTTGGTTAGAAGTATAGATATAAATTGACAGTTGTAATAGGGAATTATGAGAATTTAACCTAAAGTGAGAATAGTTATAGAGAATGGGGCAAATACTGGAACTATGCAGATGGTAATGGTTCAGAGTTTATTACTAATTGGCTTTGGATGCAGGGGGAGGGGCCAGATGTCCAGAAAGACTCCCAGGTTTCTACCTTGGCTGGCTAGGTGGATGATACACCTTCCACTGAGGTAGAGACAGAGAAATAGAACTAAACTTTTGCTTATGAAGAGCCATTGTATAATAAAATTTAAATCTTGCAATAACAGCTCATCAAAGTAGCTAGGAATCAATTCCCAAAGAATATAAATAAGTTAATATAAATAAGTTGAGCTCAGCAGGGACAGAGGTACACCTTTTCCTTACCTGCAAAACTCATGCTGTTAGATTTTTAGGAGGACAGGTGGGGGTAACAAGTTCAGACTTAGATGTGTTTGAGATATCTGTAAAATATCTAGGTCAAGTCTTCCACTAGATTGTTAGAATTTGAAGCTTAAGCTTAGAAAGAGAATGGGTCTTCTGGGAGGGCCTCTTTGGGAGTTGTTCACATATGGGCACTTGTCAAAGCCACATTTATATTTGTGATCATCCAGAGGTTGAGTCGAGAGCGAGAAAAGAGATTTTTGAATGGAACCCTGGGGAGCATCAACGTTTATAGGGATGGTAAAAGAAGCATAACCAGGGAAGCATACAGGAAAGTGAGGATTCAGAGAGATAAAAGGAGAGGCTCTGTGGAGAAAAGAAAAAAAAAAGGAAAATTTGAGGAAATTGTCCATAGTATCCAGTGCAACAGATAGGTCAAGTTAGGTAGGTCATTTAACATATCCTTTGGACTTGACATTGGCGAAGAATTAGTAATGATTTTAAGAAGAGATAAGAGCCCTTTTATAGTAGTTTAAGGAATTAATAGATGAGATAGTAAAAATGATATGAATGTACTGTCCTCCATATGTGAATGTAGTAGTCTTCATTCATTACTAATAGGTCATGAAATTTGTTTTTTAGCAATAATAATAGTGGATTAAAAAAAGTTTATCTTCCATCCCTGGTTTGATCCCTTCTATCACGAATGACATACTTTATAACCTAGAAAAGAAAGGTGAGGGTACCTTCTATACACCTGAATTATACTAGGACTGATTTGCACTCTGACCGAGCTAGTTGAACTGACTAATCACGAAGAGAACTATCACATTTGAAATAAAAATCCATTACTGTAAATACCCTTTCAGAGTAAAATAGCAAAGATGTTTCTCTAGTCCAAAGGACAGGGTTAGAAACAGTGCTTTGTTACTGAGATTACTATAAATGTCATTGAACGCTTTCATTGGTCTGACCGTGGGAAGTCCTTTTCCATAAGAATTTGGTTGTGTGTTATTTGCTTTTGTAGTTGGATAGGCTGAGTTAAATTTTGTTGTATATTCTTTGGTTTTGACAGCAAGTGATAATCGCTATCAGCTCTTCTTACTATTTCAGTCTAAGAGCACAACCCTCCATCAAAACAAATTGTGGCGCCATGTAATCCTACTCAAAGGGATGGGGAAGTTTGCATTATCTCCTCAACTCCTCTTTTTTTGCCCCACAAGCTAAAGAGTAGTCATTATTGAAAGATGGTACTCAGCAGTTTCTAAGACATACAAACTAAGAATGTTATTTCCAGTAAAGTGTTAATTTTAGAGAAATTGTATTAGAATAAAAAGATTTGGGTGGTCCACAGCTTTTCATATAAGGGATCTACCAAATGTCAGCAATAAACATATTTAAGAAGGTCATAGAATACTTTATTGTCTTTCAGTTGCAATAAAAACAATGAATTTACTTCAGGCGCACATTGCTGGGGAGAATTCCAGTTCTCTTAAACTTGTATTTTACTCGTCTCCCACATTCTTCATTTGAATTTTATGTAAATACCCTTCTTGCTCTCAGTGGAACATATTGGTGTTTTTTTGCTTCAGCAATTCTCTTTCGGTAACTTATCCCATGTGTTTGTTAGCTTTTGCATAAAATTGTTTTGTCTGAACTCAGCTTCTGAACCATATCTTGTATGTATCTGCCAGAATGAAGATTGTTTGAATTAGTTTTATATAGTTAACTTCATAATCAGAAACATTTCGATTATTTGAAAGTAAAATAAGTTTAAATCTCATTTGTGGGAATAGATAAATGAGTGTAAGTTTCATATAGATTTGGTTCTTTGGTTTAATGCCATTTTCTAACACAGTTCACTCCACTGACAAATGATCACTTTGTCATCGCTGGACATTGGATGGTTGGACTCTAACCAGCCATCCATGCATTAGAGAGTTAGGGGGCTGCATCCCCTGATTTTTAATTCATATCTCAACTTTCAGAGCATCCATATAGTGGAATGAAGAGAAAAGAGGACTGTATATTTTTTTAACCTCTCTATATTTTTAAGTGCTTTTGCAGTGGGTCACTGACTGTAGAAGGAACTGAATAAAAGGTCTATTGGAGTTGAAACTCTGGGCCTTGGTGGAATTCGGAGATAGTATTTCAATCACCTATGTTCAGACTACTTAGTCTCAAGAAACTAATACAAAGATTAATATTAGTCATTTTCTTACATTCAGTTATCCATTCAATAAATATTTATTGAGTTTTTACAATGTGCTAGTCTTCTTCCTACACTCTCGGGGCTCACTGTCTCAATGTGGAAGGCGAAGAGTCATCATCAACAAAAAATATATCAGGTGGTCTGAAAAGTCTTGTAGAGAAAAATAAAGTACGGTAAGGAAGTAGAAGGATGGGGGACGGGTGATCAGGTCTGTTCTCTGTTAAGATGACATTGGAGCAAACATCTGAGAGACGAGAGGAATGGAGCCCTGTGGACTTCTGGGAGGAAAACATTCCAGGCCCTTTGTGCCTATAAATTGGGCTTTGTGCACAGTCTGAGGGACATCAGGAAAAATTAAACACTGAATTGCTTCTGTGGGATAATTAAAAAAATATACCAGTGGGTATACAAGTCCCAGATTGCAAAATTCTACAGAATTTATTATCTCTATACACAGATGGGAGAGATTTACAATGCCTGAAGTATTTAGAGAACACTTTATAGAAGAAGTAAGTAACCCTTGAAGGAACTAAAGGAATTGGCTGTTCCCCTTCCCCCGATTCCCCAGCACTGTTCCCCTCCCCCAATTTCCCAATAAAATCTTTAAAAAAAAAAAGTATGGAGTTCCTATTAGGAATGTTTTTTTCATGTATTTAGCAAATATGTATGTATCTATTTATTATTTTTTTATATTTTTAATTTTTTAATTTTTCAATTACAGTTGATATTCAATAGCATATTAATTTCAATGTACATACAGCATAGTGGTTAGGCATGTATATAACTTACGAAGTGATCCCCCGATAAGTCTAGTAGTACCCCCTTGACGCCATACGTAGTTATTATAGTACTGCAGTATTTGTTAATTGTCTTCATGCATTTAGAAAATATTCACTGAATTTCTGCAGTCGACACTGTGTTGTACAATGGTAGATACAAAAGCTAACACAGGCCTTGACTTAATAGAATGTATAAATGAGGTGAAAGTGAGGGTAACGTACAGACAATAGACAGATAGCCTGTATTATAAGGATTAGAAATTATAGAGTCATGTAATCCTTGTCTAGACCCTTAACCTTCCTGAAATCATTGCTATTTCAGAGTGAGAACCTGAAGCCCAGAGAGGTTAACTAAATTAATAAAGCCACTTAACTCAGCTGAGAAGTGGTGAAAAGCAAAACTGCAATGTACTTTACTAATGTACATCTCTGTAAGTGACCTTGATCCATGAACAGTTGCTGGGACATGGTGAACTCCTAAATTGAGGATCATGTATGTGTTCGGTAGTTCAGGAGACTGTGTCTAGGATTGGTGTACAGGACACACAAGAGAGAAACGCTGGAGCAGTGGTCCACTAGAGGGCGGTAGTCAGGGTTTGGTGGTCCACGCGCTTGGCTACATCCATTGGACAAATAATTCATTTGGCCTACTCTCGGCCAGGTGCTCAGCTGGGAGCTTGTGACAGAATGGCAAACAAAAGGGAGATACTGACTTTACCTACCTGAGATACAGTCTAGTTAGGGACATGGTATAATTACTCAAAGATCATACAAATAGATATAAAAGCTACTTTCAGGCCCTGTGACAGCAGAGAGCATGGCACCTCTAAGCAGGGAGAGGGGTAGAGGAGTGGTGTTAGCTTCCTATGGATGCTTTCCCGAATTACCGCAAACTTAGTTTAAACAGCACACATTTATTTCTGTAAATTTTAGTTCTATAGATCTGAAGTCCAAAATGGGCTAGAATCAAGGTGCTGACAGGGCTGCATTCCTTTCTGGGGGCTCTAGGGGAGACTGTGTTTGCTTTTCCCATTTCTAGGTGCTTCCCACATTCCTTGGCTCATGGACCCGGGAGTGAATTGAGTCCTCCACACATGATATCACGCTGACCGCCTTGTTTCTGTCCTCACATCTCCTCTTCTCACTTTTCTGCTTCTCTCTCTCTTCTGAGGGTCCACCTGGGTAATCCAGGATAATATCCTTATTTTAAGGTCAGCTGATTAACCACTTTAATTCCATCTGCAGCCTTAATCCCCCCTTGCCATGTCATATAATACAATAATAAGTTCCTGGGACTAGAATATGGTTATCTGGGGGAGGGGGTTATTAGCCTGCCTACCACTGGTAAGACAGACCATGTTTAAACATTTTAGTTATATTTTAACAACACTGACAGTCCATTGCTGGGTTTTAAGCAAGCTGGGGCTATGTGGTCAGATTTGTGTTTTGAAAGGACAATTCTGTCTGAATTTGAAGAAGAACCGGGGTAAAAAATGGAAGTGAGAGATCACATAAGATGCTATTCTGGTCCCAAAGAAAATATAATATTATTTTGGAATAGTGGCAGTGGAAATGGTGAGATATAGTTGGATTTGGGAGAGAGAGAGTTTACATCAGAGGGCCCTTATGACAGATTAGAGATAGGGGTGCTTTTTTGGCATGCAGAACTAAAAGACTGTGTATAGTGCTATTCACTGGCAGAGGGAACCCTGGAAGAGGAACAGGTTTTGGGGAAAGAATAACCTGTTGTGTCTCTGTAATGCCTAGAAGCAACAATAGTAGAAGGGGGAGAAAGCTTGAGAATAAGACATTTTGGAGTTAGGAGTGGCATGAGTTACTAACTGCATACAAGAAATAATAGAGAGGGACTAGACCTTTATGCTGTAAAACATAACCTGTGTTCCTGGACAACTGTGATGTTGGGGAGCTAGGGGCAGGGAGGTAACATTCTTAATTATTTGAGTGTTGGTAAATCAGTGATTTTCTAATGTTCCCTGCACTCATCTAGCAAGCAGTCACTGACTGCTACACATACTCATACATAAAACTCCCATTCTGTGGGGGTAACATCATAAAGGTGGACAACGTGGTTTCAGCCTCAGGATATTTCAGAAAACAAGAGGACAAATAAGTAGCAGGAACATAAAGATGCACTTTTATTTACTCAGGAGGTCCTACAATTAAGTTCCTTTGCTCACTGACAAATCTGCATCGCCTAACACAATGCCTGACACATCATGGGTACTCAATAAGTGGACAGATAGATGAATTTATTGAAAACTTACTAATATTAGCCATTGTCATTGTATAGCTTTGTATTCTCTGAATGCAATGATCAGACGTTGTTCTTGCCGTCAAACTCTTAAATTTTAGTCCTAAGGACTAACAATTTTAAAAGCGCAATAGCGAAGTACTGTTTGGGTGCTGTGGATGACAGTGGAAGAAGCTAACCTCTTTTTCTAATGAAGTTTAAATTCTGGGGAGACAGGAGGAGATGCATAGAGGCAGTGATGATGTCAGATCTTCCTATAATGTACTATGCATTGGACTCAACATGGCGTATCTATTCTAGGTCCAAATCAAAGGGAAATTCAATTAGCAAGTGTCTCATCTATAATTGAGTACGTGCTTCAAGGATAGCATTGCAATGAATTTTCATTGACAGACTGAGTAAGTGATCAGAATTGCATGAAATAAAGCCAGGAACATTTCTTTAAGGCTATTGAGGGGCAGGCATTATAGGGTAGCTGGGATGAGCAGGCCAAATGAAGGCATTGATCAGAAGGAATCAGCTTCTGGGAAGAGAAGAGATGTAGAAAATGCTAAGTTATGAATTGAAAGGGCTAGTGGCTTGGGCACAAGGTCATAGATTAATGGCACACTAAGAATATTAAGGTTTGTGCAGACTGATTAACCAAGCTATGAGAAACCACTGGTGGGTCTTAGCTAAGAGGAAAAATGTTATGAAAATTGCGTAAAGGAGATTATCATGTTGACTGTGTTGGAGATATACTAGAGGAGAGGCAAATGTAGATAAAGAAACTCTTCAAGGCTTTTGTTATAATCCAAGAATCAGGAGATGGACCAAGGTAGTAGCTGTGAAACGGGAAGAGGAAAAAAAAAAAAGACATGTGAGTGACTTTGTAGGAGACAATGGAAAGGCAGGAATAAAAGAGAGATAAAAGGTAACTAAGATTATGAGGGTGGCTTCTCTGAACTAGTTGTTAGGAAGAAATGGCCAGGATAATGGGAGAGTAACAACTTAAGTTCTTTTTCCTAATCTATACAATCTGGAAAAAATACCTACCAAGCTTAACCCACCAACTGAGAAAATATAAAATATTGAAAAGTTGCACAGTCTTCTTTGCTTTCCTTTTCTGTTTGTCTCTGTGGAACTCCATATTGATGTTAGTGCCACTATTTGTTTTAAAATACTCATAAATATCCTCAGAGAACATTTTCATTGCTTTAAAAATTCCCACCTAGAAATGCCTTTCAGGAATCTCTGGCATCAAAATCTAAAAAGTGTTCCCAGGAGGAACACGTGAAGGATTCAGTCATCCATGAGAATATAAAGTCATTGTAAAGTAAAAGCTGGCATCATGGGTTCCCAGCAAGAAGCCTGGTTTCTCAACAGTGTTTTTTTCATAAAGCATCCTAAGAAGTTTATCTGAAACACTAAATTAATCATAATTTGCCTAAGCTTAAATTTTGCAGTGGTTGGCATTTCCTATAAAACACAACCTGAACTCAGTCATGCGTCACGCAGGATTTTTAGTGACATATATCTAGTCTGACCTGCTGTGCCCTTCATTTGCAGTTCTCTGACCACGGGAAATTATTGATATTTTAAATATTAAAGAAGACATTATGTGGCTCAGGCACCTCCAATCCTAGACATGTATGCCCAGGAAAGACCCCTTGACCCAAGAGGGCTCCACAGCTCGCCCTCAACCTTAATGAATTCACCATGGTCCAAGGTCAGATACTCAGACTTATGGACTCAGGTTATTTTTAACACACCAAGGGTGGATGCTTCTCATGAGGAGCAGATTCATTTTAACTAGAAACATATACTCGTCCATTTAAATATTTATTGAGGACTAATTTGAACCAGACAGTGAGCTAAGCCAAGAAGATACAGTGGTAAGGGATGTAGATTTGAACTGCAGCTTCCTAAAGCCTCCAGTCCAGCTGGTGGATGGGAGCGTAACCTGGGAAGTCCTGCTTGTCCCAGGTGAGGGAGCACTGGTGTGGGAGTCGGAGGGGTGACGGTTGATTGGTACTCTTTGAGGTTTCATTGGAGGAACTGAAAGAAGTTCAGTTTGGCACTAGCATCCTTGAGAGGAGAGAGAGCAAGAGAGGTGACAGAAGAGGCTGGAGAAGCCGGCATGGACTAGAAACACACCCAGGAGAGCTCAGGAGCCATTCAGGGAGCACCGACTTTACCATACCCCTACCCCACCCCCACC
>NW_017731449.1:2558660-2576007 GCF_001890085.2 Hipposideros armiger | reverse complement strand
CCACCCCCACCATGCCCCAGGACGCCTTTCATACTTTAAGCAGGAGAGTGATAGGAGTAGATTTGTATGTCAATACTGATGTAAGCCTTTCTAATAAAACTCTTACAATGGAAAGTATTACTATTAACATAGACCTATCATGCCAATATATATTATCCCTCTTGAGGAAAGTCATAAAGAAGCCAATTTTTTTAGATTAGGAAACATTAAAATTTAAAAAAAAATGTATGATAACAAATGTGGTGAGGATTAGAGCAATAGAAGTTTCATTCATTTTTAGGGCATATTTATAAACTGGTATAAGAACATTGGAAAATAACTCAGCATTATTTTATACAGTTGAATGTATGCTTGCCACATAACTCAGCAATTCCACTCCTAGGCATTCACCCAAGAGAAACCCCAGAGCACCTAACCACGAGATTATTTACATAAATATTCACCATTTGTAGTCACACAAAAATTGAAAACAACTGACATGCCCATCCATAGAAGAATAGAAAAATTGTGATATATTCATATAGTAGGATATTAAAAAACAGTTAAAAATAAATGCATTAAACATATCAACTCACCAACATGTTAGTCTCAAAAGTATAAATTTGAGTGAAAATAACAAGTCACAAAAGAACACATACAATATAATTATATTTATATAATGTTAAAAGACAAAAACTGAAATAATGTGCTATTTAGAATTGTCTACATACATAGAAAACAATTCTGAATAATTGTGGTCATTAGTATCTATTCTGGTTATTTTTCTGGCTTTCCTGGGTTCATTATTATGTAATGTGCTTGCTGTTATATTTCAGATGTGTAACTTTATACATTATTGAAGAAGCCAGTCTTTAACCTGAAGATTATTGGTGAGGAGTCAGAATACACGAGAGCTGGATAAAACAGTGGCTAAGAATATGGACCCTGGAGTCAGACAAACCTTAGTTCAAAATTTATTTTCTAGTTAATATTTAAAAAAAAAATTTTATTCCAATTACAGTTCACATTCAGTATTATTTTATATTAGTTTCAGGTATACAACATAGTGGTTATTTATATAATTTATGCAGTAATCCCCTCAATTAGTCCAGTACCCACCTGGCACTATACACTGTTGTTGCAACATTATGGACTGTATTCTCTATGCTGTACTTTACATCCCCCTGACTATTTTGTAACTACCATTTTTTTAAAAATTAAATTTATTGCGGTGACATTGTTTAGTAAAATTATATAGGTTTCAAGTGTACAATTCTGTAATACATCATCTCTATATCGCATTGTGTTCTCACCACCCAGAGTCAGCTCTCCTTCCATCACCATGTATTTGACCCCCTTTTCCCTCTTCTACCACCCCCCTCCCCTACCCTCTGGTAACCACTAAACTGTTGTCTGTGTCTGTGAGTTTTTGTTTCTTTGTCTTGTTCCTTTGTTTCTTTCAGTTTTACATCCCACATAATGAACCTTAGTTCAAATTTTGTCTCTTTTAAAATAAATCTGAAATTGTTCTGCCTCTCTTTTAAAATAATTGTGAGGTACTTGAGTACTATAAATTACTAAGCAAAACAGACAAAAATCCTGTCCTCATACAGGCTGCATTCTGCCTGTTGGAAATGAAATTTTTATAAATTCTTCTTAGCATGGTGAGCGCCTGGGAGCCCAGGTTCTGTGTTTTAGCCATTTTTGTATATCTGGCACAGAAATCTGGAAGACAGTAGGTATGTTTATGAAATTGAATTGATGAGAATGTTTATGTAATTGCATTGAATTGCATGAACAAATGAATGTTGTGCTTCATACTTTTGGAAAAAAAGGAATACAAATTGCCCCAGTCGTTGTTGATCATAGTTACACCCTCAAATCAGAGATCAGGCTTGCTGTGCTTCCCTGGTTGAACTTAGCAGTCAGTGATACAGAAACTGGTATCAGTAGTGTTGTCTGTGAATATGAAGAATAGCTGTGGGTAAACATTGTTAATAGTATACCAACACCTTTGTAGTCTTTAAGTTTGAATTTTATCTGCTATCTCTCTAATTTTTTTAGACCATTTTAATTTCAATAGTAAGTGTGCTGTATTTTTTACTTCTCTGAAAAATTTGCATTCTCTTCTTTTCATGATCCTAAATGTTATTCCTATACATTATAAAATGGTTATTGACAACTTTAATAGTTTTCAAAGTTGTATGGCAATGCACTTTTTATATCATGTTCTATGTGTGTATATGAGTGTGTGTGTTTGAGTGTGGGTGTGTGTGTTATAGAAGTAAAGCAAATATTATGTATTTTTTGGGTGAAGAATTCTTAGTGTTTTTCAGATTCTCAAAGGAGGTGATAACTAATCTGTTGGTGGAGATTAAATTCTTTAAAAAATGAGGTTATTGGGGCCAGCCAAGTGGCTCAGTTGGTTAAGAACTCGCTCAAGAGTGCGATCTCTGAGCAACTAGTGCAGCGGTTCTTAACCTTTCACAGGGGTCGCCTAAGACCATTGGAAAACACATATTTTTGATGGTCTTAGGAACCGAGATACCGCTCCTCTGGTCGTCTCCAGGTCCACATGCAGATACGCCTACTACGAATACCTGGCGACCCCTTTGAAAGGGTCATTCGACCTCCAAAGGGGTCGCGACCCACAGGTTGAGAACCGCTGAACTAGTAGTTCGATTCCCGGCCCAAGCTGAGCTGCCACTGAACTGCCAACAGGTGGCAGGATGGCTCAGCTAAAAAAATAAATAAATAAATAAATAAAATAAATGATTAAAAAATGAGGTTATTATAACAAGGGAATGATAATCTTTGCACATATGTAATTCTGTACTTTTCTGACTATTTTTTATGTGGAATTACTGGATCAAAAAATATGAGTATTTTTCAGTCTCTTAATACAAAGATAAAAATTATCCTCCAGAAAGTTGGCATTCATTACAGATATTCTTTTATATTTGCCCATAAGTAAAAATAGAAGCAGAAATAATACATTGTTTGGAGAATTGTTTGACATTAGATTATGTCTCTTGTAATTTTAATAATACCTTCTATTCACATTATATTAGATTGTACCTTGATAGTAATGTTTTGTTATTCTAGATTATTGCAGAGTTTTTTGTTTGTCTTTTTGCATTTAGATTGAATAACTTATTTTCATTATATTGATCAGTTCTTACAAAATAAAACTTAACATAGGTTCTGCTATGAGAACAAATAATATGAATTGAATGGAAATAATTGTTTATTGGCTTAGAGAGCTGGATTTTTTTCATTACATAATGCAAAAGGAATGTATGTATTATCATATCAAGTCAACTTCTATTATTACTTGTAGTTATTGCGATGACTCAATTTCTTACAAAGGTAGATTTTGGGGTGTTTCTTAAGAGTTTCTTTTTCACAGGATAAAGATATTTTCATAAAACTAACCATTAAATCCACTACCCATAAAGTACTATCCTAATGAATTCATCTCACATCTAAGTATAAACTCTAAAGCTTATAGAAAATTTATATATTGAATATTATGTCACATCGTCATAATATTCATTCTTGGTAACAACAAGTATTCAATTCCAGTTGCTTACAAAATTCTATGATTTCTCCAAAATCACAGGTTAGATAATGTACATGAATTGCTCTGAGCTTATAGAATCTAATTTTCATTTGTAAACTAATGCCATGTAAGAGAAGTGTCCACCACAGCTTATAAAAGTATATGAATATTTAAGAGTCATATATGATGATTTTTATCAGCTTTTAAATTTCTCATGTAACTAATATGCTTATATTGAACACAGCTAGAGCAATATTGAACAAAGCAGAGAAACTATACCTAATAATAGATTGTTTTTTCTATTGAGCATAGGTAATAGTTCCATGAAAATATCACCTAGTTTGTATTTCAAGGATAAAAGAAAAATGAAAATACTCTAAAATGTTATGCTAGCTGGCATGTCTTTAGAAATTTACAACTTTGTTGAATTCATTATGGAGTTTCTTGGTTGGGTCAATGAATAACAAACCACATGATTAAAATACATTAAATTCACTCTTAAATGGATTTGTCTACCACAAACCAACTCAAAATGTTTTGTTACCAGGGTACCTAATTCTTGTGTTGTTCCTAGACCTATAGTATATCAGGAATATGTGACTCAAAGTTACAGTCACTCAGACTGGATAAGTCACTGATGGAAAAGAAAAGAAAAACAAAAGCCAAAGCCTCAAGCCAATTCAAATCAATAAACAATAAAAATCACAGAGAAAAACTTCTGCACAATCCGTCCACCTTGTTAGACTACACCTCATGTTGATGTACATTAACAAGGCTTTTGCTTGTATGAAACAAAAAGTTATACTAGATTCTTTATTAATGACCTATTTCTAGAATTCTGGTTTTTGGTTCCCCAAGACAGTGTCTTTCTACTTAAAAAAGAAAAGTTTTTTTTATTGGTGTGTGAAGGATTACCTTTGTCTTTTGAATTTGAGAACTCTTTCTCAGAGTAACCTTTTTGTCATCCACCCATGAAATACAAAAAATATAAAGGCCCTTCTATTTCTCCAGAAATGGAAAGGAAATGCAATTGACTAAGTGAGTCTGCTGCCATTTAGCACACTGTGCATTTTATCTTCCCCACAACCCTGTAAGATACATATTCTTATGTGTATTTGACAGATAACGAAACCAGCCTCAGAGGACATAACTTGTCAAAGATAACACAACTTGCGCTGTGAGCCAATGATTAGAACTCAGGCCTCACCAAGAAGCCAAAAGCCGAGTTCTTTCTAGTGTTGCTAAAAGAAAATACATACATACATACATACATACATACATACATACATATATACATACATACATGAATGTTCAAGTCCTTTGGAAGGAATGTAGTCAATTGTATTAGTCAGGAATTTTGGTTGAAGTGACATTAAACCTGGTAAAAAAGAAACTCGCTTAAGCAAAAAAGAGGGTGGGAGTGAGCTGGAGGATTACTTATTAATTTAGGAACTAAAAAGAGAAATGTAGTCTAACTATGATGCAAGAAAATTCATTTGTAGGATAAAAAATCTTAACTCATCTCCCTTTTATCCCTTTTGTATTTAAAGTTTTCCTTTATGTTAACTTATCCTCAGCCAGGCTCTCTCTAAGTAGTGACTGCATGGTCCGAATAGTGATAGGCTTGCATCTTGCCATTTTATTATAACAAGCAAAGGCTTTTGTCCCAGTAGCTCCAGTCAAAGTTCTGGGGCTGATGCTCCTTGCAGTGATTTACCTGGTCAGGTATGCTGCCTGTAAACCATCCCTACCGTGTACTCTCATTGACCAGGTTTCAGTCACTTGTCCAAAGCTAAAACCAGACAAGTGGAGTTAGTTAGCCTTCCTAGAACTTTATAGGATGTTTGTGGGGAGGGTGCTTGCCAAAGCAAAATATGGGCACTGTCTTTAGGGAAAGGGCAAAATAGATGCTGGACAGCAAAAATCATAGATACTGTAGCTATGTTTTATGTTGGGAATTGAGCCTGTTATATAAAGCCATGTCAATTCATATTTTGAAATTGGTTTAAATATGTTGAAAGGCATTCTCTTCTCTTTAGCTTCTACTACATGTAACCATTTTTGCCAAGTGCTTTTCCTAATTTGATACTTGATGCTATGTCTAAAGACATGCAATCAAGCTAAAGAAAATGTACATTAATTTGAAAATTGAAGCAGATACTGATCAACAGATATCTATAGTGCTCCCAAGGAAATCTCTATTGCCAGCACTCTCTATTTAGGATAACAGATGCACTAATCTGTGTTTCTAAATAAAACCTGAAGCACATGTCCTTAATCATCTACTTATTATTCAAATGGAAAGTTCCCTTTGGAGGTTAGTTTGATCTGTCAAACTACCATATGGGTCTAGAAAAGCAGAAAGTGCCCTGAATTTTCTGCCCCTGCAATCTAAGCTTTTTCACTGGTGTGCTTACTCCTGAGAACTAAACTGCCCTCGATAGAGATGTACTGAGGAGATTCTGAACATGGTTTAAACACACACACAGCCTGAGCGAGGTAAATGTATTAGGTTGCTTGAAAAGCTCTTAAGGGAAATCGAATGCAATCTCTGATATGGGGCTTTCATTTTATAGCCTGGTGGGATTATTGCTCTAGTTCTATTATATCTGACACCAAAAAGTGTCTGAGTGAGCAGATACTGTTTTTCAGTTTATTAAAGCTTTTGTGAAATGGACTTCAAATTATTTTTCTAAGTATTACCATTTCTCATTTTCTTCTTTTTTGCAGAACTGCTCTTGAACTAGATACTTTCTAAATATTTCTCTTAAACACAATTTAAATAAATATATCATTTATTGCACCAATATCAGACATCTATAACATGATATTCATTTATGTACTATTCATTCATGAATTTACCCATCAAATGTTAATTGAACACCTACAGTGTCCTGCAGCAGCATTATTAATGAGGTGCCATTACATAGATAAATATTTTGGGTGATTGATACTTCCTTAAGCATCAATATTTGTTTCCATTTTATCTGAGAGTCTTTAAATAAAGTCCTTACAGTTCCTTGTTTCCCCTTAGTTCTCAAGCAGAATATGCTGAGCATTTATTTAATGACTTGGGACAGTTGTTCTCAACCTTGATGATTGTACTCTAACACAGTAATTATCCTCAGGGTCAACTGAGAATTGACCACTACTCACTCTTGTACCATGCTCTATCATTTCCTGCATCTCTCTCCTTCCTTATTTTGAGATGTTGCTTCTTCCAGCAATCAATATATTCTGTTACCTGCTGCTCAGAATCTCCCTGTGCCCAGGATTGACTTCTTTAAATATGCTGTGACCTAAAACAAAACAACAAAAAAACCTGGTCTGGATTTTATGGAATATAAAAAATAAAAAAAATCGTTATACTCTGAGAAAAGACCTGAGAGTTTTACCTGTGAGAAACAATGTATGATTTTTTTGGATGCATAGACTTTGGGGCATCTATTTTGACTACGCATATCATTCCCCCTCCCTCAAACTCGTGAGCCTACGTTTGGTAGGGAAAAGGTAAAATGGGGCGTCTTTGGAGAGAGACTGCTTTCTTATCATGGTATCATGACTGCATTCTAGAAGTTGAAAGCACTACGCATTTAGAGAAGGTACATGGTATTGTGATCATTTGTAAAATTATTTTTTAGATGAGTCTTTTTTGGTGTAAACATTGAAGACATAACTTATATGAATGTTCTCAGTAGTTACTCAGCCAGTACGTCTATTGGATTCGCTTTAGGGAGACAAAAGTTGGCTGGATTTAGATGCTTACTATCTGTCGTTTTGGTTTGTGTATTTCTCACGTTGTGAAACATGTAAACAGAAGATGCAAAATCAAATTGCCCCTATCTTGATTTCCTAGCAGCTCGAGTTTAAACTCAATAAAGATTAAAGTGAAAGGTGCAGGACCAGTTCGTTCCTCCTAGGGAGGCAGAGATAGTAGCTCCTGTATTAGTTTCTTATTGCTGCTGTAACAAGTTACCACAAACTTGATAGCTTAAAGAACGTTCGTTCATATTTATGCTTTTAAAATTCTACAAGTCAGAAGTCCAAAACCAGTTTTGCTGGGTTAAAGTTTTGGTATCCACAGCGCTGGTTCCTTCTGGAAGCTGAGGGGAGAATCCGTTTCCTTGCCTCTTTCAGCTGCTAGTGGTTGTCTGTATTCCTTGGCTTGTGGTCCCTTCCTCCATCTTCAGAGTGCATCACTCTAGTCTCTGCTTCCATCATCACACTGCCTTCTCCTCTCCTGTAGCCAAGCCTCCCTCTGCCTCCTTCTTAATAAAGACAATTGTGATTGCATTTAGGGCCCACCTGGATAGTCTGGGATAATACCTTCATCTCAAAACCGTTAAAATTTGTTTACAATGTAAAGCCACGTATTCACAGGTTCTCGGAAATAGGACCTGGATATCTTTGGGGATCATTATTCAGCCCACCACACTCCCTATTTAGTATTTTATGGCTTGAATGAGAGCATTAATCTGATCACAGTAGTCCTTCCATTATCTGCAGTTCGACTTTCCACAGTTCCAGTTGCCTGTTGTCAACCACAGTCTGAAAATATTACATGGAAAATTCCAGAAATAATATGCGTAAGTTTTAAATTGCATACCATTCTGAGTAGTGTGATGAAATCTTGAACCATCCTGCTGTATCTCCCCAAGACTTGAATCCACCCTTTGTCCAATGCTGTATACCCTCCCACCCATTAGTCATTTGGTAGCCATCTTGGTTACAGGATCAACTGTTATAGCATCACAGAGCTTGTGCTCAAGCAACCCTTACTTTTCTAAATACTATTCACCTTAACTTTTATTACACTATATGTTATAATTGTTCAAATTTATTATTAGTTATTGTTGTTAATCTTTTACTCTGCGTAATTTATGTTAATCTTTATCACAGTTACATATGTATAGAAAAAACATATATATATATATATATATATATATATATATATATATATATATATATTGGTACTATCCATGGTTTGAGGCATCCACTGGGGGTCTTGGAATGTATTCCCCACAGATGACGGGAACTACTGTATCTTAAAAATCACTTCCAGNTTAATCTTTTACTCTGCGTAATTTATGTTAATCTATCTTACTGTGCCTAATTTATAAATTAAACTTTAATATATATATATATATATATATATATATATATATATATATGGTTTGGTACTATCCATGGTTTGAGGCATCCACTGGGGGTCTTGGAATGTATTCCCCACAGATGACGGGAACTACTGTATCTTAAAAATCACTTCCAGAGGAAATGATTTTTTTTTTAAATATGTGCTCCATTTAGTGCTAATGAGAACATCAAGCTTTTAGATATTTGCTTTTTTTTTTTTAGAAAAACATATTGCTTTGGGGTTTGAAGATTCAAAGGAATAGTAATTAGAGCTATTAGATAATCAGTTACAATCTGCTAGATCACTAATTTTTGAACCCACTGACCCCTTGAAAACCTGATGAAAGCTCTATTGATTCTCCAGAAAAATGCTCATATACTCAAATATTTATAACTTCTATAATCAAGAATTCAAGGAACTCCTGAAGACTAGCCATTGATTCTAAGTGTAGATGTATAGTTCCCAGATTAAGACTTCCTGCCTTAGATGTGGCCTTTGGTTTGTATTGTTATAAAATTCAACTCAAATCATTGTATGTATATTTTCAAAATGAGTGTTGCTTTCTACCTGCAGGTATAGGAATCAAAGGTTAGTAATCTTTTGTGAAGCTATTCCAAAAGAAATATACACGTGTAATTGTGTGTACACTTTATTTTTTTTCTGTTTCCTTTTATTAAATTTATTGGGGCATGTATACACTTTAATTCATAGGCTTAACTATTTTCCTTATGCTTTCAGTTTTCCATATTTCTTATTATGCTCTACAATTTAATTCTTTGTATTCCACATGTAATTTTGAAGAATAAGACCAGATGGCTTATGAAATCACTAAACTTTATTTCAGGGGTTGGCAAACTAAAACCCACAGGTCATTTCTGGCTCTCTGCATTTTTGTGTAGCCCAGGAGTAGGAGTAGTTTTTACATTTTTAAAAGTAAAAAAAAAAATCCAAAGGAAGAATAATATTTTATGGCACCTGAAAAGTATATGAGATTCAAATTTCAGTGTCCACAAAGAAAGTTTTACTGGGATATAGCCACATTTGTTTGTTTATATATTGTCGAAGGATGCTTTCCCACTACAAGGGCAGAGATGAGTATTTGAAAGAGAGACCATATGGCCTGCAAAATATTTATCTGGTTTTCTTTATAGAAAAAGATTATTGACCTCTGCTCTAGTTCACTATTGAATTCCCCAAATGTTTATTGAGCGTCTCCTATGTGTTAAGAATCATGTGACATTCTAGCTTCCTGTTCTCCTGCTTCATGACATTGGCAAATAGATCTTGTTTTTGTTATATAAAATATGGATGTGAGTTATAACATTTTGTATTCTGGCCAGAAGTGATCAAGCCTGAAACAAACAGACAATGCTTTAAACCTTACTTAATAAATGATATTGGCAAGGGATAGGGCAGCTTGGAGGTCCATTTCAATGAAAAATAAATCTCTTGAAGATGCCATCTTTGTCTAAAGGCAAAAAACAAACAAAAGATAGAAACAAACACACTCCAATACATATACCTATTTTTATCTGCATAAATAATACCATAGAAACTTCCCAAAGTCTATCACCACATCTTTTTCTGTTTCTTTTACCCTGTTTTTCTTTTACTCTGTTGTACCTGTCAGATTTAATTTTAAAAGCCAGGCAGGCAATTTCATTTATCTGACTTCTGCCCTTATGCTGCCGCCTTATAAGAAACGGGTAGCTGGAGCGGGGAAAGGTCAAAGCATGCACATAGCTGCCCATGAAGGAAATAGAAGCCAAAAGCCTAATTTTGGCCCTCATTCTTCTGGGATTGTCATAACAGTTACTAACAGGAATTGTTTTCCAATTAATAGACAGCATACTGTAAGGTACGAGTCATTTAAAACAAAACAAAACATGATTTTCATATGATGTTGAGTGGAGAAAGAAACCCTTACATGTAGCAGAGAGATTGAGTTATCAGTGCTGAGGTTAGAGATCTTTGAAGCCAAAGTAAAAAACTATATCACAGTGGATTTGGAGCTTGACATTTGGGAAATATGAAAACTAATCAATTTCAAAGACTAATCTAGAATGCAGCATCTGGTTTTAGTCTCATTTTCTTATGTATATGTGTTAAGTTGGTTAGTATATTACTGCCTGCCTTTAAATATTTTTTATAAGATTTTGCTTGATCTATAGAATTTGCTTTAAATCCCATCTAATATCATCTGTTATTCATTCATCTTCACTTCTGACCACTGATGCAATCATCATTAAAATAAGAACTCAACTTTTTTGCACACATATATGTATATATATATATTCATTATAAGTTTTATAATGAATATATATATATATATATATATATACACATATGTGTGTGTGTGTATTCATTGCAAATTCTGCCACAATTAAAGAATCTTAGACAAGCCAAATAGATATGGATTCAAGAGGAAAGAGAATATATATTAAACATTTTTAACCTGGTTTTTATTGGGTCTGCTCCTTGATTAGTTTATCCCACTCTGACTTTCTTGGAAAATAAATACATTGGTAAATTATTTATTTTCCAGCTAACTAAGCCTTTCTTATTATGTTGGCTTAGCTATATGTTGGCTTTGCCTTTTTAACTTAAAAAAATGTATCATGAAATATTGCAGACATAGGAAACAAATCAAAATGATGGAAATTCATATACCCATAGTCCAGCTTTAGCCAATGGTAACATTGTCCCATATTAGCATGAAAACATTGTTTTTGGATATTGTCAGGATCCTAAGCGTGTCCCTTTCCCTTCTCTCAGTCTTTGCTGGGACGCTGTCCTAAACTTGGTGTATATCATTCTTATGTGTACATTATGCTTTTACTATTTATCTATGTATCCATAGCTTGTTTGACTTTCTTTACATTTTTCATCCACACATATTTGAAAGTATTGCATCCTTTTTCTATTATTTCAATATGCACCTCTGAAACTGTAACATGTCTACTTGACTTAAAGTTTACAGTTACTTGGGTTCTCTGCCTTCAAACTTTAAAAAATCCTTAGGGTCCTTTTACTCTTATCAGTAACTTCATTTTCAATGTTAGAGTTACCTACTTTTTAGTTTCATATTGTTTTTAAACCTTTGCAAATTAGTTCTTGTTGTTAATTGAATGCTTATTTAGGTTTACCCACATATTTGCCATTTGCATTGCTCATCATCATTCCTGAGGTCCAGTCATTTTTTCTGGGCTCAGTTTCCTTCTGATTGAAAGGCATAGTTTAGTAGTTCTTTCAATGAGGGGCAAATACTCCGTCTTGAAAATATTTTTGTATTCCTTTGTTATTAAATTTTTCTTTACCTGAATAAAGAATTCTAGTCTGGCAGTTATGTTCTCTCAACACTTAAAAAAAAGATACTTTATTATCTTCCACTTTCCATTTTGCTGCTGTTAACCATCAGCCCAAGTGTAATTTCTTTACAAATAAATTGTCTTTTTCATTTCTCTAAGATCTCATTTGCCCATGGTATTCTACAGTTTTATGATTTTTGTATAGATTTATTTGTGTTTATATATTCTGCTAAGTTCTATGATTCTTTAATTCTCAAATTCCAAATCTAAAAGATTCTTAACTCTTACATTTTTTTAAATTGCTTCTCTCTATTCTGTTTTTAGCCAACTACTACAACTCCCATTAGCCACAGTTTGGAATTTCTCATTCTGTCCTTAATATGCTTTCACTGATGTTTGGTATCTTTTATCTTTTATCGCCTATGCTGCATTCTGTGTAATTTCTTTAGATGGCCTTTCCAGTTTACTAGTTCTTTCTTCACCAGTGACTAATCTAAAACCTATCTATTGAAATTTTAATAGCAGTGACTATTATTTTTTATATCTAAAATCTCTTTTTTTATGTTTTTTATTGCTTTGTGTATGGGATTGTGTCTGTGTGCCTCTGTGTATGTGTCTTTAAATAAATGAAAACTTGTTAATAGATTCTTTCAGTTCTACTAAGTTTTGGGGATGCCAGTCTGTCTATTATTGTTTTAGATTTTTGCTCATGGTAAATATGTCCCTGTGTGTTTTGTAATTTTTGGTTGTGAGTTATCTAAATGGGAATTTTACATAATCTGGCTTGTAAAATTTTCGCTACAGAGGAATCTTATGTTTACTTACTCCATCTCCTTGGAGGAATCCTCAACCCATGACCAGATTTTAAATGTTAATTCCTTAGGTGTAGCACTCATGTAACATGCAGGCAGGGTACATTTTTGCTTCAAACCAGTATGTAGCATAGGAGCTCTACTCATAGATATGCTTTTTTTTATCACCACCTTGAGTCAGGGAAGATAATTTTTTAGGGTCCGTTTTACTAATGATGCAGCCCTTATGACGAACAGTGCTATGCAAAGGTTGGTCTTTGGACCAGCAGCATCAGCGTTACCTGGGAGATTGTGAGAGGTACAGTTTCCCAGATCTGGTGAGTCCGAATCTCTGGGGGCAGACTGAGGAATCAGGGAAATAAACCCTCCAGGTGGTTCTTGTGGATGCTAAAGTTTGGGCAGTTTGGTCTTAGAGAGGATTCCAGCTTCATGCTGTAATCTGACTTCTAACCTCCTGCCTCCTTCATGATGGTCCACGGCCTTATTTCCTGGCAGTTAATGTATATTAAAATCTGAAACACTAGCTGTTAGGGCCTATCTTCAGGTGTGATAGACCCCACCCCCCCAAAATCCTATCCCCACCTCGAGGTCTGCAGCAGCAACTTGTTTGTGCCTCTCAGGTTTTCACGTAACTCTCTGCATCCAGGGACTTCCCTTTATTTCTTGTAAACTTAACTATATGTTTATTTTATTCAGAATTTCAAGATGTGTGTGTACACTAAGAAGATGTCGTTGCCAGAAGACCTTAGCTAAATTGTTCATGTTATATCTTGATAGTATCTTAAATGGTGATTACACAGTATGATTTTTTTTAATTTGGAAATAAAACACTGATAATGTGTGTGTGCATCTCAGTTCTCTCTATAATAGATTCGTTGTAATATCTGCCCACCTGATGTCTTTAAATCTTCACACACAAAAATTATGTGGGAATAAACATTGAACCAAAGGTATTGACATAGTGTCTTTTACAGAATAAAAATATTTATAGTTGTTGCATATTACAGAATGGAATCAAGAATGCTTAGTACGTTTTGGAATGTAAGCTAAGTGCGTTGCACGCATTATGTAACTAAATCCTTAGAAATCCTCCATTTCTATTGTATAGATTAGAAAGCTAAGGCACAGAGAAGGTTAGAATTGGGCTCAAATCACATGGCTACTAAATGAAGTGGGATTTGAATTCATGCACCCCAACTACAAAGTAATGCTTTAACCAATACACCACACTTCTAATTCAACAACTTCCGTCAAAATAATTGAGTTTTTAAAGTTACAGACACCTAGGTCTTCATGATTCAGTCTAACTTTGCCACTCTTTCCTCAGTGAGACTCCATACTTTATGATGTCCAGCGATGTGAGTTTGAAACTTTTGTAACTGACGTTGGCTGAACTAACGCAAATTCGGACATTTTACATGACCCTCCAGCTCTGCTTCTTAAGAATGCCATTAGCATCCATCGTCATGACTAGAAATGTGAACATTTGATTTTTAAAATATTTACATCACAGGAAAAAGTCATTTGAATTTGGGTAATTTAACATAGTAGCGAAAAATGCAGGTTTTAGACCCATCCTGGATTAGATGCCCAGCTTTGCTAATTCCTAGTCATGAAGGGAAGTTTCTCTCTCGGTCTGTTTCCTCCTCTGTAAAATGGGGAAAATAATAGCCTTTAGATAATTGGGTGAGGATTAAATGAGAAAATGGATAAACACTTCTTAGCATAGTGTCTGCAGCACAGTAAGCACTCATAAATTTTAGCTGTGTTTGTCACTGTGACTATGATGATTCCTATTATGCATCTTTGATTTCTATAATAGCTCTCACTGAATGAACTATCAGAGAAGTAGAAATGTAATACTGAAATTGAACACAAATTTTTAAGTTTTCTTAAATAATCATTTGAGTTAGTATGGACTCTCCTCATCAGTAAGAATGAAACTGAACAGGCCACAGGAGACCTTCAGCCCTTTCTAAGTGAAGTAAGTCTGTAGGTGGTCCCATTGGTTGGCTTCTGCTGCTATTGCTTCTATAGCCTTTCTATATTTAAGCTTCTGCTGTTTAGCCTCCCAAGCTGCAGACTGTTCTTAACATAAATTGAGACAATCTATTTCTCAATTTTGTACACCAGTGGGCCTGTCTGCTGCTGTCACTTCTAAGCAATTGGCTCTTGGAGTTACGCTCTCTCTGTCCCTGTAGCATTTCTCCTGGCCCCTTGCTTGCAGGCTCCAACATCCATCTGCCATGGGGCAGACGGGTAGCTGCTTCCTTTTCATCAATCCTTTTGACGTGTTCAGTGCTAAGAAGCCAAGTTGCTTAGCAGACTGCCTGTCTCTGAGTTTTACTCTTAGAGATCTATGGCTGTTCCCTGTAGCTGGCTAGCCCAAAAGATCATGTACTGACAAAAGTAATATTTGACGGACCCTCATTTTCCCCTGGGTTTTGATGCCAAACTCTATTTTGGTTTCCTGGCAAGGTTGTTATTTAACATCGTATTTGTTGAATTGCGAAATTTAGTTCTATGCTGTCGCTAGTTTACATGACTAGAATTTCCCCATTATAAGTTATATTTGATCTTTGTACCTAAAATCTAATTTTTTGGATCATAGCACTGGGATGATTTCTTATAATAATTCATATACTTCAAACCAGATTAATGTTTTTTGTTACCATTTATTATACACTAATCACTGAGGTTGCAAATTCAAACAAGATATGATCTTTCTGGGAGTAGTTACATAGGTGTACACTTGGTGATAATTCATTGAACTGTACATTTTATAACCTTTTTTATGTACATTTATACTTCTTAGTAAAAAAAAAAAAAAAAAAAAAAAAAAAAAAGCTGTGGCCTGACCTGAAGGAGTGCATTGTGTAGTAGGAAAGCAAATAGGTAAATTAGTGATTTTTCAGCAGTGATGAACACCTATTCCATGAGCAGATTTCTGTGGAAGCACAAATAAAAGCCATGTTATACAGGGATTTATGAAAAAATGCTTAGAGGAGTAGACACTATACCTGAGTTTTAAAGGTTAAATAGAAGTTACCCAGGCAAAGAAAGGCATTCACAACAGAAGGAAGAACATTATGGAAACAAGACCTGATATAGCAGCCTCCCCGGGTGGGACAGGGTTCTGTATAGCTGGAGGTGGGCCGTGGGAACTGAAGCTAGGCTAGTTATTTATATTCTGAAATCTAACCTGCAGAGACCTTGAGTGTTAACCTGAATTGTTTAAGGACAGAACTCATTAAATAGTAATAGTTAAGGTTTAGCCATGGGAAGGAGGGATTCTCAAAAGAGACTGAGGAGTGGCAAAAGGATATGAGAGACCTCTGGGGAGCAGTGTGACATGAGCCAGGGAGAGGGAGTGTCTGCAGTATAGGAATGTGCTCATAGATGTCAAATTCTGCAAAGATCCCAAATAAGATAGGACTAGAGAAGTGTCTGTCCATTGGCTTCAGCAATATGGAGGTTATGTAATGGTAATGAAATATAATTCTATAAAACAAAATTCTGTTATTGCTGAGTAAATCATTTTGTCATTTGGAAATCATTGCCCTTTTTTTGTTTTTTTGGTTTTTTTTTGTTCGTTTTAAACCATCTCAATTGTGTTCTTCCTATTTTATTTATAGTTTGTGTATCTTGTTCAGTAATTCTTACATCTCTCCCTTTATCTATGACTCTTTCCCCCTATTATTTAAAAACCTTGTCAACTGTGAAAAATGATTTTATTTTGTAAAATTATGCATAAAATTTTTTCTATAATCGCCCTTTCTTTGTGAATTAGATTGGTTTGTTATGTAAACAGTAAAATTGTGCTTTGCTTATTATGATGATTAAGAGGTTGTATATATTGGTGATGATAGCCATTCTAACAGGTGTGAGGTGGTATCTCATGGTTTTGATTTGCATTTCCCTGATAACTAGTGATGTTGAGCATTTTTCATATATCTGTTGGTCATTTGTATGTCTTCTTGGGAGAAATATCTGTTTAGGTCCTCTGCCCATTTTTTTAATTGGATTATTTGGTTTTTTTTGTTATTGAGTTGTATGAGTTCTTTATATATTTTGGATATCAGCCCCTTATGGGAGGCATTGTTTGCAAATATCTTCTCCCATTTGGTTGGTTGCCTCTTTGTTTTGTTGATGGTTTCGTTTACTGTGAAGAAGCTTTTTAGTTTGATATAGTCCCATTCATTTATTTTTGCCTTTACTTCCCTTGCCTTTGAAGTCAAGTTCATAAAATCCTCTCTAAACCCAAGGTCTATAAGTTTAGTACCTATGCTTTCTTCTATGCAATTTATTGTTTCAGTCTTATGTTTAGGTCTTTGATCCATTTTGAGTTAATTTTGGTATATGGTGACAGATAGCAGTCTGGTTTTATTTTTTTGCACGTGGCTTTCCAGTTTTCCCAGCACCATTTATTGAAGAGGCTTTCTTTCCTCATTGTATGTCTTTGGCTCCTTTGTTGAAAATTATCTGTATGTGTATATATATATATATATATATATATATATATATATATATATATATATATATATATGTATAT
>NW_017731449.1:2542276-2557989 GCF_001890085.2 Hipposideros armiger | reverse complement strand
TGCTCAGAGCTCAAACTCTTGAGCGAGCTCTTAACCAACTGAGCTACTCGGCCGGCCCTACATCTAAGTTTTTAAGGACAATGTTTACTAATTTCTCTTATACTTAAAATATTTGACATTCTTTTATCATTTAACTTTTAGGAATACTTGAAATTAAGCTGTAATTTTATCAAGCTGATTTTACTTTAAAAGAACCATAATCTAATGGGATGATATTAGTGTTAAATTGAATTGCACATATGTCTCACTGAGGTACTTTTCACTGGATTTCACTGCTGATCTTCTTGACCATAGTTTGTAATGTATAATTGATTCCAAACTAAATTTTTGCTTTCAATAAAAATTAATCACTTTTTTTTTTGTTACTCGATGTTGGTATCGCATTCACGTTTTTTTCCCTCAATAATTTATGGCAATGTAAGGCTCTTAATTTTTTCTCTTTAGCCTTTTAATGTTTAATAAAGCTAAATTGAATAATTTAATAATAAAAGTGAAAACTTACGGTTCTTAGAACTAATAGGTTGACAATAAATACTTTGTTTACTGTTGATTGCAATGTTTAAAACTAAAATGATATTAGAGGATTTATTGGAAATTACTCTCTTAGCCCTATACCTTTGCTACACATTTGCACACTTCTGTTTTCTTATGTATCCTGCCAGGAATAACTCACATATGTGTGAGTGAATAG
This sequence comes from Hipposideros armiger, assembly GCF_001890085.2. Lineage (NCBI taxonomy): Eukaryota > Metazoa > Chordata > Mammalia > Chiroptera > Hipposideridae > Hipposideros > Hipposideros armiger. Next base: position 2,557,298 of record NW_017731449.1, on the reverse strand, counting down.
AAATACATATTTTTTCTATTAATTTTTACCTAGATGGTGGCACACTACACACTGTTCAACTTCATGCTTTTTACTTAACATCTTTTGAGATCTTTCCATATTAGTATATAATGAAATTCCTCATTCTTTTTAGCAACTGTGTAGAAATTTAATTGTGTGAATACACTGTAAGTTATTTAATAAGTTTCCCTCTGACTTGAATTTAAGATATTCTCAGCTTTTGCTGTAACACTGAAGTAAATAACAACATACATATGGCATTTGCACAAATAAAAGTATGGCTGTGGAATAAATTCCCAAGAGCAGAATTGGTTAAGTCAAAGGGTATGTGGAGTGATCATTTTGGTAGTGTTTGCGTAATTTTCTTTCATAAGGTTGCACCAGTTATACTTACATTAGGAATGAATGAAAATATTTTTCCCATATATCACTATTGTGTTCATACTTTTTATTTGTTTGGTAAACCAAAGGTTTTGTCTCTGTTTTATGTGTAAATACTTGAGATTCAGGATTGATAAAAACACTGCATGAATTATAGTTTCTAGTATTCATAACCCAAACATTTATCAATCTGTGTCACCAACTACATTATACTTTGTTAGATTCTTATACATCTTCTGAGTTATGAACATAAAGCAACATAAAGCAAATGACTACATGGCTTACAAGAGCTATAGTATTCCTAAATATGTTCTCAAATACTTACAGTTTAGTTCCCAATAAGGTTTCGTTTCAAATAAGTGGGGAAAAGATTGGTAATTCTATAAATGGCTTTACATCAAGAGGCCATTTATCTCAGAAACAAAAAAACGGATAAAGTGTGATCCCTTCATACTCCTTTCAACAAAATTAATTTCAGATGGATCAAAGATAAATAAAAAATAGCAACAGGTATATAACTTAATACCTACCATATGTTTAAAAAAGAGAGAGGACTGTACACATACATACACACATCGTATATGTACATACAGATACATTGAACGGGAAATAAAATTTAGCAAGTAGTAAGAGGTTGACTGTAGGGTACCTAATAGATGGGGAGTCAGTATTTGAATATTGGGGAATAAAGGTTATTTTGGAAAAAAAGTTTAGAATAGTGTTAGATTCATAGCAAAATTGATAGGAAGGTACAGAAACTTCCCATATCCGTCCTGCCACCACACATTAACAGCCTCCCCCATTATCAACCTCCTTTGCCAGAGGGGTACATTTGTTACATATGATAAACCTACATTGACACATCATAATCACCCAAAATCCATAGTTTACATTACGGTTCACTCTTGGTGGTGTGCATTCTATGAGTTTGGACAAATGTATAATGACATGTACTCATTATTGCACTATCATGCAGAGTATTTTCACTGCCCTAAAAATCCTCTGTACTCCTTTTTTTTTAAAATTTTATTGGGGAACAGTGTGTTTTTCCAGGACCCATCAGCTACATGTCAAGTCGTTGTTTCAGTCTAGTTGTGGAGGGCGCAGCTCAGTGGCCCATGTGGGAATTGAGCTGGCAACCTTGCTGTTATGAGCTCTGCGCTTTAACCACCTGAGATGACCGGCCGCCCCTCTGTACGCCTTCTATTCCTCTCTTCATCTCCCCTAACCCTGGCAACCACTGATCTCTTTACTGACCCCATAGTTTTCCAGAATGTCATATAGTTGGATTGGCTTCTTTTACTTTGTAATATGCATTTGAGGTTCTTCCATATTTTTTCATAGCTTGATAGTGCTGATAAATTTTCTATTGCCTGGATGTATCACAGTTTAATTATCCATTCACTTACTGAAGGGCATCTTGGTTGTGAATAAAGCTGCTGTAAACATCCCCGTGCCAGGTTTTCTATGTAAATATGTTTTCAACTCCTTTGGGTAAATACCAAGAAGTTCAATTGCTGGGTTGTATGGTAAGAGCATGTTTAATTTTGTAAGAAACCACTAAACTGTCACCAAAAGTTGCTGCAACATTTTGAATTCCTACCATCAATGTATGAATGAGCATTCCAATTGCTTCACATTCTCATCAGCACTGGCTGTTGAAGTGTGCCAGATTTTGGCCATTCCAATAGGTACGTAGTGGTATATTATTGTTGTTTTAATTTGCTTTCCCGGGTAACAGTCTGTGGAGAACCTTTTCATATGCTTATTTGCCATCTGTGTATTTTCTTTGGTGAGGTGTCTGTTAAGGGCTTTGATTCTCTTTTTCATCATGTATTTGTTTTCTTATTGGTGAGTTATAATAGTTCTTTGTATATTTTGAGTAACAGTCATTTATCAGATGTGTCTTTTGCAAATATTTTCTCCCAGTCTGTCCTCTAATTCTAATTGTCTTCTAATTCTCTTGATAATGTCTTTCACAGAGTGGAAGTTTTTTATTTTAATGAAGTCTATCTTATCAGTTATTCCTTTCATGGATTGTATCTTTGGTGTTTTATCTAAAACAGCATCTCCATACCACACTTTATCTGGGTTTTCCCTTACTTTATCTTCTAGAAGTTGTATAGTTTTGCATTTTACATACAGGTCTCATCCATTTTGAGTTAGTTTTTGTGTAGGGTGTAAGGTCTGTGTCTAGATTCATTTTTTTTTTTACATGTGGATATTTAGTTGTTGCAGCACCATTTGTTGAAGAGACTATCTTTGCTCCATTGTATCGCCTTTGCTCCTTTGTCAAAGATCAATTGACTATATGTATGTGGGTCTATTTCTGGGCTTAATATTCTGTTCCATTGATCTATTCTTGCACTAGTTATCACAGTGTCCTGATTATTGTAGCTTTATAATAAATCTTAAAGTCAGGTAGTAGCAGTCCTCCTACTTTGTTCTTCATCAATATTATATTTTTCTGGGTCTTTTGCCTGTGCACATAATCTTTATAATTGCTTTTTGATATCACAAAATAACTTGCTGGGATTTTGATTGGGATTACATTGAATCAATAGATCAAGTTGAGAAAAACTGATATCTTGTAATGAGTCTTACTACCCATGAACATGGACTATATTTCATTTATTTCCCTATCTGTATTCCATTTATTTCCTTTTCTTGTCTTATTGCATTAGGAAGGACTTCCACAACAATGGTGAAGAAGAGTGGTGAGAGCAGATATTCTTAGTGGGAAAGCTTCAAGTTCTTTGTCACCATTAATATGACATTATCTGCAGAGTTTTTGTACATATTTTTTATCAAGTTGAAAAAGTTTCCTTCTATTACTAGTTTACTGAGAGTTTCTATCATGAATGGGTATTAGACTTTGTTTAGTTCTTTTTCTGCATCTTTTGATGTGATCATGTGATTTTTTCTTTTTTTAGTCTGTGATGTGATGACTTACATTAATTGATTTTCAAATGTTGAACCTGCTTTGCATACCTGGTATGAATTCCACTTGGTTGTTCTGTATAATTCTATTGATACATTGTTAGATTCAATTTGTGAATATTTTGTTGAGAATTTTTACATCTATGTTCATGAGAGATATTGGTTTAATTTTCTTATAATGTTTTTGACTGATTTTGGCATTAGGGTAATTCTGGTCTTATAGAATGGATTACAAAGTACTCCCTTTGCTTCTGTGTATCCTCTGAAAGAGATTATAGAGAATTGTATAATTTCTTCTTTAAACGTTTAGTAGAATTCATGATTGAACCCATCTGGGCTTGGTGCTATCTGTTTTAGAAGGTTATTAATTATTGATTTAATTTCTTTAATATAAGCCTATTTATATTGTCTTATATGAGTTTTAGCAGATTGTTTCTTGCGAGGAATTGGTCTGTTTCATCTAGGTTATAAAATTGGTGAACTAGGAGTTATTCATAGTATTGCATTTTATCCTTTTAATTTCTGTAGGATCTGTAGTGATGTCCCCTCTTTCATGTCTAACATTGATAATTTGTGTTTTATCTTTTTGTTAGGTAGCCTGGATAGAGGCTTATAGCTTTTATTAATCTTTATTAAGAACCAGCTTTGGTTTTCTTTATTGATTACCAGTTTTCAATTTCATTGGTTTCTGTTCTAATTCTTATAATTTATTTTCTTCTGATTACTCTGGATTTAATTTGCTTTTCTTTGTCTAGATTCCTAAGGTAGAAACTTAGATTATTGATTTTTGATCTTCTTTTTTTAATATATTCATCCAATGCTAAAAATTTCTCTGTAAGCAATACTCTCATGTCATCTCACAAATTTGGATAAGTTGTGTTTTAATTTTTATTTAGTTCCAAATATTTATTAATCTCTCTTGATATTTCTTCTTTGACACATGTGTTATTTAGAAGTGTGGTGTTTTCACATTTTTGGTGATTTTTGAGTTTACTTTCTGTTACTGATTTTAGTTTAATTCCATTGCGGTCTGAGCAGACATTGTGTCTTCTTTTCTTCTAAATTTGTTAAGGTATGTATTTTGGCACATAATGTGGTCTATCTTTTGTTCTATGTAAGCATGAGAAGATTGTGTATTCTGTTTTTGGATAACATAGTCTATAGATGTTCATTATCGATATATCCAGTTGATTGATGGTGTTGCATTCAACTATGTCATTACTAATTTTCTGCTGCTGGATCTGTTCATTTTTGATAGAGGGTTTTTGAAGTCTCCAACTGTAATAGTGGATACATCTACTTATCCTTGTAGTTCTCAGCATTTTTGCCTCATGCAGTTTGATGCTCTGTTGTTTGGTGCATACATATTAAGGGTTCTTATGTCTTCTTGGAGAATTGACCCCGTCGTCATTACATAATGTCCATCTTTATCCCTAGTAACTTTTTTTGTTTTGAAGTCTGCTCTGTCTGAAATTAATACAGCTATTTCCAGTTTCCTTTGATTAGTGTTAATATGTTTTATTTTCCGCTCTACATTTACTTATAACCTATACAAGTCTTAATATTTAAAGTAGATTTCTTATAGATAATATCTGTTGGGTTGTCAGAAAAGTCTACGTATTTTTTCTATATTTTTCTTTGCAAAAATGCGTCATGACTTTTCCGACAATCCAATATTTTCTTCCTTTGTTAGAATATTATTTACACTTTTTAAAAACATTTTTTTAGTGTTTTCCCTAGAGTTTGCAGTGTACATTTAGGACTAATACAAGTCTACTTTCAAATAACTGTGTTAGTAATGAGTACCTTATAATAACAAAATAATCCTAATTTTTCTCCTTGTTTCTTACTATTGTCATTCACTTCACATATGTTAAGCATACATAAATATATATGTGTTTGTGTGTGTGTGTGTGAGTGTGTGTGTGTGTGTGTACAGACACACACACATATACACATACAAGATATGTATATAAACTTACAGAATTCAATATATCACTGCTATTACTTCTTTGAACAAATGTTAGGCCACTTAAGAATACAAAAAATAAAGTTGGGTTTTTTTTTGTTTTTTTTTTACCTTCACTTATTTCTTCTTCAGTGCTCCTCCTTTCTTTATGTAGATCCATGAAGCTTATTTTGCACTGTGAACTTTTGTTTTCAGCAGACATGTTTTGTTTTGTTTTTTACTCACATACATGTATGATTTTTAAAAATCAATACTTGTGTTCTCTTTTGGTCCAGGAAATATGAGTCCAGGTGTTTTCTTCTTATTTCATTCTTTCCAAAGGAACTGATTTCTCCAAAAGTTGGAGTGTTGTGCTATTTTTGCCTGCTATTTACATTGAGGTTAACTCTGTTGGTTAGAGTGTACTGGTAATGACACCAGTGACATGGGTTTTATTTCCATGTGGTTCAGTTAACTTGGTTTTCCATTGCCACAGACTGCTCCCATAATTATGTCTAAAATGTGTTTTTGGCCCAAGTGAGACCTGATGAAGCAAAGTGTAAATCCATCCCCATGAGGCAAAATGGACACCCAGATGCTCACCCAGCTGATGGGGCAGGGTAGCATGGTTGAGAGAGATTATATGAGTGAGATTATATTACAATGCAGTCTTTAAATTCACATTTTAAACAAAATTCATATTATGCTGGGAAGTTCAAGATATGCATATATGATTTAATGTTTTAGCTTTAAAAGGTTCAAAGTCAGAGGCAAGGAGGTTCAGTTTATAGACAAATCTTAAAATATTAACCAAGGTTACTTTAAAAAAAAATGAGTCATGCCTAGCCCTTCCCAATTACATAATATTTACTTATCCAAATGCTTTACCAAGATTAAAATATCTCAGTCTTATATTTGAAATTACATACAACAAATATTTGATTCTATAATTTATTGAAAATAAAGGCTTTAATGTAGAAATTTGTGATCTTAGCCTTTGCAGTTTTAGTCTGTCTGCAGTATTCTCCATCATGGTTCAGAAATCTCCCAAATCTCAAAAACCAGAATAGTTTAATTTTTAATGTAAATTTATAATATACATTCACTAGTCAGTATCTATTTAGTTTACTGTGTTCTGGGTGCTTTGTTTAATAAGTGCAAAGAGACCCTTTACAGTCCTCAAAGAGCCCTCATGGAATGAGGAAGGAGCAGACAAATAAGGATAAATTTTAAATTTTTTATTATTTTAAAAAATGGTGTGAAAGTGCTATGTGAAAGCACTGTGACTGTGACAAAGTTACTAAAGGTATCTAACCTAAATTGAAAAGCTTTGCTGGTTCCTTAAGGACAGGTAAGAGTTAACCAGGTAAGAGGGTAGATAGGGCACTGGGGCAGAAGAAACAGACTTGGATTTAGAGTTGAGGGAGCATGCTACATTTAAGAACTACAGATAGTTAAGTATGACTAGAATTTAGAATATGGAAAGGGATGATAAAAGATAAGCCTGGAAAATTAAACAGAATCCAATCTGCAAAGGGAATGTGGATTATATTCTAAAAGTCGTGGGAAGTGATTAAGGTATTTTAAGTAAGGTTAGGTTGGTGCTGGGGAAAATGAAGGTGTGTAATGAGATTTAATTTATGTTGTATAACACTCAATTTTACATTAGTAGGAAGTCTAGCATTAGATTCATTTATTCAATAAGTATTTACTGAGCACCTACTGTGTGCCTGGCACTGCTCTAGTTCCCTGAGATACCTAGTGACCTGAACAAACAAAATCCGCATTTTCATGGTGCTTACATTCTGAAGGAGTGGAAAAGACAAGAAACAGTAAATAAAAAATACAGGTAACATTTCACATGTCAAAAAGTACTATGAAGAAAATCAAGCAGGGTATGTTCGAACAGGTGGATGTGTGTACTGTTTTAGACCGTTTTGGATCAGGATAGCCCTTCTGATATGGCAGCCTTTAAGCAGAAACCTAAAGGAAGTGAAGGGTTGAATGGAAAGTGTGTTCTAGGCAGAAGAATCAGTCATGGCATAGACCCCGAGGCGGTGTTAATGGCGAGCAGAGTAAGCGTGTAGGACTGTAGTGGAGACTACAGGGAGGAGAGTTGTAATAGACAGGAGCAGTGAGAGAATCAGTGGAGCTGTTGAAAGCATGTTTGCATATGTGAGGACAGAACTTAACAATCGGAGAAGATAGGAAAAGCTATTGGAAAATAGTCCTTCCCTTGTGTTTTTTGCTTCTGTTTCTCACTCTATTTCTTTCTCCTCCTCTTTCTCTAATTATGTGTTATGTTGGTTGCCCTATAACTAGTCGTATTTATTATGCAGCCTCAATCTTTTCTTAGTATGTACTGATTTTCTTTAGAATACGTATTTGTTGGGTTGTCGGAAAAGTTATGACGCATTTTTGCAACGAAAACATAGAAAAAATACGTCATGACTTTTCCGACAACCCAATATTTTGAAAATGAGCTACATGTGTTTGTCTTTAGATATAGCCTTTGATATTGTTGATACCTATGTATATAAAATGTATATGCTTTATATATAATATACACATCAATATCGAAGCAGGGTAAGAATGCAGAAAGTAATGATGGCAGAGAGCATGTGCACCATTTCAGATGTTTTTAGATCAGAGAAATCCTCTCTGATACGGTGATATTTGAACAGAGATCGTATACTCTATATGTAATAACATGGTATCCAAGAGCCAGGCTCTTCTTCTGCTCTCTAAATATATTTATACCGTTTACCCTAAAACAACACAGTTTTAAACTATGCAGGTCCCCTCATACACAGATTTTTTTTTCAATAAATATTGTAAATGTATTTTTTCTTTCTTATGATTTTCTTAATAACATTTTCCCTAGCTGTTTATTGTAAGAATACAGTATATAATACATATAACTTGTGAAATATGTTAATCAACAGTTTCTGTTATCGGTAAGGCTTCTGGTCAACAGTAGGCTATTAATTAACTTTTTAGGGAGTCAAAAGTTATCTGTGAATTTTTGACTGTGCTGAGGAGTTGGCACCCCTAACCCCAGTGTTGTTCAAGGTTCAACTGTATAAGAAAGTGATGTGATAAGAGATCATCTTTTGAGTGTAGAGCACCTGAGGTCTGTTACAAACTTGTAGACCTGCCTAAACCTTAGGGATTAGACTGCAAGTACAGTACATTCGGTTTCCCAAGCAAAGATAACAGTTTCTACTTGAGGGAATCTAAACAATGAACATTTTTCTTTCCTTTCTCTGTGTTATAAGCTGAAACTCCCTTTAGCTTGTCAGTTATGATTATATGTACTGTTTCCAGCTAATGCAAATAAGAGAATCTGCTGATGGAAAGAGGAATTTTAAAGAGACTTCCAGAAGTACTGTGGCAACATGAAATTGATTCAACCAGTGTACCAGGGGCGTTTACAGAGCCTGGCTTCTTTGAATGTATCTATAAGTCACCACCACCACCATCTAATTTGGTATCCACGTTTTTTTTGCATTTTCTGGACTGCTTTTTCAGTCAAAATTCTGCAGACCCAGCCAGAAAAAAGGCAATATGCCTCTGTCCCTGTTTAATGATCAACCTAGTGGGGAAGGAAAAGTTAATTAAAATCTATGAAAATTAAATGAGTAACCTTTAAAGATAGGCAGTACAATGTGGCCAGTGTTAGTATGACAATTTGCTAATGGACTAGGCAGTTGCAATCACTATTAAAATTACTTGAGGCTTTTTTATGTTTAGCAAAAGTTACTAATTAAAGGAAGCAATGACCTGTGAGATTATCCATGAAAACCATTTGCCATCTGAATATAACACCAAAGAAAACACTCATTTAAAGTTTTTCTTTTCATGCTGTACTCTTACATTGGAAACTGTTTTGATTTACTTTTATTTTTTCTATTACCAGTTAATTGGGTGTTTTTTGAATCCCTTCTGTTTAAATGAGACACATTTTTAATTCTCATGACTAGTAAGGGACAAAACCACTAAAAATCCCTACCTGTTTATGAGCAGCCCTTTCAGACAGAGGTCTGTCTGATGCCTGATCTGGGCGAAAGCTGTCTTTTGAGGACATTCTTGGTCTTTTTGTTTGTTTGTTTTTTGCCTTGAAATTAACAAGAAAAGAAACTGATCTGACAAATGAGAATATTTATATTATATAATCTACCTGTGTGAAAATCCATCGTGCGCTGTTTCCCTATATCCAGATGAAACAGTTGATTTATTTTGCTTATTGGAATTTTAAAAGGGCTCTGGATAAGAAGAAATAGAAGAATTATTGTAATTGTGAGGATTTGAAGAACAAAAAGGAAAGATCTGTAATTATCTAAAGTGTATTTACCCTGGGTGTAAAAGAAAACAGAGATATTAGAGGTGAATGAGAATGAATTTCTCACATGTCCTTACTGTCTGTAAGCAGTGATAACAATAAAAATAATTACTTAAACTAAGTGAGAATCTGTTTGGGTTTCTAAAAAGTTTTTTGGGGGTGATTGTCATCCATATTAATTTTGAATAATGTTACTAATACAGATTGAGCCACTCAACTAACCCTCAGTAACTTATACCTGCAGACTATGCAGCAGCCTACAAAAGTACAGTGCTTACATTTCAGTGCTAGAGGGGTCTTTGCAATAATCTTCTCCCATTGTTTCATTGATGTGATCATGGTGGCCAAGAATGTTTAAGTGACCATTTTAACAAATCTAGTTAGCTAACTATCAGCAGAGGAAGAACTAGAGCCCTGGCCTCCTGACTCCCATTCTTGTATTTTTCCTCCATGCTGAGGAAACCATACCATCTTGCAATGTGCATAGTAGAAACCAGCCATTGATGTGACCATTACCAATTGGCTTGTGTAAGTTATGGGTTTTGCGATTATTGTCATAATTGTCAGTTTTCAAATCTGACTAGATTCTTCTGACTTTTGCCAAAGGCTAACTGCTTTTGGAATAAGAGGTCTCAATCATTTCAGGAAGATTAGAAGTGATAAAATATAGAAAGAAAAACATAAAGTGTAATGAAGTATACTAGTTGTAACATCGGAATGATCATTTTGAAATGCTGATAGCGTTTACCTATTTTGTATCATCTGGTTTGTTATCTAATGTTCTTATCTTGAGGGGCATATATCAAGTCTGCAGTGTTGCTGTATCAGCCCAGGATGGAGAGCTCTTGACCTCTCCAGCTTTCCAGATATCAGGTATAGATGTAAAGACAAGAGTAGAGCAAATAGGAGTAAATGTTTCCTCTTCTCAGTTCTCCATTTACTATATGAACATTAGTGCAAAAGTTGGCTTTTATTGTTTTCTTAAAAATTCATTCACTCAGTAAATATTTCTTTAGCATGTATAATAGTCTGAGCTAAAGCTCCTGAAATTGGTACTTTTCAAAGAATTTGAATCTAGTAACAGATCCAAATACATAACAATTAACTCTAGTAGAAAAAACAATATAATAAAAGTAGAAACAAAGTACTTTGGGAACCCAGAAGCAGAAGCAGTATCTCCAGGAATGCAAATAGTGTTTGGGCATGGAATGGTTTGTGAAAGTCAATAGAGGATATTTGTTTTAAGCTAGGATTTGAAGAATGGTTGGATATTTTCTAGTTTGTGAAGTCTAGAAAGGACATCTTAGATAGTGTGAGGAGATATTGCAGTGATGATGGAAGATAATGGTCTTGGAAGTAAATTTGTAGATAGGTTCTTTATAAATGACATACTAGGGAGTATGGACTTTATGTCAGCATGGGAAATAATAGACACATTTCACTATTCTCCCCTGCCCCTATATCCATGGAGGACATCAAAAGTGACTTTAAGAACTTCTTTCCACTTAGCTCGGGCATATCCCTAGATTATTGTCCATACACACTCTCGGAAGCCATCACCAATCAATCACTTCTTTCCGCAAAGATAGAATCCAATACTATAGGGCAGTTCAAAGCAAAGAGCGAGATGAGCGTATCTGTTTTAGATTCATAACTTAGGGCTATGAAGGGGAATGGTTAAGTGTTAAGAAACGGGAAGGGAGGGGACACAGGCAGAAATCTACTGTAGTAATTCAGGTGAGGATTTCAGGACACAGTTTTGAAATAGAATTTGAAGCTGTCATTACTCTTATGGATGTTTTAGTAAACAACTTCCCCCCATAATGTCCACTTTGAATTTAATAAAAACTGCATTGTATGTTTCACAACATTCCACTATATTGATTCCCATAAATTCAAATCAATAATGACTTAATTTCTAGTTTATAAGGTATGGGGAGGGGGAGGCAATAATGTTATAGAATTTCAGTTTTTAGAATACAGTATTGAGAGAATATTGATGGATTTGATCCTATCAGTGTAGGGTTTTACCCAATTATTTTCTTTTGCAAAAGCAGGTGTCTCTAATCATCAACACAATTTATGTTCATAATAATAGTAATGATCTCAATATTTTTGTGCAGGTGTGATGAAATAATGATAATTACTATTAATTGAAAAAATTATATACATTATCTTAATTATTATAACAATCTTCTAATGTTGCCATTTTTGCCCCCATTTTAGAGTGGAGAAAAGAGGAGTAGGTAGGTAAGGTATTAAAGTGACTGACACCAAAGATCATGCTCTGTATTCTTACATATGTCCAAGATTTTTTTTTTTAATTTTAATTTTAGTAGTAGGGGAATATCGAAACATATACTATGCTTTAAAATATGGATAATTATAGTTGTCTAGAAAAGAGAGGACGGCTGTGTGGACTAGAGGAGTTGCAATCAGAATGAACAAGAAAGACACTTATCTTAAAAAGTAGTTTATTAACCAATTTAATATCTATTATTACCTTTCAATATCTATTATCTGTCATTTTGTCTAAAATCCTTCTGAATTTTTTAATTAAACTTCACTTTAAGGATAATTTTCTATTCACATGAAGTTATTAGAGATAATACTGAGAGCTCCTATAATACATAAAGATCCCCTTACTCACTTCCCCAAGAGAAATATCTTACAGGGCCGGCTCAGTGGCATGTTGGTTAAGAGCTGGCTTGGGACGCCAGCTCTGAGCAGCAAGGCCCCAGTTCAGATCCCACATGGGGGCCAGTGACACGGCCCTGTACAGCTAAGATGGTGAACAACAGCTCCACCTGGAGCTAGGCTGCTGTGAGTCGCCGGCGACAGCGGAGGCTGCAGCCCCTGCTGCAGTGGGCTACCATAAGCTACCGTGTGTGGCTGGCAGCCAGCGTAAGTGGCTCGTAGCCGGTGTGAGCTGCCAAGAGCTGCCATGAGTGGCCGTCCAGAGGCCGGCAACCAATCTGACTCACCCGGGAAGAGCGCAGTGATAATACCAACATGGGCCAGTGAAGCAACGTCCTCCACATCTAGACTGAAGAACAAAAAAACGACAGCAACTTGTCTGTTCCCCTTCCCCCGATTCCCTAGCGCTGTTCCCATCCCCCAATTCCCCAATACAATCTTAAAAAAAGTATATATCTTACAAAACTATTGTACAATATCACAATCAGGGTATTGACACTGATACAGTCAAGATACAGAACATTTCCGTCAACACACAAATTCCTCATGTTGCCTTTTATAGCCATACTCATTTCCTTCCCACCCCCACTCCACCCTTAACCTCTGGTAACTACTAATCTCTTCTCCATTTCTGTAGCTAGTTCTCTATCTGTTCCATTGATCTGTGTATATATACCTCCACCAAGACCACACTCTCCTCATTACTGTAGCTATGTAATAAGTCTAGAAATTGAGTAGACTGATTTTTTCCCCCAGTTACTTTTTTTAATTGTTCTTACTATTCAGTTGCTTTCCATATACATTTTAGGATAATCTTGTCTTCAGCTCAAAACTATTCTGGGATTTTGATAGACATTGTATTAAACTTGTATATCAATTTGGAGAGAATTGATTATCTTCACAGTATGAATCTTCGTGTCCATGTATGTCTCATCACTGTTTCATAGTTTTCAGCATATAAATCTTTTACATATTTTGTTAAATTTACACTTAAGTGTTTCATTTTTTTAGGTGTTGTCAACTGATATTGAAATTTTTTTAAAAAATTTTGTTCTCCACATGTTCATTCCAAATATATTGAAATATAATTGATTTTGTATGTTTATCTTTTATCCTGTGGCTTTGCTGAGCTTACTTATTGATTCCAGGAGCTGGCGATTTTTTGTTTGTTTGTTTTTCAGGGTTTTTTTTGTTTGTTTGTTTTGGTGGATTCTTTGAAGTTTTTAATGAAGAAAATTATATATGCATATAGGGACACTTTTATCTCTTTGTTCCCAAGCTGTATTTCTTCCCTTCCCTTTTGGTTTCTTGCTTTATTGCATTGGCTAGATCTTCAAATGCCATGTTGAATAAGAATTCTGAGAGAGGAAATTCTTGCTTTATTTATTTATTTTTTTTAAAGATTTTTTTATTGGGGAATTGGGGGAAGGGGAACAGACAAGTTGCTGTCCTTTGTTCTTCAGTCTAGTTGTGGAGGATGTTGCTTCACTGGCCCAAGTTGGCACCATCATTGCGCTCTTCCCGGGCGAGGCAGATCAGTCGCCGGCTTCTGGACGGCCGCTTATGGTGGCTGCTGGCCACTCACGCTGGCTGCTGGCTACACACGGTAGCCCATGGCAACCCACTGCCACAGGGGCTGCAACCTATGCCGTCGCCGGCAACTCACGATAGCCCAGCTCCAGGCTGAGCTGTGGTTCAGCATCTTAGCTGTAGAGGGCAGTGTCACTGGCCTCATATGTGGGATCTGAACCGGGGCTCTCTGGCATCCCAAGCCAGCTCTTAACCATTGCGCCACTCAGCTGGCCCGATTTCTGATCTTAAGGTGAAAATATTCCATCTTTCACCATTAAGCATAATGTTAATTGTAGTATTTTTGTAGATGTTCTTTATCGAGTTGAGGAAGTTCCCTTCTGTTTTATCCTGAGTTTTTTTCTTTAATCATGAATTTTTAATGAATTTTTTCAAGTGTGCTTAATGCATTAATTGATATGATCATGTGATGTTTTTCTTCTTTAGCCTATTAAGGTGATAGATTACATTGATTATTTTTTTTTCAATATTGAACCAATTTTACATTCTTAGAATAAACCCAACTTGGTCATGATCTATAATTTCTTTTATATATTGCTAAATTCTTTTTTTCAAAAAAGATTTTATTGGGGAATTGGGGGTGGGTAACAGCATTGGGGAATCGGGAAAGGGGAACAGACAAGTTGCTGTCCTTTTGTTCTTCAGTCTAGTTGTGGAGGACGTCGCTTCACTGGCCCATGTTGGTATGATCATTGTGTTCTTCCCGGCTGAGGCAGTTGCTCACCGGCCACTGGACAGCTGCTCATGGCGGTTCTTTGAAGCTCATGTCAGCTGCCGGCCACTCCCGGTAGCTTATAGGAGCCCACTGCAGCTTCACTGCAGCCTCCGCTGTCGCTGGCGACTCACGGCAGCCCAGCTCCAGGTCGAGCTATTGTTCACCATCTTAGCTGTAGAGGGCAGAGCGTCACTGGCCCTAATGTGGGATCCGAACTGGGGCCCTGCTGCTCAGAGCTGGCATCCCAAGCCAGCTCTTAACCAACACGCCACTCGGCCAGCCCACTAAATTCTTTTTTTTTTATTTAAGATTTTTATTGGGGAATTGTGGGGATGGGAACAGTGCTGGGGAATTGGGGGAAGGGGAACAGACAAGTTGCTGTCCTTTTGTTCTTCAGTCTAGTTGTGGA
>NW_017731449.1:2514370-2542221 GCF_001890085.2 Hipposideros armiger | reverse complement strand
GGAGGACGTTGCTTCACTGGCCCAAGTTGGCACCATCATTGCACTCTTCCTGGGAGAGGCTCATCAGTCGCCAGCTTCTGGACAGTCACTCACTGCGGCTTCTGGCCGCTCACGCTGGCTGCTGGCTACATTCGGTAGCCCATGGCAACCCACTGCCACAGGGTCTGCAGCCTACACCGTCGCGGGCGACTCACAGCAGCCCAGCTCCAGGTTGAGCTGTTGTTCAGCATCTTAGCTGTAGAGGGCAGTGTCACTGGCCCTCAATGTGGGATCTGAACCGGGGCCCTCTGGCGTCCCAAGCCAGTTCTTAACCATTGCGCCACTCGGCCGGCCCACTAAATTCTTTTTACTAATATTTTGTTAAGAATTTTTTCGTCTGTCTTTAGGAGGGAGCTGGAATTTTCTTTATTTCTCTTTGTCTTTTTTTAACTGTCTGTATATTTTTGGTAGCAAGTCGATACTAGCTTGATAAAATGAATTGGGAAGTATTCCTATTTCTTCTGTTTTTCTGAAAGAAATTGTTTAAAATTAATGTTCATTCTTCTATAAACATTTGATGGAATTCACCAGTGAATCCTTCAGGCATGGATATTTCTTATCTTGGAGTTTTAAAATTACAAATCCAATTTTCTTAATAGTTACAAGGCTATTCAAATTACATATTTTATATTGGGTAATTTATGGCACTTTGTGCTTTCTATAAAAGTGGTCAATTTCATGTAAGTTGTCAGATTTACATGTGAAGAATTGCTGATAGTCTTCCCTTAATATCCTTTTGATATTTGCAGGATCTGTAGTAATACCCCTGTTTCAATCCTGATATTATTGGTGTCTGTTCTCTCTCTCTCTCTCTCTCTCTCTCTCTCTCTCTCTCTCTCTCTCTCTCTCTCTCTCTCTCTCATTAATCTTGCTAAATATTGGTCAATTTTGTTGAACTATGTAAGGAACCAGCTATTTGTTTCATTGATTTTTTTTCCCTCTATTGTTTTCCTGTTCTCTATTTCATTCATTTCTGTTCATATTGTTACTATTTCTTTCACTGCTGCTTGGGATGTATTTTGTTCTTTGTGTTTGGTTCTTGAGTGTGAGCATAGAGTGAGTATTCATTCATGACCTTTTCTCTAATGCATGCATTTAGTTCTACTGTTTCCTCTCAGCACTGCCTTGGTTGTGTCTTACAATCTTTGATATGTTCTCTATTCATTTTTATTCAGTTTATGGTATTTTTATCTCCTTTGAGACATTCTCTTTGACTCATGGATTATGCAGAAGTGTTTAGTTTCTAAGTGTTTGGAGGCTTCCCTGTTATATTTATGCTTGTATATATTCTTGATATATACTTCTATATATTCTTGATGCTTTTCTGTCTAGTTGTATGATCAATTTTTGAGAGGGGGATATTGAAATCTCCAACTCTAATTTTGAATTTTTGTATTTTTCTTTTCATATTATTTTTCAGTTATATTAGTTTTTCCATCACATATTTTGCAGCCTCGTTATTTAGTATATACACATATAGGATTGTGATTTCTTCTTGGTAATGTACCTCTTTTTAATCATTATATAATGTTCCCTTTTGTTTTTGATAATTTTCTTTGCTTTGAAATCTACTGTGTCTTGTATTAATATAACCATTTCTGCTTTTTTTCATTAATATTTTCATGGCATATCTTTTTTTCCATTTTTTAATTTCACCTTGCCTATATCATTATAATTGAATTTTTTATAAACATGTAGTTGGGTCCATGGGTCATGTAATGGGTTACTGGATTAGTCTGCTTTGCCAGGGTCTATCATTTAGCTGATGTATTCAGACTATTTTCATGTAATGTAATCGTTAGTATGTTAGAGTTTAAGTTTGCCTTTTTTGTTTGTGTTTTGTTTTTTAGTTCTTTCCTTTTTTCTTCCTTCCTGTGGATTATTTGAGCATTTTTTAGAATTCCATTTTGATTTATCAATTTTGTTTCTAAGTGCATCTCTTTATGTAGCTTTTTTAGTAGTTGCTTTAAGCATTACATGATAGGTAGATAGCTGTCACAGTCTACTGGTATTGTCATTTTGCCAGTCAGAAGTGTAAAAAACTTTTTCCTTTCATATTATAATTCTTAAATATTTTCTCTCTATATATTTAGAGCCACATCATTTTTTTATTACTTTAACCACCAAACAATTTAAAAAACTCAATAAGAGAAGGAAAATCTATTGGATTTATCCTTTTTTTAAAATTATTATGTTCTTCCTGATCTTCAAAGATTTTTTTTCTTCTCTTTTTAGAGAACTGTCTTTGGTTATTTTAATATTCTTATTTCTTAATTTTAATTCTTAATTTTTCTTTCTGAGACTGTGTTGACTTCACCTTCATTTCTGAAGGATATTTTCACTGCATACAGAATTCTGAGTTGTTAGTTTTTTTTTCCTTTCAGAGTTTAATAAATGTCTTAAGGTCTCCGTGGTTTATAATGAGAAATTCACTAGCATTCTAATTGTTTTCCCTTATAGCTAAGGTATGTTTCTCTCTCTGCTTTCAAGATTTTTTCTTCATGTTTGGTTTTCAGATCTTTGTCTATGATGTATTTAGAGTATATCTAGGGTAGATCCAGGAATCTGGAAGGCCTAGGGAGCCTAAATCTGGTTTAGTAGGAGGTACATCAAGAAATGAGCACAAACTTTTGTAGCATCTTTAAGCAGGAGATGATCAAAGAACAAGTCAAATACCCAAGATTTCTATAGGACTCAAAACACATACCCGCTTGTATCTTATGAGTCTAGAACCAGAACAAAGTCCGTAATAAAGTGCATTCCAACCTAAGGAATTTAAGTAAAAGCCAAGCTTTCTATTAGGTGAATGCAATTTAGAGATAGTATATGTAGGAAGAATCATGAATTTATGCCTGAATTTGAGCGTATGAAACTTTTTCCTGACGTGTTGTTTACAACAGATTATAAACTTCTCTTGCTCATTTTGCTAATGATGTCACATGTCGTCCTTTTGACCAAGACAGCCCTTAAACCAATGGAGGGCAGTGAATTGTTTCCCAGTGTATATGTTCTTACTTTCTCTGCTATTGCTAATAGAAATGACAAAAATCTTAATAGTTGACTGACTCAGAACTTTCATTCTCTATCTTGGTGTTTCTCCATGCCAGAGCCAAGGATGCGGTGGAATGGGGTAGAGTGTTGTGTTGTTTTCTGTAATGTAGCAGCTTTATGGAGAAGAGGTTTTAAATCCCTAAACTTGTCAAGATGGAAAGTTTCACCAGAAATGAATTGACATCAAATAAAATATGAGTACCTGTATTTGGATGTTTTACCACATACCCAAGAGACAGACAGTGGATTAGAAACCTGTCATTTATTGGACCAGTTGGGCTCCATCTGTAGACCAGTATGTTGTTTCAGTGTCTGAGACAAACCACAGAGGATAGCCATACTTTTTTAATGTTGTTCTTCATTTTAACCTGTGTGTTTTCTGTGGTCAGGCCTGATGGGAAAACTCTTAACTCATTGTGGTATATCCAGATATGTACCAGTGGGTGGCAGTAGAAATGGCAGAGTTCTAAAAATGTAGCTACCAGTCCTAGATGGAGTTTAAAAGCAGTATACTTGAGGGCTTTTTGTGCTTATTTGTTTTAAAATGCAACTTTATTTTTTACCCATTTTTCTGAATTCATCAGGCAAACCGAAGGGTAATTTTTGAAAAATAATAAGAGCCAACGTATATAAGTCCCTACTATGTGCCAGACACTATTTTAAATGTTTTACATATATTAATTTAAAATCAACACATTTGATTGTTTTTGAGGTATTTTTGACTAATATAGAGTCATTTTGTTATTCATTTATCCTATTTCCCTTTACTAGTGTAGGAAAATAGAAAAAACATTTACTGACAAAAGCTATATGAAGCTGAGGAACTATTCAATTGTCACCCATTCATTTAAACACATTTTTTTGTTCTATTTTGTGAGATAATCTGTATGTTGTATGTTGAACACACCTTGCCAAAAACAACTGCCTTTTCAAGTATTTATATATTTGCTTTCCATCAAAGCCACACCTTTTGATCTTACCTCCCAGAACTGAGGAACATTATTGTGGTCGCCGGTAACCATAGGTCTTCTCACTGATTGCTGGTGTTACATAAGTGTCTTAGCCAGGTTTCCGTTAGGTGTAGAGAGGTATCAGCAATGTGTAGGCATTAATGGTAGAGGTTGGAATACCACATCATTTTAATACAAATCTTGGAAGGCAATGGAGGGTGGCCACTGTTTTATGAATAATTACTGGCACCTCTTCGGTTCGGAAGCCCTGGGCTCAGGTTCATGTACTCCTGCTCACTAGCTGTGTGACATTGACAGAGACTTTTGATCTGCCGGACTCAGTCCTCATCTGTAAAACACGAGGAGGTTGGAGGAGATCAGTGGGTTTCAGTCAGCACTATTTGGAGCTTTGGAGCCCCACCGTGATTCCACAGGGTCAGCCCCGGGAGAGGAGGGAAGACTGGTGGGCTGGGCCCCAAGACCCCACTTCTGCTTCCTCCCAGGCAGCTTCCTGTCAGCTTTTTACATTATTTAATTAAACGCTCCACTGAAAAGTGTGTATGATTTATTCATAAGACAGAATTCGACTTCTTTTTTAAAAAAGTGAAAGCCTTGGGATTAGATTATTTCAATGGTCCCTTCTTGTCCCTAAAATGTCAATGATTCTAATCTGGGGATCCCAGGAAGAAAAAGGGAAACTGACCATTGTCTCCAGCATGTAGCGTGTGTCTTGAGTATCTCGTACACAACTGTGGGAGGCCAGGCGCATCACTCATGACCTCTTAAGGGCTGGAGTGTACTGTTTAATTTGATCAATCTCATTATACCATGCCTGCCACCCAGAGGAATGGCTCACATTTGCTTTTTAAAAAGTATTGAATTCTTTTGAGAATCTACATTATCTATTATTTTAGGTAAATGTCAGGACATGTAGAGTAACACTGAATTATTAAGTGAGGTACAGGAGCCAGAAACTAAATGCTTTTCTCTCTACTGCAGTCATTAGTTCACCATACTCTGCTGCCAGCGCTACTCTGCCCAGTGCCGTTGTTGTAAATGTCGTTGTGTTTCAAGCCGTTTCTATAACTTTCCCTCTGTTACCAGATGGGCTGACATATCGTGATGAGATATTTTATAGTAAAGGTGAAAGGAAGCACTGCTCATTTCCAAACTCAATCTCCAGCCTTTCTGTGAAGGGTCAGATTGGTAGATGGGTATGTTGCCCACACACACCCGGACATGATTCTCATTTTAAAAGCAAGTAAACAAAGAAACAACCTATCTGCTTCCTTGGCTTCCAGGAACCAGAATCAACATTAAACAGTGTCATACGTCCTTTAAACAGCCAGACCACTAGCTGCAAAGACTGCAGAGGAAGTGGTACAAGACCGTCTTAGCCAAAAACATGATCATGATATATTATCCTGAGTTCCAGAGAAATGCAAAGTGGAAACAAAACAAAACAAAACAAATGGATTCTCCAGTTCTCACCCATGGTGTCCTTTTAAAAATGGGATTCCCCCCCACCCCCCAATGATTATATGTCCTAATGAGTTAGTATCAGCTCCATTTAAAGAGTTGGAGGCCATCCAAGGAAAATATACAGGACTGCTGCCCTTTTCACCAAAAAAATGTTTCATTAACTGATGTTGATGGAAGCACATTTAGCCACAGCAATTTGCATGGCCGTTGAATTGCTGTTTGTATTGAACAGCAAACCAGAGAATAATAAAGCAAAACACGAACATGCCAGTGGTGAGCCGGGGAGCAGAGCAGCCCTTTAGCCTTTTCCATGCTGTGCATTTGTTCCAAAGCTGGTAAGAACAAACAACAAAATTGCTCATTATAATGAGGTGCCCTAATCACACTCAGTTGTCAAAGCATTTTTGTCACTCCAACTGCCCAGAGGTTTCATCTCTATTCCCTCATCTTGCGTCTGTTTGCAGTAGAGTAGTTGCTTCTCAGCGATGCCCAGTAACCATATTTCATCAGCACAGGTTAATGACTCTGTTCATCATTCCAAACACATGTACTCGAACAAAGCACCTAACAAGTGAGCAATTGCACAGAGCAGTGATATAAGCAGAGAAGGCAATTTGGGGGATGTAAGTTAAGTAGCAAAGGTAAAGAAGCAGTAATTAAGGAGGGTATGGATATAAAGACCTTGAATCTCTGGTTATTGCCATCAGAGAGCTCCTAAACGAAGTGAGAGGAATACAAACATGTATTTTTTAAAAATAACAGCAATGAGGTGATATTTCATTGTGGTTTTTATTTGCATTTCTCTCATGATTAGTGATGTTGATTAGATAAAGAAGATGTGGTATATATACACAATGGAATACTATCATGCCATAAAAAAGATGAAATACTGCCATTTGCAACAACATGTATGGATCTTGAGATTACTATGCTAAGCGAAATAAGTCAGAGAAAGTAGAGCACCATATGATTTCACTGATATGTGGGATATAAAACTGAAAATAACAAAGGAACAAGACAAACAAACAAGAACTTATAGACATAAGCAATAGTTTAGAGGTTACCAGAGGGTAAGGGAGGAGGGGGGTGGTAGATGAGGGTAAAAGGGATCAAATATATGGTGATGGAAGAAGAACCGACTCTGGGTGGTGAACACACAATGTGATATACAGATGATGTATTACAGAATTGCACACGTGAAATCTATGTAATTTTGCTAACAGTTGTCACCCCGATAAACTTTAATTAAAAAAAATAACTGTATGGAAAGGGCACAATTAAACACTGAGTTGTACAAGTGAGAACATGATATGATAGACGGGGCAGGAAGGCAGGAGAGCGGAGCTCGAGCTGTGGCTCCAGCACTAACCAGGTAAACTGAGGAAAACCACCTGCCTTCCTTGAACCTCACGTCTTCATCTATTTATCGTAGAAGGAAATGTTTCACTGTAGGATAGGAAACTCTTGCTAACTCTAAGTTCTCCAAGTTTCTGAATACAGATAGAAGGTTCAATCCAACCACATCCCCAGAGACTTTTGTAAATGACAGCAATCTAACTAGAACTAATTTAGGGAAAAGGGGAAAAAAAAGTGTCCCAAGTCCAGGAGTTGCGTGTGCTTCAGGCAGGGTGCTCTTGTCCTCTGCCGCCTCCCTGTCTGTCTCTGAGCTCCGCGTTCTTCTTCGGCAGCTTCATTATTGTCCAGGTTCCTTGTACATGGTAGGAAACGCAGCTTTTGGAGCATGAAGCTAATATAAGCTTTCTGCTTCAGAAGGAGAGAGATTCTCTCCCAGTATCCATATCAGTCTCTGAGAAAGGATTCCTGCTGGCCTCGCTTATGTATATGCCCTGGGAGGCTGGGTGCTCCGGCTTACCCACTTTTGTGGCCGAAGAGGTCAGTTAGGCCCTTGATTGAACATTTCACAGAAATCACGTGAAGAGGAGGAAGTTCTCACAGGGAAGGGATGTGGCATGGAGAAAAAAAATGACAACTGATGTCCACTTCTACTCTTGATATAAGCTGGAATACAGGCCTGTGGGGGAGAACAGAAGGGTCATTCAATATTTTAAATGACAATTTGAAGAATTCTTGTGTAGTCGTCTTTGTTCAGTGGTATCAGCTTTGTTGGAAGAGCAGCGTGGCCTTTATTTATTTGGCCATAATATTTGGCCATAACTGAGAACATAATTTTTCAATGGCAATCATTCTATGAAGTTCTGAAGGTCGACTGCACTTTATGCCTGTATTGTATCAGATGTGTGAGTTGAGCTTGGCTGTATAAGATAAATCCAAATCCAAGATGTATCCCATACCCGTTAACTTTGTCCAGTGAGCTTTAGCGAAGGACTTGATGCCTGCCACACAGGTTGACTCTGAGGAACAAGATCAGTTTCCTTTAATGGCTGATGGACCCCACTGACCATCACCCCCGCTCCACTCCACCATTAAACAATGCAATTCGTTACAAGGGTCCCAGCTCTGAGAACTTCCTAATATCCATAAATTGTGTAGGAAAAAAAAATGGCTACATCCATCTAGGGACATAACAGTGATCTTATATCTCACAAATATTGAAGAGTGTTGTGCTGAAGACATAACTGACTGAAACCAGTTAGAGTAGACATCTGTTATGTTGGCTGGTCCGGTATCCACCCTTCCTTCTTCTGTTTTTGCATTTGAAAACTATCTGTTCTTCCAATCCTGTGGGGATAATCAGTAAAAGCACTCTGTGCTTTCCCCTAGCCAAACAGTAGGCAGAACTGCTAAGCTAAGCTCATCAGCCCTTCTCTTTATGGAATGTTATCTTGAGTGGGTGACACAGAGATTAGAGGCACCAGGATAAGAATGCCCTTTAGTTCCTGCTCCTACATCCCCACCCACCCAGACCAGTTCTGATTCTCTCCAGAGTCTGGATTCTTTGTTCCCACATCTCTAATAGTGACTTCTGTAGCTTTCTGATCAATTCTGTATTCTGGTTGCTATCACTTAGCAATTGCTGGGTACCAAACCATCCCCAAATTCCATTTATTTAGGTCACAGTTCTATGAATTGGAATTGGCACTGGGCTCCCACCTGTGTCATCTGTAGTCATCTTCAGGTCAGCTGGGCATTTGCTGGCTGCCAGTTGAGGCAGCTTGCAAGGTGTCAGGGATGAGAAGAGTCTTGGACCACGTGTCTCTTGTCATCTAGCAGGCCAGCCTGGGCTTGTTCATGTGGCAGTGGCAGAGTTCCAGGTGGAGAAGTGAAAATGTGTGAAGTCTCTTGAACTCTCAAGCAGGTTGGCCCAAAGCTACTTCTGCTGTATTCAATCTACCAACTCAAGTCAGGAAGCCAGCCTAGATGCAAGCTCTGGAAAGTAGGTGCTTGGAAGTAGCAACAGTGTCACAGTGCAAATGAGTAAGGATGCAAGAAGAATGATCGAGGGCACTGAGTTGGTTCCTGCACCAAATAGCTAAAGAACCTGATGTGCCAACCAAAAACCCCTTTAAAAATACACCTTAATACATTGCCTTGCTCCTGTAACTTTATTGATGTAACTCTGATTATGGGATGTTGGCGGGGGGCGGCCAATGTCAGTTCCGCTCTGGGAAACAGAACAAAAACTGCCTCTTGTCGTTCATCCCAGTGCGTTGTGTCTTGAGAGGACTGCTTGCCACTGGACTGTATCTCTCTTAGCTATGCAGCCTCAAAGGGCCATCACCATCAATTAGATCATCTAATGGTCTCCTGACGTTTCAGCACATTGCCCACCCAGTTACAATACGTACCAATGTGACTTGGTTCCCCACTGTATTACTGCTTCCTGCGGCATCTAGTTTTGCACTTGCTAAAAACATTTGCATTTGCCTTTCGAGGATATATATTGAATTTCTGTAAGTTACATTTTCCTCTTATGCAGCCCAGCTCCTTGGTAAGCTGTATCAATCATAGAGTAAGGCCAATAAATGCTAATATTAATGCGCACTGCTGTAGGTGTTTATTGCCAGTTTTCATCCAAGTTCTGACTCAGCCCAGCCCTCTTTAGGTTTGTGAGGTCTAATAAGATCATAGCACAGGGTGGTATAGCTGCAGGCAGAACATTCGTCCTGCCAAATATATATATATATTTACAGCAAGTTCATAAATTAACGTAGGGCACTGAGGCACCATGACTATATGCACGCATTTAGACAGAACTCGCTTCAGTTGCCTGCCTTCCCTTCCAGCTACTGATTTCTCTGAGATTGTGCCAAACTCTTGGTCAGATGTAGCTTCAATGCTTCCCACCCTTTCGGTGTGAAATGATAATTAATATGACTTTACAATGAAGGTGGTGTTCTACTTCCATTAATAACACCCATTATTCCAGGGTGTTTTAATTTGCTTATAAAAATTGACTCTGGAAGTGGAACTTGGCTTGGCAGTTTATTTTAAGAGCAAATGGTTTGTTTCTAATTTTTCTTTCAAAAGAAAAAAAAAGGTTATTTTTAAAGAAAATTTTGTGTTCCTTTTGAGTTATATAAGCACTGGACCAAATGTCTAAAATGCGGGTGTGATTTTGGATCTGTAATTGAGTTGGTCTCATTCTCGGGTATCTGCACCAGAGCTGGGCCCTCCCAAGGCTTCTCAGCTAGCGTAGGCCTGGCAGGGCCCAGAGCCCTGCCACAGCTCATCGGCTGGGATGTGAGGGCATTTCTTTTACATGGTTTCTCACACTTAAACATTAAATTCTTTTTCAAGGTAACAGCTTATATAAGCTACTGGCTGAACTGTGTTTGATAATAAGAGGTAACCCATTTTTACACTGGAATTTGATGGGTATTTTACTTTCTCATTGTAGATCTGCTGGAGGAGACACACAGAAAAGATGAAGAAATGGAATCTCTGCAGGTAAAGTAAATTCTCCAATAGGGCAGGTGTCCTGGGGATAAAAACATTTGGTTTTTTGCACTGTTAGCCTTTAATATTGTCACATAGTGATAACAAACGGAGTAAAAAAAGAATTTTTTTAAAATCAGAACTTTAAAGCCCAAGTTAGAATTCCCTTCCTTTTAGAAGTGTTTGAGAGCATTTATAATCTCCTAAAGCAGGAAGCTCACTCAGCTTTCGTGCTGCTCTTGAAAGGAACCCTTTATTCCTTGGTATAACTTAAGAGGAACTGCAGCATTAAGAAATGAAATCAACATCTTTGCAAAGTCATTTCCCCCAAAACAGAGCTGAGGAATGAGGATGAATTCATGGAACGTACATATTCAAGTGAAAGTCAAAAGTATTCTGACCCCATGAATGTCATTTGCCAGTGACCAACAAGAATATTAACACACTCATAGACCTTAAGACTTACCTTGTATGCCTCTCCATTCACTATGGATTTGTACACATTTCCTGGATTGGAAAATTGTGTTTGAAAGGTTGCGCTAGGATTTTAATTGACATTTCCATGGCATGAACAATTGATGTTAGCTTGGCATCTGACAGGCCCTCTTTCTTTCACGTTGGGCTAACTCACAAATGGGAAACTCAAATGTCTATCTTTATTAGGGGAGACATAATCAGTTATACTTACATGACAGAACCAATTCGCTTAATGCAACATTTTGGATTAAGAACAGTAAATACTTTGGACATTCAGAGTTCTCCTTGGGCCTGGAGATGCAAGGCGGGGCTGGATACTGACACAATGAGCTGGATTGAGTGCTTTTGGGTTAAAGATGTTTGCTCCTGGTGAATGAAGGATGGGATACGCAAGGCCCAAAGAGCCAGGGAAATGCTCTATAATTGGGGATTCTTCTCTTTGATGCTGTGTCTGATAAAAGGAAATTATATAATTTACATGAAAATGATCAAGAAGAGTCTATAGTTCCATATATCTAACAAAAGTGGCATGGGTTAGCCACAATTTTGTACAGATTAAATTCTTTAACATCTTGAGCTATATTCAGGTATAAAAAGAAAGAGCCCTTGGTGGTCCAGTCTGGAGCTAGAAAAAACCTCAAGTGCACACTCGCCCTCTATACCTCTGAGAAATTATTATCAGCAGTGCTTGTTGTTATAAAAAGCAAAGCTTCTATGTACACTAAATGAGTGTATAGAGAAGGTAATAAAGGTTTTCTGAGGCGTTCTGGTTATGCATCATGTTTGTCATAGGCCCCAGAATATCACATATAAACATATTTATTGAGTACATGGTACACATCTGGACTTTTGAAATGGCAGCCCAAACGTTTTTGAGTTTATTTCTGTCACAATATGAATGTTGGAACCAGGAATCCTGTTAAATTTAATAGCCTATGTTGCTCCTCAAATATTTATTAAACACTGGCAGCATTTTCTACCAAAATGTCTATCGAGTGCAATGAACTGCACCAGCCAACCATGTGCATTTATCAAGGTAGGGTATCCATCCAAATATGATGTCCCACACAGAAGAGCTCAATATTGGCACTTTGTAGTGGCAACTCGTGCCTAATACTGATATTCTATTCAGAACAAAGAAGGAACTGACACCTCTCAGAGTGCACAAAAGTGTAGGGACACATCACAGAACACCTTTCATTTCAAAGACTAGAGCAAAATGTCTCAAAAAGTGCCTGCGTTACTGAGTTTCTGTATTCAAACATAAATATCACCGGTGATAGTTTTGAGAAGACTATTGAAGTATGTAGGTTGAATTCCTGTAATCACACCATAGAACTTTGGGGAGGAAAAAGACAAAGTAGTTTTTTTGTTTGTTTTTTGTGTTTTGTGATAGCACTTAGGACTAGAGTTTGACAGCTTTGAATTTTAAGTCCTGTCTCTGTCTCCCATTCATTGGGTAACCTTGAGTAACTCAATTAACTTTGTGGTGCCTATTTTCTCATCTGTAATATAAAATCCCAAAACGGCCTTCCAGAAGGGTTTAGTGTTGGATTAGATTATCCCAGAAGGGAGAGCTAAATATTTCATTCCAATTTGCAGTGTTAGCAAATCCCCATGTATCCAGTTGGAGTCGATTTTATTTCCTCATTATCATCCTCTAATCATGTATAACAGACATTCTGCATTTCATGTTATCCTCCTTCAGGGTCGTGGGTGTTTATTTATCTCTAAACCTTTCCTGGTTTCCTGTAACTAACAGGTACTCCATGTACTCATTGAACAGATAATTATTGAGCACCACTTCTCGGTGCAGGGCACCGGCCTCGGTGCTGGGGATGCAAAGGCAAGCTGCGTGGACTGAATAGCTTCCTGCCCTCTACACCAGAGTTAGTGGAAACAAGCATTAAATAGATGTGTATAATAAAATATTTTTAAAAATTGCTACTAGAGGGGATGTATAAGTCCCTGTGAGAACATATAACATGAACATCTGCCTTTGTTTGGTGGAGATAATGGTAGAAACATGGGGGCTTGAAGGTGGGAATGGAGAGCTGGGGTACAGTGGCAATAGAATCCCCAAGAAAGTCGATATTTAAATGAGAGCCAGGAGTTCACGTTGGTAAGTTTGGAATAAAGATCAGAAAATTTGGGGAAATTGGAAGGATATGGGAAGGCCTGAGGTATCAGAGAGCATTGGTGTCATGTTTAAGGAGCTGAAAAAGTTTCGTATGGTGGAATGAGTGACCCAGAGAGCCAGGAGAGGCGAGACAGGAGTTTGGAAGGTAACAGGACTTCCTGGAGGAGTTAGGATTCTAACCTTTTGTATATGGGAACATGGTAAAGGGTTTGAAACGGGAGGACAATATGATCAAATTTGCATCTTTAACATATAACTGGCTGTAAAATCATTGGGCGCAGGCAAGATTAAATACAGGGAGACCAGCTAAGCAGATATCTGTGCGAATGTTGGCCAGATGCTAGCGACTTGGACTGGGGAGTAACAGAGCAGAAGAGGCGCGGGTGGTTTCTTAATATGTCTTAGGATATAAAAATCCATGGAATTTTTAAATTGGGTGTTAGGAATTAAAAAGGAAGGAGCTAAGAATGACTCTTAGGTCCCTTGATTGGACAACCTCACGGATGGTAGTGTTAGTGAGATAAGGGAAAATTAATTCAATTGATGATATTTAGAGTTTAGGTGCCTTGAAACGTCGAGGTGGCAATGTCAGGAGGGGGTTCACATATGATCTCAGCAGGAGTTTGAACAGGACATTCAGAATTTGGTGTCTTTAGATCTGGTCTCCATCTCACACAGATGATACTAGACATCATAGGATCGATAAGAACTCCCAGGGGAATATGCAGACTAAAGAGATGAAAACTTAAGCCAGAACCCTAGGGAACACAAACACTTAAATAACAGGCTAAGGATGAAAATCCTGCAAAGGAGCATAAGACATAAAGAAAATAACTTCAGGAGAGCATAATGCCATGAAGCTTAGCAAAGAACATTTCAAGAGGAAAATAATCAATAAAACTGAATAAATATTTGTTAATTCCTTGAATTCACTTAGCTAAGGAGTTTAGGTTTTAAAATAAAATTTACCATACGAAGAATTGTAATTTCCTATCCTACCTATTGTGCAAAGTGACCCTGATGTCTTACTTTCTCTAACATCCACGTTTTTAGCACAGCACCTTACCATAGGAGGCATCGGTCAATCTCTGTTGTCCAAATGAACAAATAAGTGCCTCCATACATGTCTCTTATTTATGTAGCACCTATTCCTGGTTCTCTCGAAGGTCTACCCAGTAAAAAACAACAGCCATCTCCTGTCCTAGAGTTCATATTTTGTTTTAAAAGTTTTGGGGTGACTTCCAAATTCTATCATTCCTGTGCACACCCACACTTTTACTCTCCCTCTTTTTTTCTATCCTGCTCTATTCTCCCTTTTCTTTGAATATATTGAAACAAAACGTCAAGAAGTGAGTAAATTGGCAGGAGTGGTAGGAATTATTGGGATTGGAAAAGGATAAAATGGTGAGGGCTGCGGGCAGCAGGGAGGAGAGTGTTTTCAGCCTTCGGGAGAATCACAAGCAGTGATTTTTACAGTGCATCTCGTCACTGGGAAAATGTTTTGCTGGAGCTTAACATTGTCTGGCTTGTGTGTGTGCGCGCGCGTGTGTGCGCACGTGTGTGCGTGTGCGAGACAGAGAGAGAGAGAGAGAGAGAGAGAGAGAGAGAGAGAGAGAGAGACATATTTGCATTACATTGTGCGCTGCTCTTCTTAAAAACAAAGTTTGTCTTCGACTGTTAATGTGTGGTGCAGTCTGAGTCCCATTTGCTTACGGGTTTGAGGTACATTGAACAAGCAGATCCCTTCTTTAAGCCCCCGGAGATCAGCCGAAACATTTTAAATAGATATAAAAGGTAATCCATTTTTTCTCGATTTAGTTGAAAAGTATTCAGTGACTGACACCTTGCTCTTGATGGCTGGTAGTGGTAGGTACTACTGTTGCTTTTTATTTCCATTTTTAAATTATCAGCCTACCTCTCATCGATTTTTTTCCTTTTACAGTCCTGATGTTTTGTGATTCCCAGAATGCAGATCACCAAAGAGCATCGTGCTCAGTGATAAACAGCTTTAAAGTGCTCTTAGGTGTTTAAGTCAGTCACTAAGCAGAGTACATATCTGGAAAACATATACACCCCTTCTTTCACGCAAACTTACAGCCATCTCACTTTTCATTTTATTTTAAATGAGATGACACTAGATGATTAGGAACATGGTTTTTCCTATTCACTTACCTCTTTTGCTAGGCCATCTTTAGGTCATTTTGAAGCAATATTCATATCTATAAACCAGGGACAATAATACTGACTTCATAGGATTATGGAGAGGATTGACTAGGATAAAAAGTGTATAACCCTTGGCGCCTGCCAGGTCCTCCATGAATATTGATGCCACACACTGACTGTTTGTTTGCACTTACTATGTGCCAGACATGGTGCTGCATGCTGGGGACAAAGCAATAAAGACTCTGCCCTCCTGGACCCCCCCGCCCCCCCATCCCTCCTTCCCTAGCCCCCTCTCTTTCTCCTTTTACCCTCTTCCTCTCTCTTAATCTCCTGTCCTCCTTCCATGGGTAACCATGATTTTAAATTCAGGTTTTGGTCAGATTATGCTAAAGGAAGTGTTTACATCTTTGAGTAACTAGTAAATATAATGAAAACGTGGAAAAAGTGAAAAAATTCACAATGTAGTAATAATGAAATTGGTTATATGGGCTACATATGAATATCAATCACAGTATTTTAAGAGGAAAAAGGAAACAGTTGTAGGATCTATAATCTAAATGTCACAAGTATTTCTGGACACTTTCTTCAGTATCAGTATTTTCATTAGAAATGAGCTGAATCCATTTAATTTAAAAAACGATTCTACGGTTTTGTAAAAAGTAATACATTTTTCTCTGAGACATTCTAGAAGCTGTGCCCTTGAAGAATAATTAACTGGCATTATAGGCATGCTGTTTTTCAGATGACCCATAATTATATTTAATTTCTCTCCCAGATAGCTTTTAAAAATAGTCTGGAACCTTCCATTTGAGGGATTTCATTTATTTTTGGGAAATGCTTTGGGAGTGGAGGGGCAGGGGTTTGATTTTGTTTTTGTCTCCTAAATAGTGCTCAGGCAAAAGCCTTAGAAATGAGCAGGAAGGAGAAGATAACCTTTTCCTCAGCCATTACTTCATTTCAGCTACTTATGGAGTAGCCAGCCTATGGCAGCACGGTGTTTTTAAGTAAAGAAAAATAGAACGCAGATTTTTTAGTTCTCTTTGGAACCAGTCTAATAACTATTAATATAGGGATGCTATAATATGGAAAAGAATTCCAGTGTAGAGTTGGCAGACACATCACTGGAGATTAACTGGTCAAGAAAAACCACCAAAGACAAAAAACCAACATGGACAAATAAATCGCCCTCGCAGAGGCTGGCAGTAGAGAACACTAAGACCTCAGTAGTCCCAGTAGATGGCCAGTTCTCCTGGTAAACAACCATGTGATCAACTGGGCCAGTGACAGACCAACGGGGCAATTTCTGTTGTTTTGCTGTCAGTCATGTTTGCCTGGCTGTGGTGTGCCCATAACCTATACTTTCAAACCACATAGTGGTCTGGAGATGTTAGAGATTATGGCTAGAAATGCAAAGATGGGGCAGCGGAGAGTCTCTGAGTGGCTTTGGAAGGGAAAGTGAGAGTGAACAGGGAGGCTGTGTTCCAACACTGACTCCCCAAAGAATTAAAGGATCGATTAAAACAATTCTTAAAATCCCCGCAGAAATTCTGATTGGCTTGGCACTAAAGTTCATTTCTAGACATCCCCATTTAAATAAATTGATATATTGGGATTGACTCTTTAAGGCTTCATTAAACTAAAAGGTAAATTCCATATCCTGCTCATCACTAGGATGACTCACAAAGAGTTATCATGGAACTTACATAATTCTGGAAACCAAATGGTAATGCATACATACTTATTCTTCCCAAGATGCATTCCTCAGAATGTAAGGAAATCCTGTTTCTTTTCCTGAGATATGATTTCTTAAAAAGCTGTTCTAAACAGTGACATAAACAAAACAAATCAAAACATGGGTGACTGGGGGGGTTGGGAGGGTTGGAAAACACTGGACCACTTTCAGGATGAGGTGACTTAATGGCTCATTAAAATCTCTGTTTTATTAGAAGATGAGAAGGTTTAGCAAGCCATAAGTTCAGTGTGAGGTCTCAACAGACATGAAACATTATCAGTCTGTATTATAAGGTCAAGCAGTGCCTCAACCAATTAGAATTGTACACTTCAATTTACTATGTTAAGAGGCTTCGGGAGAGCAGGGAACCAAGCTCAGTAAAATGGATTCCACTGGAAATTTTATCACCCTATTTTACCTGAAACTTGCACATTAATTTTAATTCCAAATTTATGACAGAACTTAACTGGAAAATAGAAAGCCTTGAGAGTGAAGTATTCTTGTGCCTGAATATATGGAAGTTGATTGACTAAATCATTTTCTTTTGAGGATAAAAAATATGAAAATGTGGTTTGTTCTGTTTACCCTGTGGGATGCAAAGCACAGGTCCTCAGGATTCAGCAGTCTCCTTGAGTCAAGTTTCTAAAAGAGCCTCAACAACAACAACAAAATAGACTCCATTTGGATACATTTAAAACTGCAGACTAAGTGTCGTCTTTGAGCTCAAAAGCCCAAATTTTACTCTGTGACTGAAAGTTTTAAAAACTTGGTAGTGAAAATGAAGCAAGAGTGTTGCAGACTTTGTAAATTGCTCCCACAGGGGGGAAATTATTTTCTCTATCTCCATACATTATCCCCTTTGCAGCTGACTGCATGAAAAGCAACATTTCCATAAAACATGGTTCTTTTGTCAGAGTCTGACTTCTGGGCTTCATGGGCACAGGGGCTGATGTGAAGAGCAGCTTACGTTTTCTTGTGAAAAATGAAAATAATCTAAGCACGTTATGAAGTTTTGCAGTGTTGAGCTTGTCAGAGAGTTTTGCCATATCTCCAGAGTCAACTGTCATCTGATAGTTTGAGGCAATTTCGTTTGGGTTGAAAATTAAGTGATCCCTTTGAGACTGTTCTCCATAGGGTATATCTGCTTGTTCTTCTCATGTTACGTTCCTAGATAGGCCTTAAACTTTGGACAGATAACTGTGTCTTAATCTGTTCAGGCTGCTATAACAAAAATACCTTAGGCTAGGTAACTTATACTAGTAACATTTACTTCTCAGTTCTGGAGGCTGGGAAGCCCAAGATCAAGGCAGATGCAGGATCTATATTCAGTATGTACATTGGTGGATTTGGTAGGTGGTGAGGGTCTACCTCCTAATTCATAGATAGCCACTTCTTGCTGTGGCCTCACGTGGCACAGAGCAGAGAGCACCCTGGGTCTCGTTAATAGGCTTCTTTATGAGGGCTTCACCCTCATGAACTCCTCACATCCCCAAGGTCCTACCTCCTAATACCATCATATTGGAGGTTAGGATTTCAACCTATGAATTTGAGGGGCACACAAACAATTGGACATAACACCATTCTCCATTTTGTCTTCCATCTCTTGATAACATTGACAGTTGTGGAAAGCAATATTTTAAGTAATGACAGTAGTTTGCAACAAATTTGGAAACAGTTGCTCATCAATAATACATTTCTGGAGGAAACAGTTCCCATTCCTCATAAAACAAATCTTTGAGATTTGAAGCATTAATAGGATATCATTGAAAGAAATTAAAGTTCTCACTTCTGGGGCTTTCCCATCCCATCTTTGGCCAATTTTCCAGAATATAAAGAAACTCTGTAGAGGATTTCTCCAAGCTGGAGCCTTGAAAACTCACTAGGATTATGTTTCACTCTATTAACAAATACTTATTTAACACATCTTAATTCCTGTCAAGAGTGCACTAAATCAGCCCCAAGGGTGATGGTCTGTGCATCAAAGGAGAAGGAGGAAGAAAAGGCCCTCTGACTTGTTAATGAATGATATTAATAGCTAATGAGCAATTCTTTTGTCATGCACTGTGCTCAAACTTCTCAATATATGTCATTTATTCCTTATAACAGTTCTATAAGAGATACTGTTATTCTCATTTTACAGATAAAGAAGCTAAGGCTCATAGCTTGCGAAGCCAGCAAGTGGCAGGGCTATTACTTATCTTAGAGTCTGCCTGGCTTCCCTCCTACTGTACGCACCCCCCCCCCCTGAGTTTATAGAGAACTGAATTGCTGCACTTTGTTTGTTTAGGTTCCTGGCCTTTCTTTTCATTTCTTCCTTATTTTTTTCCCACGAGAATGATTCATTAGCAAGCATATTAAGCATTTAGTGTGATAAAACACTAACTGACCTCCTACCTCCTCAAAAAAAAAGACTGTAAGATACTAAATAATTTTTAGAAAGTGCATTAAATAAGTCGGGCAATACTGGGGACGTAATATTAGTGAAATGTCTTACTGGCTTTTTATAACTTTAAAATTACTTATAAACCCTTAGATTTTAAGTTTACATGCACATGGCACCTGGGACAGTGTCATATAAATATAGATATATATAAATATATATATATGTAGATACATATATATTTGGCCATTGGCTCGTGAGGAAGATTTTCATCCCTGGTGTGAGATTACGAACAATCCAGTAATCTCGAGCACTTCTAGGAAGGAGAAGGGATCATTTTTCTTTTCCCATTCTGCACCTTTTCTTTTTGCTTATTCATCATGTTTTAAATAAACAGACTGAAGAAAGTTGTTATTAAAACCCTCCTCGGGCTTCTTCAATTTCAGTTTTAAACCAGGTTCAAAATATTCTGGCAAAAATTAAAGGCAACATTGAAAATGTTTGCATAAATTTTAAATTGTGCAAAAAGTGATAAAACTAAAGCAAATCACCCAGAGATGGGAATGGGAGATAGCCCCAGAAGTGAGAACTATAATTTCTTTCAATGATGTGCTATTAATGCTTCTAACCTCAAAGATCTGTTTTATGAGTTGAAAGAATGACTAATAAGCATCTCCTCTTATATCTTTGTCTTTTTATCATAATCAGTGATTAATTTGAAGTACATCCCTTCCCAAGAGTGTCTGCATTACACAATTTGTTAGAAGTTTAATGTTTACTTTAATAAATAACATTTAATGTCTATTAACAATACGTCTACGTTTGCTCATAAAATGAAATAGAAAAATATTACCTACAAGAGAGTCTGTGTCTTTACTACCTCCTGGTTGTAATTGAAATCCCAACATCTCCTTTCATTGTTAGAAAAGAACTAATAAATTTGTCACGAGTGAAACGGGGGTGGGCGGAAGCGGCCATGTATGAGGTCAGCGATGCCTCTAAGCCCCTGCAGCCCCGATCTAAGTGGTGGGAAAGCAGCAGGCAGCAGACGTGCCATTTATTTGCACAGCAGACCAGCTAATTAGGTTCAGGTCTCTGCCGCCCTTTCTCCTGTCTCCCGAGAGCTCCCCAGTGGTCCTGACTGCATGCTCTGGCCGGCCTACTGTGGGTGAGACCCAGAAGGCAGAGGAGTTGCCACTTAAGAAAGGCATATGGCAAAAAGTACAATCCCTTTGATTATAGAGTAAATAAATGTGCACGAATAATGGTTTTTGTCTGAACATTAAACCGTATTGTGAGATAGCACGTGTTTTGTTATACTGTCACCTGACATCTGCTCAAAATAAGGTTCTGGAATGAATAACTTTGAGAAAGAGTTCCAGAACAGCTTTCCAGCGCATCCGCTAACCTTCACCACACGCGCACACACACACACGAAATAGCCCCGATGGTAATAAAAAAGCATTTATTGTCTATCTGCTCATAAAACTTGACTGTCAGCATATGGTATTTCCATTCGTTCCATTTTTCAGAGCTGTTAAATATATATATATATATTTTTAATGTGACCTTTAATTTGCTTTTTCGAAAGTTAATATGGACTCCTTTGAGTCAGGTGGACGTGGATTACAGTCTAAGCTCCAGCATTTAATCACAGTGTGGAATTCAATACGTTTAATACCTTCGAGTCTGTTTTTTCTGACTTTCAATGAATGAAGTTAATAATGTTCACCTGTGGAGAGTTTTTGTGAGCAGTAAATGAGAACATATGTGAAAAGCACCCGCTACGATTTTTTGGCAAATAATAGGCTTTTAATAAATAGTGGCTTTTTTTTTTTGATACTTTTTGGTAACTTAAAGGGATGTTTTCATTAACAGCCACAGCACACATACTAGTGTTCCTTTTGTTGCTAAAATGAAACCCTTTTGCATCTGCTATTCTCTCTGTCATGCTTTCCCTTAGCCCTTTCACTGATGCTCACTTCGTTATTTTGAGTTTCGGTGCCAGCGTCACCTCTTCTGGTAACTGGCCCTGGCCAACCTTGTCTAAAGT
This sequence comes from Hipposideros armiger, assembly GCF_001890085.2. Lineage (NCBI taxonomy): Eukaryota > Metazoa > Chordata > Mammalia > Chiroptera > Hipposideridae > Hipposideros > Hipposideros armiger. Next base: position 2,520,897 of record NW_017731449.1, on the reverse strand, counting down.
AAACCTCCACCCTCACCACCACCCCCCATCACAGTTCCTGGGTGTCTTCTTTATTCATGTCTTTGTCTTCTCCTTTGGAATTGAAGCTCCGTGAAGGTAGAGAGACCTTACCTCCCCTTGTCTATGACTGTGTACCCATTCTCCAATGGATGAATGGATTCATGAATGAAATGAGTACGTGAGTGGAAGGGTGGAGGGAGAAAGAAAGGAAGCAAGAAAGGAAGGATGGGAAGACATTGGAAAGAAAGAAAAAATGATGGATACAAGGAGTAAAGGACCTACGGAAGAAACTTACATGGTCTGAGGGATGGTTTATATTCTGGGTATATGTATTTATGCATATACAGCTTTTAAATTTTGTTTTAAAGCTGAAAAATTGGATAAAAATTTTCTGGTTCCTATTCTCTTGTCCCTGGTCCGTGTTTCACCTCATCTGCTCTTTCCAGAACCTCACACGGTTTGCTACAGGGCAACCTCTGTTAGCCAGGAAGTATTTCTTACAGGATAACAACACCTTAGAACAGAGGGTCACCGAACTTTCTATAAAGGGCAAAATTCTAAATATTTTCAGTTTTACAGGCAACATGCTGTCTCACAACTTAGCTCTGCCACTAGAGGATGAAAGCAGCCATAGACCATATGTAAAGAAATAAATGGGCTATGTTCCAATAAAACTTTACTTATGGAAAATGAAATTTCAATTTCATGTCATCTTTTCATGTCATGAAATACTATTCTTACACTGATTTTTTTTTTTAGCCAAATAAAAATGTAAAAAACCCTTCTTAGCTCATGGACCTATGAAATCAGGCAGTGGGCTGCATTTGACCCACTGCCCTATTTTGCTGACCCCTCTCTTGGAATGAACTGGGTTAATGGTTATCTCTCCAGAATGTTTGCCTTCTCAAAGATGAACTGGAGTGGAGAGATTCAAAGATAAATTTTTGAGTTCTTCCTCAAAGAATAAATTTACATTGGTAGAATTTTAAATAATCTTGCAAATGGAAGGAAAGTATAATTGTGAGTAATCAGACCTTCCTGAACTCCTCAGATCTCACTGCATCAGCGCTTCATTATCTGCAGGTAAGGTTGTGAGTATTAAAAGGAGTTTGCATTACCAACTAAAACTGCCCAGGTGTGTCTGTTAACAAGCTCCCGTTTCATTTATTCCTTCGTTTAATAGACTTCGGAATTTAGGATCAGTTCCTTCCAGGAATTATTTTTTGAAAGCAAGATAATTGAGGATACTTTGAACTAAATCACTACTTATTTATAATGCTGAGTAGTAAAATGTTTTAAATTTCAGGTAATGATTTTCCTAAAATTTGTGACCTTAAGTGGGATAAGGAATTATTTGGGGGACCATTTTAAAAATACAGCATGGTACCATTTTCTCCAAATGCAAAAGTTAAATTTTTATTTGAAAGTATGATAGCCCTATTATTGTTATTTTTATAGCTATTACTATTTATAGTGCTTTCGATTATTTTAACACAATAGAGCTTTCCAATGCTTTTTCTTTACTCGCATCTCTCTTAAACAGCCAAAGCTACAGTTTAAAATTCCACGTTGGGAAGATGCTAGTCAGACTGCAATGAAAAATCAGAATGAAGCTCAATTTGAAGAAAAAGCAGTTAAGTATTTTATAGGTAGGAATGTTTAGAATATTTAAAGCTGAATAGTCAAAATACATCTGCTTTATTTTAGGACATACAGGATAAGAGCGTTCAGGTATGCTTTCCAGAAGTGCAACTAAACACTAAGTTGTTGGGTTGTTGTTGTTTTTCCCCTCAGTTTTCTTAGATACTAAGAATAATGCACCATTGATTATTGGAGTACAGGTAATCTAAGGTTCATTTTAAATCCTTTAACCACCTTTCCCTTTTTACCTGTGCTTGTCTATTAGGAAATGGAGATCAATATAGGTTTAATCTTAGTCGAACTGAGTTAGAAAATAAGCAAAACCTAACTCATGCTAGCCGGATACATTATTTAAAACTGCCAGCTTATGTCTTGATTATCCTTATCAGGAGGCTCTCTCTAGTATAGAATGGTGAGAGGTAACTGGACGCAGAAGCCCACGAAGGAATATGGGAATGAGAGTGAAAGTGAGTCTCTAATAGAGTGTTGCTTGTGCTTCAATTCCTGAAAACGAATTGAGTAAATAACTCCACATGTAAATTAGGATGTGGATGATTGAAATTGCTCCCAGGTAAGCCGTTTAATTCCCAAGGTGCACTGAGTGCCGGTACCCTTTAATGGCTCAGCTGTGTGACGTGCATGACAGTTACTAATCAAGTGCTGTGATTCAAATAGTCACGAGGAAGGAGCTGGAGACAAAGTGTTCTATGGCTCTGTGGGTTTCCTTGTGAACTTTCTTTACCTAGAAGCCCAGGAGATACGTACCCTTGAGGGAAACAGGAGACGTCAGCCTCAGGGAGTCTCATTAGACCAGCCATTTGGTGGCAGCCAAATACACACCTTGAAGAAAAGGCGCACCCTATTGTTTTCCACAAATTCTGCAGGACACAAATCTCCTTTTAAGTTATGCCATAACCATTACTGCACTGTGATTTGCAGAAGAGTTCAGAGCATATTCACCTGGTATATGACTAACCTCACAACAGGAGACATGTACTTTATTTCTTAAAATGTAAATCCTTGGGGGGAAAAAAATCATGGTGTGTTGGTTTCTGGGCTGTTGGCTTCCTGCCCCTACTACTGAACCCTAGTTTCTGCCTGTCTCTCGGGGGACAATCAGTCTTTGAAATTACATCGCTTGTCATTTGCATTGCTCCTAACCACCATCATAGCCTTTATATCACCTGCCAATAATTTTTATTTGTTCCCCAATCCACATGTCATTCACTGAACTCTTGTTACTTGTTACAGCAATTTCACTGTGAAATTGAGCCATTCCAGGAGAAAGATAATTCTGTGTCTTCTGCCCTTCATTTGGTTTGTAGTCTTATCCTGCAGGTACACGCCTATGCACCACAGTCTATTTGTGCTTAAAGAAGAACCTTAAAGCAATTATTCAGTTTAAAGGGAAAAAACAAACAAACCCTCATTTCTTTGCTTTGTGGTCTGGCATATAAAGGATAAGTCTGAAATTTTTTAGTATTAGTTGACTGGAAGTGTTTACATGGACATTAAGCAAAACCCTTACCTAACTACTTAGGCTTCATTTTCCAGTGTGAAATCTGTTGAAACAAACCAACAGAGCCCCATGTCCATATATTTGCCTTCATCTCTCTCCTCCACCCCACTTGCATTCCTTACTCCACGAACCCATGCACACATCTCACTTCAGTATAAATGCAATCTCAGCCTTCCCTGAACAGTGTCAAACTGAAGTACAGTAGTCAGTAATGTCCTCATAACAAATGAGACCGCAAACCCAAATGCCACCATGGGAATCGAGCAGAAGAAAGCTGCGGGGGAACAGCTAGACGCCCCTGCCCCCCACCAGGGGAATGGTGGTAGGCGAGAGACCAGATCACAAACGCAGGGCACATACTTTGACTCTGTTCGTAAAGGTTGTGATAGTTTCTGCTTCTGATTTTCCACTTCCCGGATGAAAAGCAGATAAAAAGGAACATTACTGGGTGGTTCTTCTTGCAAGGAAATGATGCATTCTTTTCAACTGCCTTTTCTTGGGAAGTCAAAATGTTGGGGGCGGGGTTTATGGACAGCTTCTTAGACAAACCTGATGCCTTGCTGTGGTTTTCTTTTCAGTATTTGCTTTGTTACTTTGGACCCTGACATAGATTATTAAAAAAATGTTCATGAGCATCTAATGAAATGAGTTAACAAAGATTGACTGCAGGTATTTAATAATGGCTAAATCAAACACTGGGTAATTGGGAAACCTCTGCACATTGTCTAATTCCACCCATCCTAAAGTTTTGCAAAAGTATGGACCAACTTTGTCTGACTTTTAATGGATAAAATGCAATTTTATGTATAGATTGTTGATTCATTTGATAGATTCAAAGCCAACATACTCTATATTCTAAAGCTTTTTTTGTGTTCCAACATTGAGGATGTTGGCAATTCTTATCTCTATTTTGTTTTCGTTTATTTTAAATCACTATATGAAATGCTGGTCTTTTTGTGATGATTAATAAAGGTCTTTTGTTTCATTTTAATATCTTGAAGCTTGAAAAATAATACATTTGAAATTATTTCTAGCTCTTTTAATTACTAAAAAAGGATCGACAATTTGTAAAATGTAATGGATTGCAATGCAGTAATGCATAGAGGAAAAAAGTTACATATTTTCATTTTATACGCTTCATATAGGAAGTAGTAGCTAAAGTGTGAGTGTTGATTAAACAGAGTTAACACTGACAGGAAAAATGCCACTCAGTGGCCTCTTGGGGTGAAGCTGAGTGGATTTTTCTTCTGGAAGAGAAACATTGTGCTTTTAGAACAGTGATGGGAGGGAGCCCCATTGTGGGTTTTTCTTTTTGAATATATGTCTATCACAGACCTTTAGTTCCAGAGAAGTTTCCAGAATTTCTATATTCTTAAAGCTGATTAAAATTGGAAGGGATAGAGACTCTTGTTATATTTTTATGCCAGTATTGTGCTTTTTCATATGCTAATGGATATATTTAAAGCATTCTTGGAAAATGCTGCATTATTTTGATAAAATAAAGTCACAGATCTGCTCAACTATGCTTAACCAAATGCAGAACAGCTCTGATTATTTAGACCTGTAAGGCTCCTAACTCATTGCTTAGATGGAATGGATGAATCAATGTGTCTAATTGATGGGCTCAGCTGAATCAAATAAACTGTTAATGATCAGGGATTCGGATACCAAAGACCCATTTAGTGTTCATTTCTTAACTTGGCCTACAAATTTTTGCCCATCTCTAATGATGCTGATGAACTTGTTTTGGTTCATTTATAAATTCCAGAGTACACCCCATTATGACCAAGTAACAAAGGAATATATACAGCTCAAGGCAGGTTACTAAGCTCATTATAAAAAGTTAAAATACATATTTTTTTCATTAGAAATATTTGTTTCAATTACAGTTGACATACAATATTATGAGTCTCAGGTGTACAACATAGTAATTAGTCACTCATGTAATTTACACAGTGGTCCCCCTGACTAGTCTAGTACCCATCTGACACCATCCAAAGTTAGGACAGTATTACTGACTATATTCCCTATGCTGTATTTTTTCATCTCCCTGACTATTTTTGTAATAAAAGACACATTTTTACAGTACACATGCTATAGACCTCCCCCAAAATATAGCTCCCTGTACTCGATCTGTCAAGTCCAAATTGAATTAAAACATTCGTTGTATCCAGCAGCATTGTTTTCATTTAAAAATTAGTATGTGATATTCACATTGGTAAGAACCGTTAGCACTCTCCACTGTAACTCAGTGACTATGCAGTGACTGCACATATACTTTCAAAGTAACATTAAAATAATTGTTGCCATTTTCCGTGTTTCTTAGACTTTCCCCTGGTTAGAACCAAAGAGTAGTGGGAAAGAGACTATCCAATTACAACAACAACAAAAAAAACCCAAAAGCAATAAAACAGGTTAGTTCCCCCCAAGAACTTTTTTTCTTCAAAATACTTGAAGGAAAATTTTTGTTTAACCTTCCATCCCCAAAGTTGTTCCTTTTCTTATTTTTGATGTTATTTATCTAGAAATGTTTCATACAGGAGAAATAGATTTGGTTTAATAAAATCATTTATTTGTATAATATTCTTAGATCTTATTACAGGTGTTTTTATTTAGAATAAAAGAACTTGAAGGCCCAGGGGTGGGCAGGCTTCAGAGAGTCTGCAATTCCCCTAAGAGTAAGTGCAGAATTGTGTGTGTGTTGTGGATAATGTACGTTTTCCTGTGGACAAGTTCAATTTTTATCAGACTCTCCGAGTCCATGACTACAAAAATAAGAACCATTGATTAATTAAAACCACCTGAAATATCATGATTATAGTGAGAATGTCTTTCTTACTTCTGGAGGCTGTCTTATCTCTACTCTTCCCACCTCTAATCCCCCTTTCAGCGTCCTAACAGTACAATTTTTTTTTTCCTCCAGAATCCAAGCTCGGATGGGGAGGGAGGTTGTGATGGGGGAGTAGGGAGTATGTTGAACCTGAAGGTTGAGCTTGAAGGTAAATCGGTTTAATTGGAGATTAAATTACAACAACAAAACACTGCAACTGCAGTTCTAGTAAGAATGGGAGAGGTTAAGAACATAATTTATTTTGGTATAATTATATGTTCATTCTAGGACATATACTGGCAGTTTTTCATAGGCTGTATCAATATCCAATATTGGCTTAAGTTACCTCCATTTTAATAAGAAGAACATAAGAGGAAGTGTGCAGATGTTGTGAGAATAAGGGTTTGCAATAGCCTAATTTTTTTATATACAGAATTATAATAACCAATCTGTCTGCCAAAAAAGATGTCAACTACAAATAAACTTAAATAAGTTTAAATTTTCTAAATACATTTCTTTAAGTTTAAAAGCAAGTTA
>NW_017731449.1:2511890-2513698 GCF_001890085.2 Hipposideros armiger | reverse complement strand
ACATTGCATCAAAAGAGATTATTTATCGACCTTTATACTTTAACAAAATGAGGTTTTGCGGGCCCTCTGTGTTCATAGTCTTACAGACTAGGCACATGTCTTAGTTGGCTGGGACTGCTATTACAAATTACCATGGACCAGGTGGCTTAAATAAACACTTATTCCTCATAGTTCTGGAGGCTGGGAAGTCCAAGCTCAAGGTGCTCGCAGGCTTGGATCTTGGAGAGGGCCCTCTTCCTGGCCTGTATTGGTCATCTCATGTGTCCTTACATGGTAGACAGCAGAAACAGAAGCAAGCATTGTTGTGTCTTTTCTTATAAGGGCACTAATCCTAGTATGAGGGCTCTATTCTCATGACCTAATCACTTCCCAAAGGCCACATGTCCAAATGCTGTCACACTAGGGGTTTCAGCACATGAATTTTGCAAGGATACAAGTGTTTAGTCCATGACAGTACTTATTTCTTTTAAAGTCCTGTAACAAATATTCAAGTAAAATCAAGAAACTAATACATAAATTTTATCAGTTTATCTTTGCCAAACTCTGAGATATGAATTAAAAGACAATTTAATTCAATTCTACTGCTTTCACATCATATGAGATTACTGATTTCAAACCAGCTGTATGTATGCTTTTAAAATATGCTAATCCTAAATAATAGGAGCCCACAAACGCACGGCATGGGAACGACTTAAGGCCCAAAGAGTGGCTGTGAATATCTTGAGCCTTCTAAGATGGTTCATATAAATGAGATACTGTCTAACGGCTGTTTTTTTTCTCTGTAAGGCATCTAATGAGGGTCTGTTAAGCCTGCAAAGGATGATAAAGTATTGCTGAATGGTTTTGTCCCAGATACACTGTGAATCAGATGCCTGGTAACAACCCATCAAAGGCCACTTGAGGCATTATATGCGTTTATTATGAAGCACGCATGTGACAGTATACAGGTCACCAGCAAAATAGCAGTTNAGATACACTGTGAATCAGATGCCTGGTAACAACCCATCAAAGGCCACTTGAGGCATTATATGCGTTTATTATGAAGCACGCATGTGACAGTATACAGGTCACCAGCAAAATAGCAGTTGTTTCATGAAACTTGTGGGGGCGAGGGTGAGGTTCTCTGGAGTATGCCAACAAAGTGTATTTAACAAATGATGTTGTTAAAAAACATCTTTGGGCTAATTTTGCCTAATTTATTCATGTAACTCATGCCCACATAGCCAAATGTTTGAAGGGTAAAAATCTTCAGCTCAGTTGTCCAGTCTGAGGGTTGGAGGTTGATTTACAGAAGTCCACAAAAGCAAGACTGGGCATTGTGTTAGGTGGCACTGGGAGCATGGAGGTGAGGGCCAGCTTCTGCCTGCTGCTAAGTGCCCTGTGTCTGTGGCAGTCCTGGCAGGACCAGGAAAGACCTGAGCTGAGTGGCTCTCTATACTGTTTCCTCCCCCGCACCCTCTTTCTCTATGAGGACTAAATGATTAATTTGGTTAAACAAAAAAGAAATCTAGATTTCACACATCTCCTCCAGCTGCTTAAAATGAGAGAAAAGAAAGAAAAATGGCCTTGACTTATCCTAAAAAAGATGGGCTTCCACTTTTTTAAATCTTCATGCTCTCCTTCTCAAATTCAGCCCTTTTTTATTTGGTAAAAACTCCCTGTGTGTAGCTGTTAGCTCTGAAAAAAGTTGAGGATGCAATCACTGGAATGAAAATGTAACTGTTTTCTTAATCACTTAACTTTATAAGGGATATTGTCAATGACCCTTTTTAAAACTGGTGTCTGTATAAGTAATGAAAGCCCATCTG
>NW_017731449.1:2508872-2511217 GCF_001890085.2 Hipposideros armiger | reverse complement strand
AGTAGAAATGAGGAATGTCCAGTGGGAGGTAATCCAACTTTAGGAATGTGATTGGAAAATTAGGGATTGGGACAGTTCGGTACCCGAAAGGCAGGGGGATGCCCTTAGAGAAGAGAGCTTACCAAGTGGGAGGTTAGGGGAGAAGAGATGTAGACAGTACGGTCAGAGTCGTTTTAGGAAGTTTCAAGGGAATGTAAGGCAGTTTAGCTTAGAGATATAAATCTAGTTTTTCTCCTCTCAAACCTGCCTTCATTTTCATGTCCAGTGATGCCATGGTAATTTAGATTTTCCTACCTTTGTATTAGTTTGAGTTAAGTATGACTTCAGTTAACAGAGAAACCCCCAAAATAATAGTAGGTTAAGTAAGATAGAAATTATTTTTTTTTGTTGTGTAGCAATCCAAATGTATGGTGTCTATGGCAGGTGTGTGTCAGAAACCCAGGCTGCTTTTGTCTCTTTGCTCCACCAGCTTCAATATATTGCTTTCCCCTCCTGTTCGAAGATACCTGTCCCCCTCCAGCCCTTCTGTCTGCATTGTAACTAGACGGGAATAAGGGAGAGCCTGTAACTTCCCTTTTGTGGGAACTAGAAGTTGCACATACCATTTCTGTTCATTTACATGGGCCATAATTTAGTGACATGATGATAACTAGCTCTTAAGATTCTAAAAGAGTACCAGATGAGCCATAGACTTTTGGAAATTTCAAAGTAAATTACTAAACAATTCAAGATCAAAAAAATAAATTACAGTGTCAATTCTAAAACATGTAGAACTGAATGACAAAAATATGATATGTTAAAATGTATGTATACAGCCAGCAAAAGTAGTATTTATGGGAAAACTTAAAGGCTTAAATGTTTAAATTACAAAAGAGGGAGAAAAATTAATGAGCTTATCACTCAACAAAAGAAATTAAAAGAATGGCACGATAACCTTAAAAAAAATAAAAAGCAAAAGAAAGGAAGAAATGGAGAAANGACTTTTAAGAAAACATACAAAATATTAAGAGTGGTTTGGGACTAGTGGCCATTTTTATTTTCTCTTTTTTTATGTTTTTAATGAACGGGGAAAAAATAAGAAACCTTTAAACAATAACTCTAATGAAGAATAAAATATTTATTTTATTCGTGTGAGGAATGGAAAGATGCTAATAGAGCACATTTTAATCCTGTATAAACAAGTGACTTTGATTGACAGTGTCCAGACCCTAGTGGGTAAACAATCAATTCCTTAGATTTAACTGGGCCGTTTGGAAAGTACACTGGCCTTCTCAGTTTCAGTATGATGACATTGTAGGTGAATAGAATGTTTAGTGTTCCTCCACATATATTTTACTTAACCTTAGGGAGTGTCTTGCCAACAGGATTTGGCTTGTGAATCAAATGCTCTTTTTAAAAGTATGAACAAAAACAGAAATTTTGAGTTTGAGGACTTTTCATCATACGAAATGTCACTTACACAGCATTTCGCAAATCACTTGTGTCTTGATTCCTTCATCTGTAAAAATGATTATAATGAAACTTATTTTATTAACTTGTTGTGAGAATTAAGAGGGAAAGTATATGTGACAATATTTAGGACCAAACAAATGTTAAGTTATCATTACCATTATGTGATTGCTTATTATTTCTTAAATACTTTAGTTATACCAGTATGCTATGCGAAGCTGAACATTATATCAATAACAACAAAAAGCCTATAACATTTATTGGTATTTATTAGTCTTTTTTATTTATATAATCCCTTTACTGAAAGTGCTATGGAGTAGAATCATAAATGCCTTATTCTAAGCATTCCATTAGGAATAAAGGTAAAAATAAAAAGTCATCATGAGAAAAATAAAATTGATTAAATGGACTAGGTTTTTTTACAGTAGCAATTTTCTCAAGATGGTTTTAATTTGAAGTAATTAAGTAAAACCATAAAAATGAAAACGTTCAGTAATAATGTTAATGTTCAAATATTATGAAATCCTTTGACTTCACATGACATTATAAGGAGTAGATTTAATGCACTTGGTAGACTATTCAACTGGTGAAGTATTTTATAGTTCATAAAATCAGATATGCTGAAAGCAATCTCAAGGCCATTTATTATTCTCCACAGCTCAGCACTTAAACCATAGAAAAGTGCTGGCGGTCTGCATCGGTTGGGTTGGTATTAAGTACATGAGGCATAGAGTTGGGCTTATATTATGGTGACACCAATCTGCAAAAGTTTGAAACTTCAGTGTTCCATTAGGAATATTTACAATAGATTGGTTTTAAAAGTTCAGCAGTTATAATACCTGAAAGTAAGAAGTTTCTTTCATCATAATGAGCAACTTGATTTGGCTTATCACCAT
>NW_017731449.1:2504300-2505272 GCF_001890085.2 Hipposideros armiger | reverse complement strand
GAAAAAAAAAGAGAAAGTACAATGAACGATATTATGACTGATAAAGAATATATAACCATATGTATTGGAGAACTTAACCACATCCAAGGGTATTGTGAATAATTTTGCAGTTATGTATTTGACAATTAGGGGAAATAAATAAATTCCTAGAAAAATATAGTTTGCCAGAAGTAAGAATACCATGAATGGTACCATAACTAAATTTTAGAAAATAATAAAAAGTGTCATCAACAATTTTTAATCAATTAAAATTTTCTCTGGAAAGGGCCAGCAAGTCCAGATAATTTTATAGATAAGTTGTACCAAATGTTTTAGGAACAGACCATCTTAGTTTTACAAAAACCTTTCCAGAAACTAGAACAAGAGGCAACATGTCCAACTCATTATTAGGTTACATAACCTTTGAGACAAAACCAGACATATAAAGTATAAATTAGGGAAAATAAGGGACTTCTCACATTAATGTGAATGCAAAAATATTACACACAAAATATTAGCAAAATAAGTCCAGGAATGTTTAAAAAGGATCATTCATCATGAACAAATTGAGTTTATTGCAGGAATTCAGAGTTGCTTTAATATTAGAAAATCAACCAATATAATTCACCATGGTGACAGATTAAGGAGAAATAATTTAATAAGATCTCATTATATGAATAAAAAGCATTTATTCCCATGATATCACTATTCACCATCATAATCTTTTTAGCAAACTAAAAGTAGAAGGGAACTTCCTTTACTCTGATAAGGGCCTTGTGAAAAAATACATGGCAAACATGACCTTAGCGTTTGAAAGCCCTCCTTTCAGACCAGGAACTGGTAAAGGATGCCATATTCCACAATTTCTTTTAGACACTGTGCAGGTGTCCTAGCCAGAGTGTAAAACTATCACTATTTGCAAATAATGTTACTGTCTGTATATTGGGTTGTCGGAAAAGTCATGACGCATGTTTGCGACAGATGACACTAATT
>NW_017731449.1:2493190-2502110 GCF_001890085.2 Hipposideros armiger | reverse complement strand
CGTCCGGCATTCCAAGCCAGCTCCCAACCATCGCGCCACTCGGCCGGCCCAGGTAACATATTTTAAACCTTATTAAAGCCATGGAAATTAAGATAGTGTATTCTTGGCATAGGAATATATAAATAAGTAAATAGAGAACCTAGAAACAGAAATACGTATACATGGAAACTTGATGTCTGATACAACTAGCGTCACCTGTTGGTAGTAAGAATGGATTTTTTTTTTTAATTAAAGTTTATCGGGGTGACAATGGTTAGTAAAGTTACATAGGTTTAAAGTGTACAATTCTGTCATACATCATCATCTATGTATCACATTGTGTGTTCGCCACCCAGAGTCAGTTTTTCAATAGATGCTATTAGATTGATAGATAGATTGAACCCCCTATTTCAGAAGCAAAAATGAACAAAAGCCTAAATGAACAAAAGCCTAAATGTGAATGACAAAACCATAAAACTTGAAAAGAATGCATAGTTTAATATCTTCATGACCTTGGGGTTTTGGAGGATTTGGGAGGTTGGGGGTGGAAAAGGCACTGAAAACAGACGATAAAGGAAATGATTAATGTGACCATTAAAATTAAGAACTGTAAATCAAAAGACAGCATTAAAAGAATGAAAAGAGCAGCCACACTTAGAATGTCTATCTGTAGCAGAAGATATAAGTGACTAGCAGTTTGTATCCAAATCAATTTTTATTTAAACATTACTGCCAACAAAGTCATTAGAAACAGTTAAACAACCCAGGTTTCCGGAAGGAAGAAAGGAAGGGAGGGAGGGAGGGAGGGAGAAGGAAGAAAAGGATATGGGCAAGCATTTCAATTCAAGAAGAAGCAGCATGTGAGAATATATTCAGCTTCACCAGGAATCAGGAAAATGCTAATTAAAACCACAAAGAATTGTCATTTTCTTTAATCTGTACATACATGTTTTATGTACTCTTGTATCTATGACACATTTCACGCAAAAAAAATTGAGAAAAATTAAAACATGTTAGCAGAACTTAAAAAAAATTTTTTTACAACAAAAACAATGGATGCTGTCCCTGAGGGCAGTGTTCAGAGACAGCTAGTGAGTTAGAGCATGGTCCTCAGACTGGAGTAGCGTGCTCCCAGGAGTCTGCACAGTTGCTCCAAGTGGAATTCAGACACAAATAGTTTTAAGAGTATCAGTTTTTATATCCTGGGCTTTTACATGCACTTTCTCCTAAAATGGCTGTGCTTGAAGAGGCCATGTTACTTTTCATATAAGAAACTTGACAAAAGAAAGGCCTACTTCTCACCTGGCCTGGGTCCTAAAATAGCAAATTCCCCCCAGGTGCTTTGAGGTGCCTAATAAGGGCATTTAGGATTTTGGTGCTTTCATGTCCTCCTGTAATCAAGTAATTAAGGTAAGGCTTCTTGTCCTTAGTCTATGTATATTTTTTATTAGCACACAGAGGGTATAAGTAATATGGGGTGTTGGGAGTGGGGTGTTCTGAAGTTGACGTATATGTTAATTGGCGTTGAGGGGGAGTAACGACATTTGTTTAATGACCTAACCTCTTCCGCCACCCTCTTATAATCAGGGAACGCTTAGCTCCAGAAAATAAAACTAAGAAATATTGGGGAGAAATAATTGAAAGCAGCAGTGTTTTATCATCACCCAGGTGACAAATGCTGGCCTGGCCCCATGCCTTATCTATTTATCTGTCTTAGAATTATAATTCAAGTAAGACATTTGTCACAAGGACACATCAACACATTTCATAGAATTGAAAAATGAAGTCAGACTTTTTCTCTGCCAGGAAGTAAGCCTGATTTGGCTGGTTCGTTGGACAATGAGGATTGGCTTTGCCAATCTGCCGCCCTGAAGTTTTGATGAAAATATATTTAATGTTAAGACAAAATAAATGTATTAAAAATGTTATATCGGTAGAATAGTATTAAAATTAACAAGATTTTTATTTTCCTTAATCCTTTTTGTATGTTGAGTTCAATGAAATGCCTCGAGGTAAAAGAAGAACAGTGTAGTCATTTGACAGGTCTTGTAAAGAAAGTCTTTTTGGTATACTTTCCAGAAACAGAAAATGAATGACTTTAATAACTACATTGGCAAGTCAAGTGGTTTCTAATTCTTTGCTTTCAACAAAATTGAAGGGAGGACCTAATCGAGCTGATAGATCATTAAAATTAATTTTAGGTGACAGATCACTATGCAATCTTTGCGGTAAAACTAGAAAGGCATTGAGAAATTGAGTGACATCATTATAACAAAACTATTTTCATTCTCGTATGTTTTTATATGAACAAGATATTTCAGTGATTAAATCTATAGAAACAAAAATAGAAATTAAATGGAACCCTGTCTTATTCCAACAAAAATGAGCATTTGCCCATGGAGATCTGAGCTAATGGAGTGCAGCAGAAGAGGAAGCTATCTCCATCCCATTAAGAGAGATGCTTTTGGAAGATTTGGTCTTTTTTAAAAAATATTTTTCTCAAAAATTTTAATATACTTAATTATAATGATAATTCAATCCACAAAAAATGTATAACCCTTAGAGCATTATTGTTACAGGGTGTTTTAAAAATCAGCTTTTCTCCATATATGTCCATTTTTTGTTTGTTTGTTTCATAGAGAAGGATGATGTATGATAGGAAAACCAATCAAAAGACTTGCAAACATAAGACTTACAAGCTTAAATATATTCTCTAATAGGGTAAAAATCTGTGAGGGTAAAAAAATTAGAAATAAATTCTAAGGGAAAAGGAGCAATATAAAATTTCTCTTTTAAAGAAGATCTTATTTAGCTATTTTGTAACTGGATAAATTGTGGTAACAAATTACTAAAGTATTTAAAGTTCACTGGGAAAGTGTATATGAGTAATAAAAGAGTTTTATTTGAAAAGCCAATATTTACAATATTCCAGAAATTTCATCCTTTGCAATTACCAGAACTTATGATGAAAACTTAAAAATGGGAGGGGCCAAAAGGGAGATATATATAGTTTAAAAAATTATTTAGGGAATATCCACTCAGAATTTTGAAAATCACTGGCTTAGAGCAAATGGATATTTATATATGTGCAACTTGTCAGTATTTAATCAGCTTCACAAAACAAAGTTACTTAAAACAATCTAATCTCCCTTATTTTCAATGTATACTTACAGAGGTAATATTACTTATGGGATAAGTGCTAGCCGGTAGCTTTATGGAGAGAAGCATACACAAATTTGCCTGGATTGAGAAAAATGACAAAACATGGAAGACTCTTAGAAGTGTGATGTTTTAGTTTTCCAAACCTGTTAGAGTCTTTAGCACATCTCTGAAGGGTTCATCCAGCTAATATTAGTGGTAACAGTTTTGAACTATGCACACCACTTATCTCCGAGATCCTGGCATCCAGGAGGGCATAAGTAACGCTATATACTCTTACTTAACATGTCTGCCGTTAGAACAGACAATGGCTGTTGGAGTTTTTTTTAAATTTGCTTTCCTTCCCACTCTGGATCTAGCTACTACTGACTGCTTCATCCTGGCTACATGTGCAGTCGGCTCTACAGGCCCCTAAGTTATTGAGGAAGGACCATTAGTCTTTGTTAGGCCACCAAATTCTGCTTCAGGGCACTTAGGAGCACATGGACCTAGTAGAGTTAATGTCCTTACTACGCTGTCCTGCTTAAGCTCAGGAAATAACTGACTCGAGTATGTAAGTCTGGCCAAATAACTGATCATTATTTGCCATGCCTCTTCTAAGTATTTGTAAGAAGCTTGAAGCTAAGAAAAATTTGCCTTCTCTATCTGTTTATAAAGCCAGAGCTGACTGTTTCAAAACCCAAGATCGAGTTAGCTTCATTTTTGGTTTTGCCAAGGCTGCGAGCCTCTCATTGAGGTTGCCTGAAAGGTTCAGTCAAGTTGGCTTCGCTCCAAATAAAACGCAGTGTGCTCTGTACGGTTTTGACCCAGAATCAGGTGAATCTCAGCAGTTTTGGCTGAGCTACATTGTAAAATTTTGGATTTGTTCAAACTTGACACTTCCTGGGAACCCATTCAAACTGAAACCGGAAAAAGGTTTTGCACAAACCCTGCCCTGCCCGGTCTGCCAAGTTCCCCACTGCTCTAATGTTAGTGTACCTTCTGTATATTCTGATCGAGGGCAAACGGAAATATCCTCATGAATCTCTCATGAGGGATCTTGGTTGCAACAATCTAGACATTCTCCTTTCGCTACCTTGTCCCAAAACACAGAGCCTGTATTCTGCATCCCTCAGTATGAAACTATGTATTTTTTCCAATAATGGGGTCATCTTCCAAGGGCTAAACTTCTAAAGCACGACCGATGGTGCTTCTTGTCAAATGAAGAAAATGATACTAAAACATGTTGGCTCTTCATTCAGAGTTGCAACCTTGGGGGAAAAGGTGATGACCAATTAAACAATGTAAGACTTAACTTCAGCCTGCAAAAATGGTTGCTTACAGCCCTGTCAATTTTTTCATAAATGTGGTGACACCGGGAAAGTATCACTGGGAGATGACATAATAAATGCAGCTTCCCCAGCAGATAGATTGAGTATCACCGAATTGCTGTGAGTGGAGGTCAGACATACAGCTTCAGATCTGATGCTGATAAGTAGTCACGCCTCCTGTCTGACTGCCTTGCTTGAAAATGTGCCTTATAGTCCTGTTCTAAACACTATCAACACGGTGACTTCTCTGAGTAAAAAAATGCGGCTTTATGTGGTGAAGAAAACTTGAGTGTACACCCCAAAACACAATGAGAGTACCTTTCTGAAAAATGCAATACATATAAAAAATGCCTTCTGTTCTCTTTCAAAGAGCATATCTGGGTGCAATCTCAGAGTAATCGTGTATTCAGTTATTTTTTAAGATCCCAACTTAAGTAGCAAGCAAAATATTAGTGTTACACCCTTAGTATATAGTTGGTGGGAATAGTGTACGTTGCACACATTTTTGAAGTAGGCTTTAGATAAAAAGCTGATTTGGGGAATTTTCATTTTGTCCATTTAATTTTAACCAACTATATACAATATGTACTTGTATATTTTAACCAATATACAAGTCTCAGCTGAAACTTGTTATATGTCTAGTTTAAAAAGATGGTGATATGGTAAAAATAAAAAGAAAGAAAAAATAAAAGTACCTGATTGAAAGTCTGAAAAGCTGGGTTCTGGTTCTGTCTCCACCACTCAGGCCCATGACCTTGGGCAAGTTGTTTATAAACTCTCGACATTTTGATTTTCTTGTTTTTAAAGTGATTTTGAGCTGGACTAGGTGACGTTTAAAAGGTCCTCTGTCTGAGAGGCTGTAGTCTAGTCTAGGAGGAATTAAAAATCTGATCTTCACGAAATTTCTAACCTGCCAATAATTGCTATCAAACAGTTTACCCTGATTTAATCCTATAATGTTATATAACAGATACTTGTAGAATTTCTGCCCTGTTTCAATAGTGTCCCAGGGCATACAGCACATTGGGCCCGTGCTGTCGTGGAGCTCACATATTACGTGTTACAATTTGAAGGAGTCCTAGAGATCCTTGTCGAAATCCCTCATCCTGCAGATGAGAAGTCTGGAGACCAGAGGAGTTTATGAATTGCAAAGTGTGGCAAAACTTGGGCTAGAATTCAAGTGTCCTTATTAGTGACACAGTATTCTTCCCATTCCACATATTCCACATGTGATGGGCCGGAGTAATGAAGAAATGCGTAAGAAATGCTTTACAAATGTTTAGTGAATGGTACTAAGTGCAGAGAAAGAAAATGAACCACCAGATCCCATGTGTACCTCGAACAGGACAAGAAGGAGACTCATAAATAGTACACTGACATTCTTGGGCCCTATTTAGAATTGTCAGAATATGCCCTCAACTTCTTGGTAAATGGTTTCATAAAGCAATTTTGATCTAGTTTACTTCCTTTTTAATGTGAAGAGAAGAGTTGGCGTGCCCCTAGGTTGCATTACTAGCTCTGCCTTGAGCCTGCTCGGTGATATTATATGCCTGTCGATCTTTATTTTATGCGTCGGCATACCGGCTCTAATTCCACTGCCACAAATATTTATAAAGTTTGTTTAGGGCTTTTAATAAACTTTGATCTCAGATGAAAGGCTAGAGAGAATATAAATTGTCACTATTAGCACTATTAATATAAATGTCCAAAGTAGTATTATGTTAATTATTTGACATTAGTGAATGATTTCAACCTATCATTTGCCCCCAATTACCTTATATTTAAACATCAAAGAGTAAAAGGCCAAGCCACCAAAACAGCCCTTCCCTCATTATTCTCTCTAGTAGGCTCTGTTCTTAGTTATTTTGCAGACGTGGTGTTCCATAGATGACTTTCTAGAGCTTCAATAGTTTGCTCTGCTGGCATCTCTCTCCCTATATTCTTTATTCCTGTCATTTCTAACTCAGAACTTGTTTTGCTCTGTAATACCTGAAAGCTCCTCATTAGACATCAGTCTTTCCTGGAAGAAGAGTGTATTTCTTCCCAGACGTGTTGGAGTTGAGCGAGAGGGTAAGACAAAGGCCAGGTCAGGTGATCTCCAAATTTCTTAGAGAATGATCAGGATTTGGTGGAAGGGGCCTGAGCAGACCTGGCTGGGAGTCCTGGCGCACAGGGCAGCTCACTTAACCTCGCTGAGCCTAAATCCTGTTATCTGTGATGCAAGCCCTGTGCTTGCTTATCCGGCTTGTCTCACAGGCTTGCTGAAGAGATCAAACGAGATAGTGGATGATAAAGCCTTTTTCTAATTTTTTAAAACATTCCTCCCTTATGTGTGCATTACCTTCACCAGTCACAAGAGCAGTGTGTGGACGGGGAAGTTGGGGCTCATCACTCAGGACATTTGAATTGTGGTCCTCGTTTTCCCACGCCGGTCACGTGACTTGGCACTATTATGTGATACCAAATGTTCCTCCAACGTTCAGTTCAGTTTCAAATTTAGTTAGGCTCAGAAATTTAGATTCACTGTTCTTATTTAATAATACAAATAATTTTAGTTCAACACCCACCCACCCCCAGATTCAGTTGCTCTGGGGTAAGTCGCAGCAATTCTCAAAGCTTCTGAGGAGATTCTAACGGGAAGTCATGGTCGAGAATCACTGATCTGGGCCATCTTCGATGCATGCTTTAAGACCGTACATCCTCTAGAGCCTGGTGTTACTTTGCCTTTGTCTCTGTTGGGTTTAGTTCTATTTATTTCCACTGAATTAGCTTCATGCCTTTTCAACTGATACCATCAAGTATTCTATCTCCAGTATTTCTTTTTTCTGATCTATCAAAACATCAGTTGTAAGATTCTTGCTCCAACATTTTCCTTTATGTTCCAAGGGCAAATTGCTCAGTCCTGAATTCACCAAATCACCAATTCTCTGATTTTAACAAATTGGTCAATTTACAAAAACAGTGACTTTGTGGAAACTATATGAAGACTTACAAAACCAATAAGTTGTTTTGTAAATCAGTTCTGTATTGGATAAATTGGCTATTGAGTCAGTTTGCTTTTGGCGTAATGACAAAGATTATGTAAACTACCTGCCTCCCACATCCCTCTCTCCTCATTTCTCCTCTTCCTACTTTTGCGTTCTTCCCTTCTGGAGTATCACACTCATTACCTTTCACCCCTTTCTCCAATCAACATGTGACAAGCCACTACTCCATGCGAAGGGCGGTATGTGAAACACGGCTCCTCCCGCAAAGCCATGTAGGACAAGTATTTCACGAACTCTCTGACTTTATATCAGACCCCACAGAAGTGGCTTAGCGAGGCTCACAGGGAGGAGAGGTTTGGCACTAAAAGGATGAAGAGGATTCTGAGAGGCAGTGATAAAGAGGCAAAGAGCTTTTCAGGGTGGTTTAATCCTCATTATACCATCAGGTCAATTGGACCCAGTCTTGTTTTTTTAATTTCTTTGGTAAGGATTAGTTTTGTTTTGTTTTTACTTTTATTCTCTCTCTTTTTTTTAAATCTTCCAAAGAACAAAAATTTTCCACATTTTTAAAATACAAAACAACTCATTCTGTCTTGCAAATATGTCATATGAGTCTATCAAAACCTGCTATAAATCTAAGCTACATAATGGGTCTTAATGATTTTATTGTCTTGAAACATTTATCTGTTTCATCATTCTAGAAATTATTTTATTGATAACCATCAATTGTTTTGAACTATGCTAGAAAAGACTAAAATGACATGAAAATAGAGGAATAATGGAATCACATAGAAGAATATTGCAATGAATGAACTAAATTGTCGCTATTATACCATTATTTCAATTTTCCTATTGTGTTGTCTTAAGTGTATCAAGAACTGAAGAGTCTGAGATTTTACCCTCTTCGCAAGTTACCAAGTTAGCCTGCCATGCTGTCATGGATGCTGAAAGGAGGCACAGGACAAGGGCCTTCATTACTCGTGGCACAGCCAACCTGGGGGCTCCATGTTAGCACTGGTTCCCTTTGCCTCCCAGGTGCCATGAGGGCCAAGAGGGGACGGGGCCAGGCAGGTGCTGCACACACAGCAGGTGTGTGTTATAGCTGAGGACCCCTGAGCATATGCAGCCTGCAGCCTTATAAAGGGAGCTGCAAGAAATCCTACCCAGCCTTAGCCCCAGAGGGTGATGCTATCTCTCTTTTCTAAGGCTGTTCACTCCGCAAACATCCTCCATCAGCTATTCTGGGACAAAAGCTATCACAAGACGTGTAGCAATGCCATGGAGAAGTCCCTTCCAACAAAATACTGTCTTTTAAGAAGAAGTTTTGTAATCTTTTTTGATGTTGTTATTACGTTTATTGAATGCAGGTTGAGAATTCAGAAATTCTTATTTTCCCCCATAATGACAAAGAGAAGGAAACCGGCAGAGAAAGGCATTTCACAGTTATCACATGAATCAAAAGATGAATGTAAAGAGACAAACAGT
>NW_017731449.1:2488298-2492469 GCF_001890085.2 Hipposideros armiger | reverse complement strand
CTCTTTTTTTCTCTGAATTATTTATCAATAACGGAAATATTGTTTTAATTTTATCCATTGGACCTGAATAGTAGACGGTGATGACTAATTGCCTTGATATTACTAAAGATTAAGCTAAAGTACATTGTTGTGTTTCAGGATATGGAGCAAACTGCCATTCTGTGTTCCATCTTGTTTGTTTGTTTGTTTGTTTGTTTTTACATACAAATCTCCTGTGGTTCCCACACCGTGCAAATTGCAGTTGACTTCATGTGATATTACAGTAACTATGGACCCAGTTTTCACCGTCAATAGACATCATGTTTTTCATCTCCTGAAAGTTCCTTTAAAGCACAGAATCTTCTCTAAGTTTACTAAAGAGAATGTAATGTGTACCTATGTTGGCACCTTCTTAGAAATCATATAGAACAAAGCTCTTACCTTTTGTCTCCAACTTAAGTGGGTAAGGCAGGGAAAACAATAAAAAATACTTCAGGTGTAGTCTTCCTAAATGGTATTTCTCATGGGTACTGTGTCCTCGAACATCCCAAGAAATGTGGGGTACCTTTCTCACATAATTTACTCTTGCTGTTGCCGCTTCATTGTTCATTTGGGGTGTATCCCAGAACTGGCACACCCATATTCACTTGACTTCATATGGGATTATTCCCAAATGAAATGTAAATTATCTGAGCTTTCACATTAGCAAATTTAAAAAATATCATCACATGTATTTAGTTACTGGATGACTGAGAAGCAATTGTAGCACCAAATTCAATAAAATTTATTGAGTAGCTATTAAGTGTTAATGCCATATATTCAAAGAACAGCAAGGCATAGTCCCTGTGCTTAAAGTTCCCCAATTAAATAGGGAGAAGAGCAGTTAATGAAAAATTACAACTTAATGCACATATTTCTTGCTGTTGCCCAGATAAGTTATGTTCACTTAGGAACCAAAGGAACATGCTTGAACTAATCTGGTCAGCGTTAGCAGAATGAAGTCTGATGCAGGGATATTATAGTTTGATTTTTCACATAGCAGGTGCTTAGTAAGTGCCTGTCAGGTGAAGGAAAAACGGAATGTCCTCTCCAGTGTCCATATAATCAATGCTGTGAAGTCCTGCCTAATTTGCAGAATATTGCATGTGTTCTGGTTTTCATAACATACTTTAAATGTCCAAAGTCATGTGGTTTTGGCTACTTTTTTTTTTTAACGTGTCTTGTAAAGACTGCAGAACTTGTTCATTTAAGTTGAGTATGTTAAAATGAAGTGGTGCGGGGAGGGGGAGCCTAAATTCAAAATTTCAAATTGTTTGGCAAGACCAGCTCCTTTTCATATAACCACCAGGTCACAGAGCTCCATTGTTGTCCAGTTGAATGAATGCATGGCTTTCATTTAGCAAAAAGAAAACACACACACACACACATACTTTCTAGCAACTGAAGTTTCAGAAAAACAATTGGTTGTGGCAAATGACAGATGAATTTGCTCACCAAACAATGTTGTCAGCTTTATTATGCCTACTGGCTTCTTTTGTCCATCTTTCTCACCCAATGGCTAAAAATTAAGAAACTGGCTGACATTGTTTAAAATATATACTTTTCCTCACATACACTCGTATGTCCCCTCTTGCTTTTTTATTCAGCCATTCAGGACATACGTGAACAGAGCATTTCCAACATAATTAGAATTCACCTGTAGTGAGCTGTCTACCAAAATGTATTGCTATCACTTCAAATGATTGGACCTTGAACTAAGTATGGCCTGGCGGTTGGGATTCCTTAAGAGATAGTCCAGTTGAATTTTCGATGGCTGTAAAATATTCTAGCTAGCCACTGCATTGGCAGCAGTCTGCCAGGGGAATGCTCTGTACAAGATCCAAAAGAGTGTTTGTAAGTGTTCAAAAAAGGATTAATTATGAAAGCAAACTTTAAAAGTAGAGGCAGAGTTGATCTCAGTTATTTTTGAATTAAGCCTCAAAGCCACAATGATAAAAATAAAATACCTTGCCTGATTTCTATTTAGATCTGATCTGCCTGGCACCAGAAATTCATTCATATAGGGGGATTAACTGTTCACATGCTATTTCAACATCCAAGCGCTGTGTGTGGAGTAATGGAAAATGATTAATTTGTTCTGTCATTCTCTTTGCGCACACAGGACATCTCTGAAAAAGAAAATAACCCTTTATTTTGAGAACAGAGAAGATTAATTATGTTCACCTCACCAAGGTGCTTTTAAGTAAATGAGCCTGGACCTCACCTCAGCCAGAACAATTATCATTCCCTATCAGTACTGCATATCAGGTCCCTAGGATCCATGTTAAATGTGGAAGAGGCAAGTGTAATTGCCTACTTGAGCTTGTCCTGATGCCTTGGGGCCAGGGCTTTACAATATTCGGGAAGCAATTAGCATAGTACCTGCCCTGTATTGGGTGTCCCAGTCCCTCACCATTTCTCATTGGCCAGCTTGAAACATGTGTCTGAGATCAGTAAATCCAGAAGCATAGCTTCTTTACCTGCCATCTTAGCAAAAATGGCTGAACTCTGTCTCTTCCAGGAAACCCTTGCTTATACTGTTTTCCCATTATTAACAATCACGTTTTGGGGACAAATGTTTTTACATTACTTTTTTCTGTGAATACATTTTATTTTCAATTTTAAGAAATAAAGTGATTTCACAGAAATTACATTATGCATCTCAAGATGCTATGGATCTTTGTAGACTGATTGTAAGGGTCCAATTCATTGTTCAGCATACAGAGAGCACTAAACTAGACCTTTTTGTCTTCATATATTACTTTTCCTTTATGTTAGGGAGTAGCAAGACAAATGTTTATAGAGGGAATCTCAGGTATCTCATGGGGAACAGATACATTTCTTTATTCCCTCTCTCTTCCTTTCTCCTTCAACTCATTCTTGCTGTTATTGAGGGGGAAATCCCCAAATTAAACTGTCAATAAGGTCATTAATTGAGTGAACTGTAATTTGATTAGATCTAAAATTAAAGCAGCAATCTGGAATGGCAGATCCTGTAGATTTCATATAGTTCTTCACTTTAAAAATGGTGTTAGAAAATACCTAGAAAGTCTTCTTTATTCAAGTTTTCCCGTTAAGATAGGCTATCTGCTCTCAACATTTATTAATTTGTGCTGCTAAAGGAGATCTACTCCTCCTTTGCCTAGAATGTTGTTATACAAAGGCACATAGAATTTGTTGTTGACAAAAATTCTTCTGCATTTTAGCTCAGCTATAGCCACTGATGTCATATGGCCACATTAACTGGTGTTTTTATTTAACGAGCCGTAGGCACCCTCTTACCCAAGACGCACGTAAACACTTCTAAGTGGGTGTCCATTTTTTATACTCTTAAAATGCACAATCTAGAAATAGAAGATTTTTCTGATATTCCAAGAAATCCACGCAACTTTGAGCACGGGGCTTTTTGAAGGATGTACAGCAACAAAATGACTTTGCTGGCCTGTTCTCTGCTACTGTTCAGCTTGGTTCCAGCCAAGTGTCTTATACAGTTTGGATGAAAAGAGGGCCCTATTAAGCCAATACAGCTGTGCTGGATGGAGTCACCACAAGTGAAAAGTCAGACAGTCTATCCTTTTTATGATCTCACCCTTCCTCTCCTTGAAACTTGTTTACTCAGGTCCTTTTACCATCTTTCAGCCATTTGTCAAGAAAGTTTTGCAGTGGGTCTCTTTCCAAATGAAATAGCATTGCATTTTTGAACCCAAATAAACTGCTTCATAACCTTGTTTATTTAATATCTGTGTGGTGCCAAAAAATGTACGCACTTATTTTAAAATAAAAATATAGACAGCATCTCCTTTAATTTATTGTGTAAACCTCAAAACATAATTTCAGTAGCGCTATAACAAAGTGATGGTGGTTATATGTTAATAAGAAAATAAACACATGTGCATTTTTACAAAAAGAAGTATATTTCCTAAAATATACCTATGGCTAAATCTGTTGAAGCTTTCTCTGCAGGAAACAGGAATCTAAGAATTTCAATGAAATGCCTTTCTAATTCCTAATTGCTGCTATTTATGTTGTCATAATATATTATTCAGCTTTCTTGTCATCTGAAATAGAGGGACAACTAAAGAAAAATACATTGTGGACCCCTACAAACTGCTCAACTTCATCCAGTTTGGTGTGTGTGGAAGATTGTGGAATA
>NW_017731449.1:2483946-2486068 GCF_001890085.2 Hipposideros armiger | reverse complement strand
TATATAGGTTTATTATATAGAATTCTATAATACATCATCTATACATCATTGTGTGTTCATCACCCAGAGTCAGTTCTCCTTCCATCACCATATATTTGACCCCCTTTTCCCTCTTCTACCACCCCCCACCCCCGTTATTCTCTCTGGTAACCACTAAACTATTGTCTGTGTCTATGAATTTTTATTTGTTTGTCTTATTTGTTATTTGTTGCTTTCAGTTTTATATCCCACATATGAGTAAAATCATATGGGTCTCAACTTTTTCCATCTGACTTATTTCACTTAGCGTGATAATCTCAAGATCCACCCATGTTGTCACAAATGGCACTATTTCATCTTTTCTTATGGCCGAATAGTATTCCACTGTGTGTATATACCACATCTTCTTTACCAATCATCCGTTGAAGGACACTTTGGTTGTTTCCATGTCTTGGCTACCATGAATAATGCTGCAGTGGGCATAGAGATACACGTATCTTTACAGATAAATGTTTTCAGATTTTGGGGGTAGATACCCAGAAGAGAGATTGCTGGGTCATATGGTAATTCCATTCTGAATTTTTTGAGGAACCTCCATACTGTTTTCCATAGTGGCTATACCAATTTACATTCCCACCAACAATGTATAAGGGTTCCTTTTTCACAACCTCTCCAATACTTGTTATTACTTGTCTAACAGGTGTGAGGTGGTATCTCATGTGGTTTTTTGCATTTCCCTAATAGCTAGTGAAGTTGAGCATGTTTTCTTATACCTGTTGGCAATTTGTATGTCTTCCTGGGAGAAGTGTTAGTTCAGGTCTTCTGCCCATTTTTTAATAGGATTGTTCGGTCATTTGTTGTTGAATTGTATGAGTTCTTTATATATTTTGGATATTAACTGCTTATCAGAGGTGTTGTTTGCAAATACCTTCTCCCATTCAGTTGGCTGCCTCTGTTTGTTAATAGTTTATTTTGCTGTACAGAAGCTGTTTAGTTTAATATAGTCCCATTCATTTTTCTTTTACTTCCCTTACCTTTGAGGTCAAAGTCACAAAACCTTCTCTAAACCCCAAATCCATGTTTAGTACGTATGGTTTTTTCTATGCAATTTATTGTTTCAGGTTTACATTTAGGTCTTTGATCCACTTTGAGTTAATTTTGGCATATGGTGACAACAGTCTGGTTTCATTCTTTTGCATGTGGCTTTCCAGTTTTCCCAGCACCATTTATGAAAAGGCTTTCTTTTCTTCATTGTGTGTTTTTAGCTCATTTGCCCATATATATGTGGGTTTATTTCTGGGTTTTTTATTCTATTCCATTGGTCTGTATGTCTGTTTTTTATTCTATTTCATTGGTCTGTATGTCTGTTTTTTTGCCAATACCATGCTGTTTTGATTATTGTCGCTCTGTAGTATAAATTGAAGTCAGGAGGCTGGCTGAGTGGCTCATTGGTTGAGTTGGCTTGGGAGCTTGGGCTCTGAGCAGTAGGGTCGCCGGTTCAGATACCACATGGGTCAGTGACACTGCGCCCTCTACAGCTAAAATGGTGAACAACAGCTCGACGTGGAGCTGGGCTGCTGTGATTCACTGGCGATGGCATAGGCTGCAGTGGGGCTGCAGTGGGTTGCCGTGATTCGCCGTGAGCAGCCGGCAGCTGACATGAGCAGCCGTCCAGTGACCGGCGAGCAACTGCCTCAGTCGGGAAGAGCACAATGATAATACCAACATGGGCCAGTGAAGCGACGTCTTCCACAACTAGACTGAAGAACAAAAGGGCAGCAACCTGTCTGTTCCCCTTCCCCAATTCCCCAACGCTGTTCCCCTCCCCCAATTCCCCAATAAAATCTTAAAAAAAAAATCACATTAGAAAAATAAGAATATGAAGAAATAGAAACACTTTTTACACGTTGACTAGAAGACATCTATAGCTTAGGGTCGAAGAACATTGAAAGAAAAATGGTGAAATGACTCAGAACAGAGAAGGTGAAACCCAAGTGTCTCTGTAAAGGGGAAAGCAATGGAAAGCAAGTATCATTCGCCGTGCAGAATTTCAGGAAGGCTTTTGAACTGGAGGTACTAATTACTGCAGAAAGAGAAGGTGGAAATGAGTGCACTGATGGGTCTGCAGGAGTTAGACCCTCAA
>NW_017731449.1:2481028-2483583 GCF_001890085.2 Hipposideros armiger | reverse complement strand
GGTTGATGTTTCACTCACAGGAAGTCCAATATGGTCGACAGATCTCCTCTGTCTTATATCTGCGCCATCTGCAACATGCGTCCTGCAAGTTCCTCATGGCGGAGGCTAGGATGGAAGAGCCTAGCACACAGGCTTTTCACTGTCTCAGCCCAGAACTGACACATGTCATTTGCGCTCACAGTGTATTGTTCAGAACCATTTACATGGGAGGCATAGGAGAGCACATGGAACATCGGGTGGCCGTTAACTTCTCGACAACCCTGTGCAAACTTGTGTCCAGGTTCTCAAAAGGCACTTCACTTTCTTCTCATGCACCATCCGTGGGGCTTGTTGTTTACTTCATTGAATAATTTTAATTCATTTTAAATTTAAAACCTAGTATCTATTCTGTGCTGGCGCCTTGACAGTACTAAGAATATAGAGATCCATATTATACATTCCCTGGTCTCCAGGTTATTCTACCATTTAAAGTCTTTCATTGGCTGTGAAATAATTTTCAGGTCATTCCCTCTTATGTTTATATCTGTAGGTGTAAATCAGTAACCAGCTAATCAAAGACTGTAAGTGATTGATTTATAATCAGCAGGATCTTGTGTTCCTGTCACAAATATTTAATTTCAGATATTTCAAGTCTATGAAAACTGTTCCTCTTTTCCTTTTTAACTAAAACAATTGTTGAGGACTCATCTTTATAATGGCAACATGTGTGGATCTTTAATATGCTTCATAGATAAGTAACTGCAAATTCATCTATTTCTCAGTATCACCTTGTGGTTTATTCCTGATGTTCACTGAAGCAGGTTTGCAAATTAATATTAATATGAAGTGCTCTATAGAAAGCTTCATAGGATATCAGCTGAAGGTATATCCAGGAAGAATTTTCATATCTGAATCAGTCTTGCAAGTGCATCTCATATACTTTATAAAACGGAAATCATTCTTCTGATTTGAAGAGATGTATTTATCTTAGAAATACTATTATATCTGTTCTTATTTGATTCTCTAAATCTACAGCTTGAACCACTTATACCAGTGGTCCAACTGGTTTTTAGTAGTTGGGTTCTGAGAGTATTCATAAAATTTTTATAATGTTTGGTTTCCTTATGTTTTCTTTTCCAGAGTACCCGAGTGGCCTTGGAGCATCTGGAGTCTGTGCCTGAGAAACTGAGCCTACTAGAAGATTTCAAAGACTTCAGAGTGAGAAAGACTTGGCTTGTCTGTTTTAATATTTTTATCTGAGTGAGAACATTGACGTCTTCTTGATGTGCAGAGAAAATTGTAGAGAGGGAGGAAAGACCAAA
Source organism: Hipposideros armiger (assembly GCF_001890085.2). Lineage (NCBI taxonomy): Eukaryota > Metazoa > Chordata > Mammalia > Chiroptera > Hipposideridae > Hipposideros > Hipposideros armiger. Next base: position 2,482,282 of record NW_017731449.1, on the reverse strand, counting down.
AAACATTGGGGACTTTTAGCACTCCATCTTATCAGGGTTTATTGACATTTGTGAGGTCAGGATTGAAAATAATGGAACATATATTAGCACAGTATAGAAAAATAGAGACTTATACCCTACTACTAGAAGCTCATTTGGCCCCCTACAGCTTTAGCAATAATTTAGAAATATGTAAGAATTTAAAGAGGCTACACATTATATTGACAATAGATAACTTGTTTGATAAACAGTTTTAATTTATGAATTATCTTTATTTAATGACAAATTCCCAGAGTAGTTTGTTTAAGAGTGATGATCGTGCGCAGGTTAACCCTATACTATGATATATGAATTGAACTCCACATGGAGTTTTAGATTTTATATCCCATACCGTTTGTTGATAGAAGTCTAACCACAAAGCATTTCATTAATAATCCAATTAATTACATGTGTGGATTTACCTCCTGTAATTTTTTTAAGTTCCTCATAGAGGAGAGTTGCCAAGCCAATAAACCTGGCACCCAGTCCTGCCACACAAGGTCCAGGCCAGAAAATATCTTTGCATATCGCCTTAGGGATTCATATGGAATGGACAATTTTAGCAGTTTGTAGTTTTTTGAGCCTGTATGGCTGAAACTAACAATGGTGAGAGTTCTCTTGAAAAGCATTTAACCTCTATTTCACATTGGCTTTAAAAATATAACTTATGTGATATTTAGGTTCTGTTTAAAGCTAGCATATTATTTGAGGATGTAATAAGTAGGAAATATAGCCTAATTATGCCATATTGATTTATTGGTGGCACTGATATGATGAGGCTCTCAAGGTCTACGCTATCTTAAAATTCCCTTTCATGAAGCATATTTTGGTAATTCAGTAAGTAAACATTTTTGGATGGGATCCAGGGTTGAGCTGACACATCCAGAAATCTAGTGTCACAAATAGAACAAAATCAAGCGTTTGTTGTATATTTTACTAAAGTTTCAATTCTTTCTCATGATTTGATTACATATTTGCAGTCTAAATTCCTGTCAAAGAATTATGAAACCAGTGTCCAATAAGATGTGATTTATACTCACCTTTATATTACCCAATGTGGATAGTAGGCAATATGTTACACTAATATTCTTTCCACCTTTTTCTCTGTGGCTAACAGAAGTCATCTGAGTGAGTGAAGGGCAGAGAAGAGAAGGTATCGGAAACAGGTGGAATTTGTCACTGAGAAACAGATGCCTTTCTTATACCAGCATAAAAATATAAAGTTTAACCTTTAGT
>NW_017731449.1:2301594-2479453 GCF_001890085.2 Hipposideros armiger | reverse complement strand
TCACATTTTAACATTATGTGTTTGTTATAGTGGAAAGGAAATAACATTGGCTTCAAGCCCAATCCACCACAAATTGCCTAACCTTGGGTTTGTAGTGTGTGCGTGTGTGTGTGTGTGTGTGTGTGTGTGTGTGTTTTCTTTAAATATAAAAGTGAGAACTTTGCAATTCTAATACTTCTTCTAGCTTGAACATTCAATAAGTTTCTTGGGATTATTTGGGGGAACTAAATCCCATAGATGGTTTTTTTTTTCATACAAAAATCAGTTGCCCTCATTTTATTCTAATTTCTCTCTAATTCATAATGGAAATGGCTAAATAAATGGCTACAGTGACTGTTTGCTATGTTCCATCCTCTCCCCACCCCCACCCCCACCCCCCTATGAAGGAAAAGTAGAAAGGAAGAAAGAGAGGGAGGAAGGAAGAAAGGAAGGAGGGAAGGAAGGAAGGAAGGAAGGAAGGAAGACTGGCTCTGGAAATTATATACTTAAGCTTTAAAATTTATGTGATATAATAGTTAAAAAGCAGAATGTTATTTAAGAATCAGTGAAGAAAAGGTGCTCTAGTTGTAAAAGTAATATTCCTTTTTTTTTTTTTTAACCAAGAGACTATTTTGATGCCAAATACTACTACAAGGGACAGTATACAAATCCAAAACTTGTATGATGTCTTTAATTACCATCTTTGGACCTTTTTCCCTTCAACTAAAGGGTGTCAATCATCTCAGAATGGCATAGGGACTCGTTGCAAAAAGAATGTAGATAACCAATATGGGACCCTATGTTATTTTCATGGTAGCATTCAAAGTGACTGTTTTCTTCTATATCATTAGGGACTTATGAGTCCTCTAAATATCTCTCCAAACTCCTGTAATATTATCTACATAATACTTTCTTATTCTAATTTAAAGTACTGATATTTTTTCATCGACAGTTTAGACACTTTGTTGTTTTTCCAGGATTCCCACAGTTTATCCGAGAGAATTGATGAGAGATCTTCCAAATACAGAGCTTACAGAGAACCTCTTCAGCAGTGCCAAGATGACCCCAAGTACCGAATCAAAAGCTTCAAGGTAATGTCCTTTATATACATGTTCAGTCTTTGAGCATTATTCATGTTTATGGCTACAGCCTTCTAAGCAACTCCTGCAGGGTTCGCGTAAGGGTACTTGTGAACAAAAAGATATTCTCTGATATATGAGATAGATTTCCAATTTTGTGGGAGAAGAAAATAAAAATCCAAAGATAGTACCTATAACTGTTTACCTGGGAACTAATCTTTAAGTTTATGTCATTGTTGCTTAGTATTGTTGTTTGTCCATGGGAATTGATGATGATGAAGAAATCCTGAGCTGGGAAACCCCTGGTCTCTTGGTTGGCTAAAGACTTACTGCGGATGACTGCCTCCCTCTATGCGTGAGTCCAGCTACTCTCAGTGCTGAAGTCCCCAGTAGATCAAGTAACATATAGAACTTTGTAAACCATAGTCTTGGCATTTATAGTCATTCTTTTCCTGCGGATATGAACCCGATACTACTACTTCAGTTTATGGTTCATTATGGTGGAACCAACACAGGACACTGGGAAGATTTGACCCTTTTGACACAAAGCCCACTATTCCCTCGTCTCCCCAAGATGCACGTGGATGTGGATGACTTAAACACCATTGCACCCTGAGCAGTTATTAGCCTAGAGCAGGGTTTTGCCAGCCTTGTCATTCCTAACAGTTGGGCCAGGGAATTCCTGGTTGTTGAGATGGTCCTATGCATTGGAGGCTACTTCACAGCATCCCTAGAGTCTATTCACTACATGCCAGAAGCTTCCCCAACCCAAGTTGTCTCCAGACACTGCCAAGCATCCCCTTGAGGGCACAATTGAACCCCATTGAGAACACTGACCTAGAGAGACTCCGTCTGTATTCGAATGTACACTCTAAGTCAATTTAGGAAAAATAAAAAAAGCTAAAGGCTCTTCTGGCTTTTCGATATGCTTACAAACTTCAATATGTGTGAATATTCATTACACTGTGTATGTTCACTTATTACAGCCAAACATAATTATTTCTAAGAAGCTTCTCCCTCCTCTGAATGTGATTGGATAGAATGCTCAGTGGATATAAAGACCATGTTCATTTCTGGAAGTCCTCACTAGTGTGCTTAAAATGAGCACTCCACTTCCCCCATCGAAACAAAACTCAACACAGTTACGCCATGCTATTAATAACCTTATTGTGAAGAGGGCATCCTGTGACTTTGTGCCTTTTCCCCTTTGTTTTTTATAGGTTGATATGGATTGTAGTAGGGACCTTGTTGTTTGTATAGCAAAGTTTAAGTTCGCTTATCATCATCTTCCCTTTTCCCATCAGGTCTATATACTCACGTGTTTCTCCACCACTCACAGGGTGCTGCTGACCTTAAACAGAAATACAAGGTTTACACAACAATAGTTAATAATAATAGCTACTCAATATGGAGCCAATCACATGAAATTGCTCTTTTTGTAGGCGGCGCATGCTTCATATTCATTCATTACCTCACTTAACCTGCACAGTAACCCTGTCAGGTTGGCACCCTTATTTTTCCTCTTTTACCATTCAAGAAAGCAGAGTTATAGAGCAATTAAATGATTGTATCAGGATTAAAACCTAAATCTGTCTGGCTTCAGTCATCTAGGTCCTTGACCGCTAGGCTATTACAGTGTAAATTTGGACTTTTACACCTTAATTTTTCTAGCAGTCGCCAAATGTAGGACTATATTTTTAATATGTATAAGTCAGTTGTTTCCAAAAATACATAAACACATTACATGCCTCTTAGTACAACAGAGGTCTAGATGCAAATGAAACATTTAAAACATCATTTCCCAATGCAGTTAGATTTGATATTACGTGAATCGGTGCTATCAGGTAACACCCAAATTGATATAAATCAGTGCAATTTCCATAACAGCATATGGCAAAGCTATGAATGTTTAACATGTTCAGCAAGTAATCTCATTGGAGTCCTCTTTAAAATTACATTTGCAGCTGAAGAGGAAATCAGGCCTGGCCTGTAAGTAAGGCCAATACTTAGCAACATGAGAAAGAAGTTTTGCAAATACACAGTGCAAGTATAGGAAAGGGCCATGACACATTTTATGATGACACGTTCCACATCAATACCATTTAAGCATTTAAAAATATTGATCCATTTCAGTGATGCATATGTAGACTGTCACTATGTGTGACATGTCTGGCCTGAAATAATGCAGGGATCTAACACAAAACTCATGAGCATACCACATTCTCTATAGTCATTAGAGAGGAAAATGTGGGAGCACATTTTTGCCAATTGTAGATACCAATGATCATTTATTTCTATGCTTTTTATGAGAATTATTTATTTGAAAAGACTGACAGGGGAGGCAGCTTCAAAGCAAGCATGAGTTCAGATGGGCAGGGAGAATGCTGTTGATCGTGTCTTGCTTCATGGACCATCAGAAGAGCTACCTCCGGTTGATCATTGATACCCTGAAGAAAATGCTTCAAGTAAGAGGCATTGGGACTCTTTCTATCAACACAGAAGCTGCCCCACTTTCCGAAGACGTTATTTCAACAGCTCTTTACTTCCCACATGTTTCTCCAGGACAGGATTCACAGAAGAGGCACAAGACAGGGACTTGAGTTCATCAGTTCCACTGAAAACTGTGGTCTAGGAAATCGGTTATGTAGGATTTAGTTTAATTCAACAATCATACACTGTGCAGCTACCATATTGCAAAGCACTGTACTACCTGTTAGAGGCAAGGATACGGGACTTCTACAGATGCCGAAGGCATGGTCTTCTAGGAGGAAATAGTTATCAATTTGTCTTAATCCTTATGGATTAGAGCAGGATCAGCAAACTACCACCTAAGGGCCAATTCTTGCCTGCCAACTGCTTTTGTAAATAAAGTTGTATTGGAATATAGCTACACTCCTTTCTTCCCATCTTGTCTATGGCTGCTTTCATTCTCAACAGTAGAATTGAGTAGTTGCAACAGAAACTGTATGGCTCAAAAAGCCTAATATATCTACTCTCTGGCCCTCTACAGACAATGTTTGCCAACCCCTGGTCTACAGAATGGAGAAATTACCCATCTAGTCTTTTTCTCCTTTGCTCATAGGTAAAATATTTCCTCTTCGTTATTTACCAATCAAATAAATACTGCCCAAGCTCTTTGGAAAGTCTTAATGCTTATCCGTTCATTCAACAAATATTCATTGAGTGTCAGCTATGTGCCAGGAACTTACTAGATGCATGGGACTCACGTCACTGAACAAAATAAAGATTCCCCTGCCTTTTTGGAACTTCCATGCTAATTGTGGGATATTCATGTTTGCTGTTGGTGTTTTAATATAACCCTCAGCAAGCCTTTATTGAGTTTCTACTGTACACGGGCACTCTGCTAGGGGCTCAAGAGAATAACAAGCAACATCATTACTGGTCCTTAGGAATTCAAAGCCTCCACACAAACAACTGTAGTGCAAACAGGAAAGGGCAGAGTGCTATTAGAGAGGCCTCAACAGACTGCAGTGGTGTTTCAGAGAAGAGAAAGATGCCCCAAAGCCTTTTGAAAAGAGCTGTGGTGACAAGGTACAGGGAAGTGTCGTAGCCACATGTCTCTGGAAGACCCGCTGTGAGCATTAGAGCTGTGGAACCCCGACTGTATTACTGTTGACAGACAGATCACTGTTGGAATAGCAGAACTGTGTTGGCAACCGGCTTCTCTCATGTTGCTGATGTAGGAAGGCAGTGAGACATCCAGCATGGCCACTGCGCTGGTGGCGGGGAGGGTTAGCAGCAAGGGTACCACCCAGCCCAGAGCCTTCTCCTGCTGTTGGCTCCCATGGCAGTCCCCAGACCAAAAATGATCAGATTTCTAGAAACCTGTCGGGGTTTTCAGCAGGACCAACATCCACGATTGCCGAGAGCATAATGTAACATTGTACTAAGCGGACCGAGTTCACTGAACAAAGTCTGATCTATGAGTTTATATTTAGAAGTCAATTCAAAGCTGAATCTGATGCAACATGCTCTCTGTCTCTGTGTAGACTGCAGAAGCATTGCAAGGCCTCTTTCATCAGGCCTAATTGGGTTTCTAAAGGGACAGTCTTCCTCGCTGTCCCAGCTGTTTCAGATAGAACAGAATGTTCGAAAGTCAGCCAATAGCATAGCATTACTAATCCAAATTCACAGAGGAGCATGGTTTTCTCCGGGAAACCCCTATTTGCTACCTGCACTTTTTTCTCTCTACCCATACTAAATATGTGGTTTTAATGAGCCATGGATTTTTTAGTAAAATCACAGAAGACATGTTTTGTTTCCATCCTTCCTCCTCCTGAAAGGAAAAATCATCATTTTTTATTTCTAGTCGAAGAGTTCATGTGTAACTTTTTTTTTTTAAGAAGCAGATGTTTTACAGCATAAGATGAGGTGGGTGAGGAAGTGTTGATAATGTCTTTCAGCACAGTTTATGAAAGCAGAGTGTGCCAAAGCCCTTTGTCATAGTTGTTCAAGGTAAACATGAATATGGTATTGAATATGTGCTTTTCTCCTGGAAGCTGTTTCTCCCTCCTTGAATCTCTTCATGGTTTGTTTATACTTTGCTCATAGCAATTAATGGTTGTTAGACGTTCTCTCTTAGGTCAGCTATTTCTGTAGGTACCTTAAATCTTTTACAGTAGTAGCTTCTAAAGCATGCTATGCATAACTCCTGATGCAAGTCAAAATTATAGGTGATTTTATTTAATGACTATTAAAATGTAGCACTAGTGCATTATTTAGGTAATTTTACAAACACTGCTTGAGAATCGTAGTGGCAACCATGGGGAGGATTTGAGGGAGCTTTAACCTCATAATACCCCGAATATCTCATTTATAAGTACCTCTCTCCATGCTTTGATAAGAAATCTTATATAAACTGCTTTGCAAATACAGCTCCAGGCTTCCCCCAACCCAAACCAATTTGCCTCTCCTATATAGCGACTTAGGGTGCAAGGCCAGTCTGTAAATTAACATAAAATAGAAAGTATAACTATGGGTGAATACTGAAATTTGGGGGATGATGTTCTCCTGGATTGTATGGCTTTTGAGGGCAGACACCACCTGTTCATCTTTGGCTCCAGAATGCACCGTATACACATATACATGTTAAACTGGCGAGTAAATGGTTTTTTTCCTAGCTTCAGCCTTTCTGGAATTCTAACAAAAATTTAATTGCTATTTTTCAGTAACGCTTAGATGACACATATGAAAACGTGTAGGCAACCAAATCATGCAGAAATCTGAAGTGATTTTTATTCCTTTGAAGTAATCACGACTAACTTGCCAGCCATAATATTTAACCAGTTGATTTCATCTTGATTTTTCAAAAGTTAAACAAAAGGTTGCCAAATGAATTGGGATTTTTCTTTGTTATAAAATCTGAAAATAGCAATGGATCAAAAGTGCTTATTTAGGAATTAATTTTTTAAGCTGCTTGAGCCTTACTCTGCCAAACGCAGTTCCCTTAACAAGCCACATACTTTCACCCTTCCTGATAATTTACTCAACAAGAGCATTAAGAAAGGAAAGATTGTGAAGAAATTCATCTATAAAAATTCCATTTTTAAGCATCTCAAATTCAAAATTCTAGATACTAAAACATAAGGAATACCAAGTAAACATCTTATTAGTTTTTTTAAACATGTTATAACATACCCAAACAATCTTTATTTTCTTTCAAATAGTCCCTTTAAGAGAATAAACATTGGGCCAGCCGAGTGGCTCGATGGTTAAGAACTGGCTTGGGACGCCAGAGTCCCCAGGTTCGGATCCCACATATGAGGACCAGTGACACTGCCCTCTACAGCTAAGATGCTGAACAATAGCTCAACCTGGAGGTGGGCTGCCATGAGGCGACGGCGTAGGCTGCAGCCCCTGTGGCAGTGGGTTGCCACGGGCTACTGTATGTAGCCAGCAGCCAGCGTGAGCGGCCAGCAGCCACAGTGAGTGGCCGTCCAGAAGCCAGTGACTGATCTGCCTCACCCGGGAAGAGTGCAATGATGGTGCCAACTTGGGCCAGTGAAGCAACGTCCTCCACAACTAGATTGAAGAACAAAAGGATAGCAACTTGTCTGTTCCCCTTCCCCCAATTCCCCAGCACTGTTCCCATTTCCCCAATTCCTTAATAAAAATCTTAAAAAAAAAAAAAAGAATAAACATTAAGTCCAATGAGGTACCATCATTAAAACATCTTTGCCTTGTTTCTTAAATCAGTGGCACATTCTTTTGAGTCTCTGTGTATAAGGCAAATTTGTATCCACTGCGAATAGATTTGGGTCCTGAAAATGGATTAAAGTCATACAGAGCCAAGTCTAAAGGAGGCAAAAAAAAAAAATGAGTGGGATCTTTTTCATTAGTTAGTTGCTAGGAATGTTAAATTTCATGCAATCAAGTATCAGTTGGATAAAGGTAAATTTACCAAATGGCCTGATCTAGCACAGTATTTTCATGAGTCTGTTCATCTGTGGATGAGCAGTGTGTCTTTGGGTTTATGGTATTGTTAGGTACATTTGGATTTCCTGTGGTGAGGAGTGTTTGCCTACTTATAAGTACTGGTTTTTTAGTGGTTCTGTTCAGGTAGATAAGAGTCATAAAATGTTAGTGCTGAGAGGATGTAGAGATGATCTGGTCGAGCATCTTCATTTTTTTACATTCAGAATCTGAGACTCTGATAGTGGAGGTCTCTCTCCCATCTGCCACCATAGCAAATTTTCACTTCTGCACTTTGGTCAAGAAATGATCATATATGACCATTTTTGAGTTTCTTAATGCAAATGCACTGTGCTAAATTTTGGTTAGTAGGATAGGTAGATAGGAAGCTAGAGAGACAGAATGAAAGCCTCTTCCTCATGGATGTTAAAAGCTAAAATAGTAGCCATGCTGAATGAGATATGGAGGGCAGCCTGTAAGTAAACTTATCTGCCCAGATTTCTCCTTCAAATAGTATGAAAAGTTACTGAGGAAGAGGTGAAGCTTTTCTAAGCACTGATGGAGAATTGGGAATTAAGAGCAGGGACGAGATGGAGGGACAGGACATTGTTAGTGCAGAGACAGACTCTGGAAAACATTTCTGCCGCAGATTCAGAAACACATAAGTGTTTTTTCCTTCTCTCCAGGGGAAGGGTTGGATAAATTAAAATTAAATGTATCATTTGTCTTATAAACTTTGAACTTATAATATTCCTGAGAGAAAAATACTTGGTGGGCGTCATTAAATATTAATCATTAGAGATCAGTTTAGCAAAGACATTTTAGTCAGGTTGGAACAGCTTTTAAGAAACCAATTACAATGTGGGTTATGAAAGAGAAGTGGAAGAAACCCAGGGAAAATATTAGAAAATGCAAGTCCCTTCACCCAGTGGAATTTTTGCAGGGAATTCTGGCTAACTAGCTTGTTGAGGCTTAAGACAGCAATAAAAATAGGCCTGTGTGCTAAGGCTATAAGAATTGGTAAAAAAGCAAAAGCTAGGATTACTAGAATTGCAAATAATCTTTCTTTTTAACAAATGCTTTTTAATATTTAAGTATTTGATTAAAAGATAGTAGAAATTGTTTTTTTTTTAAAGTTCATCTTATGGTCACCTTGCAAAATGTACTTATATAGAAATTGCACAAATTAAATATCAATATATAACTGGAGGACATGAAGGTATTGTTTATTCATCTTCTAGTATGTTGATCATTCAAAGGATTGTGAAATATCTTTCTTTTAGGGTGTTCCTTTAGAGTTCATTTTATTAGTTACATTTCAGGGTAATACGGGGAATTATTACAGTCTTTTGAAGACTTATAAAATGTTGGAACTTAAAGACACATCAGAGTTAAGCCTCCTCATTTTTTGTATGTGAAGAAAAAGAAATGTGAGTGGTTGAATAAGTCAACAGTTTTAAAGGGAAGAGATAACACTCCTAAATTTTATGCACCTATTAACAGTGTGTCAAAATATGTGAAGCACAAACTGGGAGAACAGTAAGGAAAAAATAAACAAATCCATGATTATAGTTGGGATTTCAACATTCCCCTTTCACTAATTGATAAAACAGTAAGCAGAAAATCAGTAAAGATATAGAAGAATTAACACTGCCAGCCAACTAGACATGACGTTTATAGAATACTCCACCCAACAACAGTTGATTATACACATCAAACATTCTCCAAAATAGACTACATTCTGGGCGATAAAACAAATCTCAATAAATTTAAGATGATTGAAATTATACAAAATATGTTGTCTAACCACAATGGAATGAAACTAGAAATCAATAACAGAAAAATATCTGGAAAATTCTCAAATATTTAGAAACTAAATAACATACTCTTAAATATCCCAGGGGTGGGTCAAGGCAGAACTCAAAAGGAAAATCAGAAAATACTTTAACTCTATGCAAATAAAAGTGCAATTTGACAAAATTTGTTCAATTCAGATAAACAGTGCTCAGAGGGAAATTTGTAACATTAAGTGTGTATATTACAAAAGAAGAAAAGCCTCCAATAGATAGTCCAGGTTTCCAACTTAAGAAACTAGCAGATGAAGAGTAAATCAAACATAAATTAAGAAAAAGTAAGGAAATAATAAAGAGCGGAGATCAGTGAAGTAGAAAGCAGAAGAACAGGGAAATACATGAAACCAAAACCAGGATTTATGAAAAGATCAATAAAATGTAAAAGTTTCTTCTGATTGATTAGGAAAAGGAGAAGATACAAATTACCAGTATTAGAGATGAAAGGGGGATATTACTAGAACTTCTATAGAAATTTAAAGGATAATTAGGAAATATTATGAACAATTCTGCCAGTAAATTTGATAACTTAGATGAAACGAATGTAAATAAACAGCCTTAAAATGTGTCACCCAATAATTCTAGGAATCTGTTAATAAATTTAAAATATGGACAAAGCTTTATGCACCAATAATGTTTATCAAATGATTATTTATAATAGAAAAAAACTGAAATCAACCTTAAATTTCCAACAATAGGCGATTAGTAACATAAACTATGGTTACCCATACTGATGATAATGATAGAGAAAATTCCCATATATAATGTTACATGAAAAAACTAGAAAACAAAATTGTCAACAAATGGTGATCTCAATATAAAAAGATATTACAAATGAGCAATGGAAAAAAGTTTACCCTTAAATTAGGTTAATAAGTTTATTTTTAATTTGTTGGATTATTTGTTTCCTCCTTAATTTTTTATGTATTTTCCAAATTGCTAAGAATGAAATATGTCAGTGCTATATTTTAACCATTGTGTGCCAAGAAGCTTGTTTTATAATTAAAAATATAAATGATTAGTTTTCTGTGAACAGAAAAGATATAGCTTATGCTTTAATGCCAGTTGATTTTGATTTAGAAATTGAAAACCATGCCTTTTGGTAAGAATGAATACGATCTGAATATCTTTGTGTACTTGATCATTCCTCTGATGGCACATTTTGAGGCTGTATTCGTACCATCTGTTTCATTCAGCAAGATGCCCAAACCTACAGCTCTACTTCTGTCCTCTCACTGTCTTTCTCAGTTCAGGTGTCAGTGGGCAAAAATGTAAGTGTGTTTGCTGGCCCTTAATTTTTCCTTTCTCTTATTGGCTCATAATCATCAAAGCATCTTTTAGCGGGAAACCATTTCTTATGCTTTCTTCTGTCGTGCTTTATATAAAAACCATGATTAAATGAAGATTTCCAGCATTGGGTGAGAACATAATGTCTTTTCCATTTGTACATCTTGCAACTCCCCCCAAGCCTGTAGGATTTCCCATCTAAACTATCATAGCCAGTTCCGTGGCCCTGCCTCTGACTGCCCCACATCAGCTCATGCTCAAGTAGCTGTTGAAATACACTTGGGACACAATATAAATCCTTTTCCTTTCCAAAAATCCTATGGTGAATGACTTCCAGTTTCTTATGAAACCCCTCCCCATAATTAACGAAAACTATAAATCACTTCTTAAAACCCTCAGGGCCTTCACCTTAAACAGACGAACTCCCTTTTGGTACTGAAGTCTAACGCTCTTGAACCATCGAAGAATTATGTCCATGCTTTTAGCTCAGAGTAAGTGGGCCTTTTACAAGTGTATATAACATGTTCTTTTTGGCCTTTCTTTTGCATTTGCATAATATATATGTGACAAAAATAAAATATAAACTTGGAACTTAGTACAGAGACTAACAACAAATTCATCGAATCATCATGTTACATGAAGTCCTACTGCATGTGGGAGCCATGTTTTGAAGAAACTGTTTGGGCTCCCGAACCCCCAGTTGTGCCTTCTAGAATCTTTGGCAACATTCTTGATCTCTTCCTCTCCCTTGACCCCACAGTTATCCTCAATTATAGTCTTTTAGCTGGTATTTCCACTTAACACTTGTGCTGCTCCAGTCTGTTCTCCACAGAGACCAGAGTAATCTTTGAGAAATATAAATCATACCATCATTTCTCTCCTTAAGATCCTTGATTGCCTCCTGATGTACTTAAGAACAAAAAAATCCGAAATCTAAACCCCACCTGTGATTCTCATTGTAGCCACTTCCGCCAGGCTCAGTGTTCCTAAGCCATGGGGCCTTCCTTCAGTTCTTCAAACACACCAAACTCTTTCTTACCTCAGCACCTTTGCAAGAGTCCGGAACATCATTCCTTGACCACTCTCTCCTGCTCCCCCTTATCTCCAACTTTCCCACCCTCTACTCATAAGTTTTTGCCTGGCTAATTCATTGATTTTTACTCAGCATTCAAATATTGCTTTAAATGGCACCTCCCAGAGGGGCCTTCTCTGGACCACAGATCTAAATTTAGTTCTTCCTATTATTTCCTGGTCTTCTTATAGCACTCACCATAGTCTTTCATTACATTATGATTTGTGTACTTTGCTTAATGCCTTTCTCTTCCTGCACACCTGAAGATTTCATGACCATATACCTCAATGTTTTTTTTCCTTTAACCAGCACATAGTAGGTGCCCCAAAAGTATTGTTGAATGAATGAGTGAAAGGATAAACGAATTGTGTAAATAATGAGAAAACAGTCAAGAGAAAAAGAATTGTAACTTCACTCTCTTAGAAAAGTATATTAAAGCATCTATTTTTAATCTAATTAGTAAAGTTGTTTGAAGTTATAATTTCCATTTTCAGCCAACATTAGGGGGAAAGAACACATCCACATAGTCCATGAGGAGAGGGACCTTTTCTGTGTTCATTTTTGTTTATGTAGTAAATATGCATTGCAAGAATAAGAGGGTTAGTATAATCATTACGAAAAGCAATTTGGCTAAAAGTATTTAAAAACATCACATTATTTTTATTAACCCAGATTTCCACCTAAGAAGTTGTCATAAGGAATAGTCCTAAATGTGGAAAAGGTTATATATTTTAAGATATTTCTCACAGTGTTATTTATAGGAGTAAAACATTAGAAACCACCAAAATGCTCAGTAAAGCATGCTATGCTAGCTAAGTATAGTGTATTCACTAGATAGTATATGAGTAACACATGAGCTAAGGGTTAGGATAATAAAATGACTTCAACAATGTTTGTAGTATTAATGTAAATAAATGAAAAACACAAGGTTTTATAACATTTACAAATCCTACCCACAGGTAAAAAAGACTGGAAAGAAATATGTCATGCTATTATAGCTATGGGTGACTTCCTTCTCTTTCTTGTTTCGTATTTTTTTTAACATGCACAGATTTTACTTTTTAATAAAGGGTTGTAATTATATGAAATTATGGTATAACATAACTTGTATGTCGAGGTTCAGTTTCACCTTCAGTGCATTTAAGTGAATTCCAATTCTTACCTTTTGTTATCAGTGAACTGAAATGCTGTGCTGTCTTTTTTAGGGTGATAAAACCTTTGCCGAAAGTTCCCATGCTCACGGGTTAGATCACTCATCCTCTTGGCAGGATCACAGTCGCTTCCTGTCTAGTCCGCGATTTTCACACTATAACTGTAAGTAATGAAGTTCTGTACCAGTTTTAAAACTGGATTTGAGAAAATGCAACTCATGGAAAGAGTCAAATGTAAGGCCAGTACATGATAATATTCATGTTATGAGTCTGGAAAATTTTTCATTATGAATCATACAAATAATGCCACCCAAATACATTTACAATATCACCCAATTGACTAAAAATATATATGGGATTCCTCCTTTATAGGCCTTAGCCTTATCGTAAAAACTTAAAATGAATCACCCAAAGTAAGAATCGTAACTAAGCAAATTTTTATGTGTGTGGAGCTCACTGGTAATTGTGGATGTTTGGGTAAAGGACATTAGATGGTATTATAATACAACTCAAATAATCAAAAAGTAGAAAATTTTTGCATTGAACTATTCAGAAATATATAATCTTGTGCAAAGAATAAGGATATTAATATGACTACAGGCTAGCTTTCATCCTGTGAATACACTAAATATTGATAAAACATCATTCACATCAACAAGGTGTAGCCTGTTGATCCAGGACACTATCTACTTCCATCTACCCCTTCCCTACTATACATAATTCTTCAAGTTTCAGCTTGTATGTTATGTCCTTAAAGAAGTCTTCCAAACTTGCAGTTTTAAGTATGGCTTCTGTTATGAGTGCCTACAATGTGTTACAATTTTTCTTTAAAACACTTCTCAGAATAATTCTGGAGTCATTTGTTGTTTGAGTGACTTTTTTTCACTAATTCTTTTCATCAAAGAGTGACCTCCATGATGATAGGAGCGGTGTCTGTTTTATTCACCACTGTCTCCTCAGCATCCTACATACTCTTTGGCACGTAGTGAATACTCAGTTAATATTAGATAAATGAGTCATATAAGTTGTTTCTTTTAAGTCCACTTTATCCAAGCCTTTGGGACTCAAACATTATTTAATGAATTCTTATTCAGATAACCATTTAGGACTTTGGTTTACCATGGGCATAGAGTTTGTACATTAAATCTCATATTTTTAAAAAAAATCTTGGTTGCTGTAAAATAAAGTACCAAATAAATCGCAAGGAAGTAGGTCAAATCCAAAAGTGATAACTCTCATTTTCACTGAGTTATCTTTATGGATTCATTGGATAAATATTTATCAGTTTCTGATAATATTTTGGTTTTCATTATATCATGATTACTTTATTCCAAAAGTTAAACATTTTCTCTTTCCTGACTTACCCATTTAACCTAGTAATTTTATGTATCTGCATAAACCCTCTGCTATTCTAATCTGGCAGCCATCCTTCAATATGCATCATATCTCAAGCTGGTTATGGTACCTCAGAATCTGATACACACGTAGGTCACATTTTTTATTTTTCATATTACGCAATGGAAAATTTTCCTCAGGTCTGTTTGATGTCTATAAACATGGAGGAGGAGGGTAAGGACAAAGCACCATTAACTATCATAGTATCCTATCCATTCGGCATTCACGAGCCTGGAGATGAACAGCACCATGACATGAGCACGGAGGTCCTTGCTCTGCTGCTGCTGAATTTTGCCAGTATGACTTTCATGAGGCTCCCCAGAAAGGCACCTAGAAGGAAGTAGTTAGTTAGAAGACATTAAGGGGGAAACATCAAGACTTTTAGACTTTTATTTAATATTATGACAGGCAGTGAAGAAACTGTGTTCAGCTTTCTACTTAGTAGCATTTCGTGACTAGCGATGGTCGTCCTCTAAGATACATTCTTCACAGGCAACCATATGTTTCTATATAAATGACCTGGCTGAAAAGGAAATAAATAAGAATAGGAATAAATATTACTGAGAACATAATTTGGGTAAAAAATAGTTATTGTCTATATTGTAAAATCTCACTGAAAAACATTAGCTTAAACAATGAACCCTTTTATTAATTTAACTTAGTGATAAATTATTTAATTAATTTATTTGTAGCCTTATGTTTTACTATTCTTTTTGACAAGTTTGTTTTATGATTTTCCCCCCATACCTTTTCATACTGTTTTCAAGGATACTTTTAAAAATTTAATCATAGGTACCTTATTGTTAATCATATTAAGTGATTGAATGAAATGTATTTCTAGAAGTTCTATTTATTATTATTTGCTTTTCTGATGACCCTTGAAATTTCAGTATCTTTTTCATAATGTGGTATTTTAGAAGTGGATTAGGATCACCCTGAATATGTCTCCATTTTCATAGCACAAAACGATTTCAGCTTAGTTATTGAAATTGTTCTGTAATTTTTCTTTAACCTCCTTTTAAACCTCCAAAATTACAAAGGAGAGATGTCAATGCCAACACAGAGAAAAACAGCCTACAGTAAATTGATAATATAGGGAACAGGAGATGTCTTTTAAAATATCATTAATGCCTTCAAAGACATGAGAGAAAATATCACATCCGTTAAAAATAAAAGCAAAATGCTATGAAAAAGGAACAGGATAAAGGGGCTCAGAAATTTAAAATATGATAAACGAGAAAATAACAAAGAAACAAGAAAAAGGAAAATAGTGGGACGATAGGAGAGAAAAGATAGATGTTTATAAAATCAGTTCAAGAGAGACAATACATGATCAGTGAGAGTATTGAGATGAGAGAACAAAGAAAACAGAACAAAAGCCAGGAGTGGGCAGATTAAAAGGGGCCCACCCAACAGGTAAGTACCTGTTGCACTGCTGTCATCCTGAGATGTTTCTTCACCCTTTTCCTGTGTGGATGCCCATGTTTCTCAAACCCTAGGCCTTTCTTTGCTTGTTTTAGTCCTTTCTTTTGTGGGGAGCACATCAGAGAAAATGAGTAAATGTTTTCAGTCTTTGTATTATTGAAAATAGACTTGTTCCACGCATACTTAACTGAAACTTTGGCTGGCTATAAAATTCAAGGTTGAAAATTAGTCTTTCTGAAGTCGTTGTGCAATTGTCTTCCAGAATCCAATGTTGCTGTTGAAAATCTCATGTCTTTTTTGTTTTGACTCCCACTCCAGTGAAGTGATCTCCACCATCACTAACTCCCCACTCTCAGCCCAGGGAACTTTTAGGGTCTTCTCTTTTACCACAGTGAGTCTTGTGACGATATCCCTCACTGTGGGTTGTGTTTTATTCACTTTTCTAGCTACTTGCTGGGTGGACCCTTTTAATCTGGACACTCATGGTCTTCAGTTCTCTCTTACTGAAGGAAGAAAGGAAAGATTCCATCAGGAAAGTCTTTAGGAAATAAATTTTAAAAAACTGGCATATTATTTGATTCATTTGCACACTTAGAAAAAAAAACTACTAAAAGAAATATGGCATAACTAATGGAGCTATTAGTCACTATTAAGGATGGTCATAGAGAAAGAGCAAATGAAAAAAAAAATAAAAACATGGGTCAATTAATAACTCCAAAGGAAAAAATGAGCAAGAGAAGACACATTTTCATAGTATACCTATTAGGTTTGTGTGAGCCATATTTACACAGTCATAATAATGTAAATACTCACTGTTGACATAGCCAGAGGTTCAGATGTGACTACATAGGGAGGATGGGGTGAGGGGAAATGGATGGGTGTGGATGAGTCTAAAAATGATAAATCAGAAAATAGCAATATAAGCTTCTTTTATTTAGAAAAATTGAAGTAAATACAGAAAATAAACCTAAAAGAGTTGATTGTGGTTGGCCCTGGGGAGTAGGATTGTGGGATTGGAGGGATGGAGCAAGACACTGCCGTCTTTCTATGTAGCCCTTTGGTGCTATGTGATATGTATATGTACACTTTGGCTAAAAAGGAATCTTATAAAAATAAAATGTTACTAAGAAAACCCCAGCTTTTATGTCTGACTAGCAAGTGTTCGATCTTCTTGCTGACTTCCGAATGGAACGTGGAAGCAGCTAAGGTTGGAGTTGAGAGTAGTTTAGACCTGTATGGAGACGTGAGGAGTAAGTAGCTATCAGTGCTGAGGCCGACATGGGTTTATGAGCCCACAGAACAGGCTCCTTCTTACTCGAGTTGGGATTTGTACTGGGTGAGGCCCTTTTGTCTGTCCTGTGGGCGCTAAGGCATTCATGCTGCTGACTTAGGTGCCCCGTCAAACTGTGACCAAACTAAAGCGAAGAATCACTGACCATGGAAAAAACAAAGGAAATGGGAAAATACTGCATAATTTGTGGTCTCCGAAATGATCCAGCATTAATGAAAGTTTGTTTTAAGTAGTAATTTATGTCAGCTTTGTGTAGTTCAGGTCAATTCAAGAAAAGGTAGATTCCTTCTGCCAGGAAGAAGGGGAGAAATGTATAAATTGTAAGTTTATATTACCATTGGAAATGGGAACACAGAAATCCATTATTTAGAGCCATGATTACTACCAAATTTATCCTGGCTGGCTAGGAGTTATGGCCCCGATTCAGGACACTCTTTTAGAAGACTTGGATTCCATTACCTTCAGCCTGTAGACAGTGGGGGCTTAGTAAGAGAGACTCATAATGCCAGCTTTTGAAGCTGTCATTTTTACTTTTTATAAGTAGTGACTGACCACTAGTCTCCATGTATAGCTCCTTTTAGGCTAAAGGAACACACTTCAGGACAGGGCCGTCACTCCTGGGGCCAGGACCAGACCAGATCTGAGCGAGGTCTGCAGTAATCTGATGACTTCTCAAAATCTACAGTCCTTTGACATGAAAATGCTTGATGTTTGTGGAGTTGGTATCTCTAAACTAAAATTTAAAAATAAATGCAGATTGCAAATGTTCTGCCATTCTAAAACTATTATAATGTATATTTAAATAAATGGTCCCAAAAAGAAAGGACTGATTTTTCATAAGGAAAAATGTTATCTAAAGATTATGATAGTCATTAGAAGTGAATCTTTCATATTAATTTGACTTGATATTCTTAGAAAAGCAAATCAATGAAAGTTGCTAAAAAGAACGCTATTTCATTTCCTTACCTCAGTTTACATTGCTATAAAAAGACAAGAGAAGTTGAGTATTCTCAATTTGTGTTGTGAGGTAGGATTTTAAGTTCCTCGGATGAAAATAATTTATCCACAGCAAGAATAACACACTTTTTACCCCCATGTTGTTCTTCAGGACCCACCTGGCTAACTTGGAATAGATGCTTCATGTGTAGTCTGTCCTCAAACTTATAGAGTAAAATGCCAAAGATTTATGGCAACAAAAATATTGGGGTGCTGATAAGGAAAAAAAAATGTGGGTTGTTTTGTTGTTGTTGTTTGCAAGGATGTATTTATGCTTTATGCTATGAAAGCACAGTCTTTCTGTCTCTCCATTTTATAGGTTCATTTTATGTGATAGGGATTTTTTTTTCCACTATCTTTTCATTGACCAGTTAGGTGCCAGACATTTTTAAGTAATTGAGTTCTGATTATTGCAATTTGAGAAGGTATTCTCTAGATGCTTACTAGAAAGCAATTAGAAAATTACCCATTGGCTATCTCTTAAAAACCCCAAATGTATATTCAGTTGTCCAAGCAACATTTACTAAGAGGCTATGTGCGAGGCCCTCTGTTTGGCTCTGGGGGATATGGTAGTGAGTAAGACAGAAGAGGTCACCTCGTCTCATGGAGGTAACAGGTGGTATGCAAGGAATCCATTTAAAATGGTGATTGGTAGTGTAAAGGTGACATGATAGAAGGTACCTGGAACAGGACTGCTACTTTAGATCAGTGATCAGGACATGCCTTTCTGAGGGGGTTACAATGGAGCTGAAACCCAAATGGTAAGAAGAACCCCCTGAGTTCAAGTTAAAGGAAGAGAAGATGACGTCCCAGTGGGGCCAAAGTCAGATGTTTGGATTTTATTCTAAGTTCGCTGAGGGGCCATTGGTGGGGTCGGGGGAAGGGAGACATGCAGGAGAGTGATGTAATTCGATTTACCTTTTAGAACGACAATTCTGGTTGTGGTGTGGAGAAGGGGGCGTGCTGAAAACAGGAAAAGCGAAAATGGTGGCTTGGGCTGGGGTGATGGTAATGGAGATGGCGCAAAGCAAAGGAACTCAGGTGAATTTGGAGGCATAACCATCAGAACTTACTCTTGCATTGGAAGGGTGGAGCAGGCAGGACAAAGGAGGGAAGGAACTAAAGTCTGAGAAAGTAGGTGGTTGAGTATATCATTTTCTAAGATGGAGAAAAGTACGGGATTGGCAGACACCGGAGATTAGAAATCAGGTAGGAGGATTTCACATAGGTAGTTGGATATAGGTTTTTGGAGCTCAGAAGAGAGGTAGGAGGTAGTAGAATAGCAGTAAACCTAGGTTTCAAGTCTAGTTTCAGTTTCCTTCTGTGTAACAGAATATTCTGTAAAAAAAAAAAAAGGGGGGAGGCCCTTAAGACAGTGCCATCCTAAATTCTGTGTGTGCTTTGTTATGTACTGACCACGCTCTCATCTTTCACTCTGAGATGCTTCAAATCTGCTCTCCCCAAATTAAATCATATGAATATGGTGTGTTTTTTTAAATATAAGTAAACTGATTAAGTTTATTCCTACATTGCAGGTCTGTTAGGCCATGTAAAACAGAAAACTAGATCAAATACAGTGATTACTTACAATTTTTAAGCCCAGTGGTTATACTCATCTAGGCTTATTTTTCTCTTTTCTTTTACCCTGCCAGCGTTTACCAATGCAACAGTTGCTCCTGGTTCACCTTCAATCAAGGAAGATGCCACAAGTTTACCAATGGAAGGAACAAGTCCATTATCGAAAAAGGAGGCATATGAAAGCAAAAAGAGCAAAATATAATTACTGAGTTAATTACATGATGGTTTTACAAATAGTAGCATATGTATCCTTTGTGCAGTTTGGCCCAGATGACCTCGCAGACATACCCGAAGCTTCTGCTCTTCAGCATTGCCAAGCACTGACGAAAATGACAATACAGTTGGTCCTTGCAAATGATAAAAGTTAAACCAATCCAAATAATGTCAGCTGGCGAATGACTTACAGTTAACTTATGGGCAACTCATAGCAGCAGAGAAATGATATTTTTTCACTTTGCATTTTCTTTTTTCAGGTGCAGTCAGTCACATTTATCCATCTAAAGTTTGGATTTATAATTGAGGTCTTTCAAAAATTACTGGCTTAAAAGGAGGAAAATGAGTTCCCCTTAAGGCGGAAATTGCCAGCACTTTAGATTCAGGGAGTGTTTATATACAATTGATTTTTTTTTAAATGCTTTCTCCCTAATAAATTATCATGTGTTATAACATGTCATGGAGTTATGCAGATATAATATTAGACAGTTCACTTTATAAATTCTCAGGATTGTTACAGTCCCCATCTATCTCAGCAGTCTATTATTACATGAAGTATGTTAACATTGCCAATCAGCCACATTTAACAGCAATAAAGAATTTACAAATGATATCTGAATTGTAGAGCCCTGTAAAGAATTCATTGCACAATTTATTTATTTGTCTTTTTGCCAAATATCCCACTGTGATCACTTCAGTCATATCCTGGACCATCTTGGTTTACACTGACCAAAATCAGAGTACCAAACTCCTGAAACTGGCTCTGCAAGAGTTCTCATGTAATTTGGTACTCTCTTTTAGTACTATCTTTTAGGTCTACTTTTAGTACCTCAGCTTTTTTCAACATCCAAGTGTTAAGAACTTTTCCTCTTTACATGCTGATCTATCACTGGCGAAGGAATTGTATTAAATGCTAAATAATGGTCAACATCCAGAGACTAAATCTCCATTGGGTCATGGAAAAATTATGCACAGAAACAAGGACAATAAAGCAATACCTTTCTGATGTGCATTACATTTGGTGTTTGTTGAATTACACTTGCATATTAGACTTCTCCTATTTCATAAAGGTTCTTTCCTTTCCACTCAAGATACGTTCTCCTAACTTACTGTATTTGAATGTGCAGAAGAAATACACTCTTTCCATGGACTGAATACTACAGTTACTGCAGAAGATGAAGGTGCTTGATATCCCAAGATTATAGAATACCACCTGCATAACCCCTGAGAGTACAGGTGTTCGTTTGATCACTTATTCATTCCTAAAATCTTTTACTGAGTTCCTGATATAAGCCAGTCATGGTGCTCAGAAGGCAAAAAGAAGCATAAAACAGGTGTTCATGTTCCAAGGTTTGTTTGGCATTAGGCATTACATGAAAAGGGGCTGATGTGCTCAGGCTTGCTGGAGGAATTCTGGATTGGACACTATTAAACAGGCTTGGTTTGATTTTGTCTAACCTCAGGACTTCAGGCTGTTCATGTGCTAATGAACACCATGAGGTTTTAGTGGAAATGGGCCTTTTGAAGAAGTGGCTCACAATCCTGGCATTCCACGTAACCTATATCACTCTGTAGTAATATTTTGGGTATTAAAAAATTATGTCAGTATTTTCATTGCTCTTTTGACCAACACCATAATATTTTATCTTCTTGGATCTGAATGACTATCTGGGGAAAAAATAAGGGAGGGAATTAACAGGTTTTATTACAGGTTTTATTTAAGTCCTACAGATAAAATGAAATAGCTTTTCCCTACGTAGTAGGAACTTCATGCAGTCTATTCTGTTTATTAGGAACTGATCTAAACCATTATTAGCCCATCTGTGGTCATATAGATATAGATATAGATATCTATATAGATATTTATATATCGATCTCAGACCAGTTAGACCTGAAAGTTTGAGGTAACTCAAATTATTTACTTGGCAAATCCTTGGAAACTTATTAGCTGATGGTTTTGTAACAGAATGGAGAGGGATCTTATGAAAGACCTTCTTAATCTGAAAAAAATAAAGCCATTATATCATTTCATGGAAGGTGGTATGCTACTGGTGGATGACTGAAGGTGTCTGACTTTAAATATGGAATGCACAAGAACTTCCAAGGCGAAGTCAATTTTTTGCGATACAATAGTTTTGTCAAAATTCCTTGGCTCTGGTGTTGACATGGAATTAAATCCAAGGACCTGATCCCCTGAGGATTTTTCCTATCTCTTGCAGTCACAATAAGCTTGAGCTGGAAATAAAAAAGAATGCTAAAGAAACATTATTAGCTTGATTTGTACGTTTCAAAGCCAGCAACTGTTTTTTCCTTTACTCACCCCTTTGGCAGGATAACACGTGATATCAGCCCTGTTTTAGTCGTGACTAGGTAGCTGTGTTGCTTATAGCACTGGGCCACTGGAAGAGATACATTCATTCTTGCAGTGAGCCTGGTCCAAGACTTAATTTGAAGATTGACCTTTTTGGTTTAATCATTTTGATTCTTCTTGCCATCTTTCTCCCTAAACACACTAAACTTCCGTTGAAGTGACTGAGGGCCGCAGAAGGGAGAAACAGCTGGGAGAAATCTGACGTGATGTTTTTCCCATTGGCTAATGTCATTATTATTTCCTTGATTAGTAGTGTCTGATTTGAAGGTTGGAAACCAGTTGGTTATATAACATCTTATGCATCCAGTTTCCCAAAACCACCAGCTTTTCCTCTTACTATAGTTTACACATTTTTACTAATCAAGAGATAAAATCTATAGCTGAACAAAATAGTGCACAGAAGGCATTGGGATTTAAAGGTTAATAGATAAGAAAATACCTACCCATGGGGCTGGCCAAGTGGTTCAGTTGGCCAAGAGCTTGCTCAAGAGTTCAAGCTCTGAGCAACAGGGTTGCTGGTTGGATTCCCTGCCCAAGCTGAGCTACCAACAGGTGGCAGGATGGCTTAGCTAAAAAAAAAAAAAAAAAAAAAAAAAAAAATGCCTACCCACTTAGCTAAGGAAACAAGCCTACTTTTCTTCATTTTTCTACTTTCAACTATGGTAAATGCATTTTCCGTTTTGAGGCTTGGGTCATTGGTATGTAAAATATATTTAGAATCACAGTAATTGTTACATTTTCTCTAATCTGTATTGAATCTTATAGTTGAATAACAAATACTGTTTTAAGTGGAACCAAATTCTTATATAATTAGATGGTATATTTACTTAGCAAGCCCTTTTTTAGAAAGGGGCAAATACCTCAAATTCCTTTATTTGGAATTTGTACTATAAACCCAACTACACAATATGGTAGCCAAAACGTGAATGATCATTAAGTGATTCCTTTTCCAAGATTCTTTACACTCCCTCCTCAAACACACTGTCCCACTGTTTTCTCTCAATTCAAAACAAAAAAAAAATTTGTGATTTTCATGGACTTACAATGAGGAAGCTGTCCTCACGAAAGCATCTGGTTTTCTTGGATCAAAACTAAACCGTGAACCTTAATCTGGAAAGTAAATTTGGGAAAGTTTGTATATAAAGCCATTTCATGCACCAAAGTTCAATATAAAAATAGTTACATCTTTCAAATTTTAAGTTCTCAAATATTTAGCAATAAAAACATATCAGCTTATTCCTACTTGAGAAAAGAAATTTTAACCATGAAAGATTCCTTTTAGTTTCATTTCCGTATAAAACACGACACATCTAATTTAAGGTTAGGAAAAAATGCCTACGTCTAGAAGCAGAACTTCAAATTCCAAGCCCCCA
Source organism: Hipposideros armiger (assembly GCF_001890085.2). Taxonomy (NCBI): domain Eukaryota; kingdom Metazoa; phylum Chordata; class Mammalia; order Chiroptera; family Hipposideridae; genus Hipposideros; species Hipposideros armiger. The sequence goes on along the minus strand of NW_017731449.1, from coordinate 2,455,961 downwards.
AACAGATTTCAGAGAAGTCTCCCTTGATTTTGATTAGTAACAAAGTAAACCAATCTGCTCTGCTCTGGTGAAACCAGCCGACCTTGAAGTTCTAACCTTATCTGCCTCTATCTTAGTCTCCCTCCAGCTCTCTCCACACCTGTACCCACATGCTACCTAAAGCCAAACCCAACACAGCTCACTCAGTGTTCTACCAGGTCAACCCCCACTGTTGACCTCTAAAGTCTAATAGTAATTCTACAACCCACAACAAAGTGGGAAGCTATCTGGGATTTGTAGCACCTGCATTTCTTTCAGGACCAGCCAGTAAGAAAAGGATTTAAATGTCACGTATCTTTGACTACTCTCATGTTTGAAACTTGAGGAATACTTTTGTAGCTGGGTGTCTCTTCTTCCATAACACAGCCTGACTCTGATGTGGTGCAAAGCCACGTGACAATTGTGGATGTGAACTTGCTGCCTTGCTCTGTAGGAATATACTGGATTTCTAAATAGAGCATCATGTTAGCTCCCTTTCAGGAGGATAGCTGAAACAATATGTAACTGGATGACCTCCGCCTTTCAAAATGTAGCATCTTAAGCCTTTGAACATATAAACAGGAACATGAAAAAATAAAAAAATGCCACTCTAGTCAAAATAGAGCCATACAACATGTATCACAATAGAATAATAATCCTAACAGTAACTTGCTATGTTGTAAGAAGCTGAAGCTCTAGAGTGAATGCCCTCTAAATGGCACATGCTGGACTTCCATGCCCGGACTGTCTTCTATTATCTCTCCATAGAGCCCCACAACTGGACACCCTCTCATTTTTTAGTCTTTCATAAAGCATTTTGACGGGCATTATTGAAATAAAAACAAAAGTTGCAATTTAGCCTTAAATATTGGAGCTCTGTGTCATCTTAGCTGTATACTTCACTGGAAATAAAAGATCAGAAAACTGGCTTGAAGAAATATTTTTTTAAGCAAAATTAGTGGATGTGAAAACTACCAACAGCTCAGATGTTATAATTTAAAAGTAAGAAAATATTCTGAGGGAAAGGAGGATAATATATGCTCATTAGTTAGTCACTAATGGACAGTGTCCTTTAAATTCTCATTTAGTATTTTCTTAAAATCATACTTTAAAAAAAAAGGGCAAGTCTGATTTTTATAGTATTAGGTTTTCCATTAAATTACAGTTTCCTTTTGGTTTTTCCTTAGACATTTTTCAATTTAGAGTCAGGTGTATTGTTGTGTCATTGAAGCCCACGAGCGTTCAAACAGCTTTTAAAAGCCCAAAAGTGTTGGCCAACAATGTGAAAACTTGTACCTGGAGGTAGTGCAGCTCTCTTTGTTCTTGAAATACTATATTTCAATTGGAAATAGTTCCTCCCTCCAAGAGTGTCTTTCATATCTTTCTCTAAGATCCACAGTCACTCGCTCAAGGATCTCAGGAAGCAAGTTTCTGTCCTTTGTCTGGGCCAGCCTCTGGACTGGAGTCATGCTCACTTGTCCTGTGCGTGCATTTTAAGACATCAGGATAATGGAGAGTTAGTGAGATGAATAAATGAAACACAAGTTTTCTCCTAAGGATGCGGGCTCGTCTGTTAACCACGTGGGAAAGGCTCCTCTTGGTAAGACAAGATTGTTTCTCTTCATCCTTTGCTGATTCACAGCTCTTTTTAAGAGCCGTATTTATATGTGCTTCATATACCAGGAGGACCTATTTAATCACCTTCTCTCCCTTAAAGCCAAAAGAACAATTCTGAAAATGTGTGTCACGTTGTACATAAGATTGAAAAATCTAAATTTCTAATATATCTCCTTTATAAGCTTCTTTTTTTTTCCTTTTCAGTTCTTGAAGCTAGCTATTATCAGATCATACTGCATAACGCTTATTCAGTAGTATCCCTAGGGTCGTGATCATGCTAGTTTAGATTTTGTTTGTCCATTGTTGCTGAGCACTTAGCTGGATAAGGAAATGAAGGATGGCAGGCGTTCTGTAAAATGATATGAACACAGAGAAAACTGAGTTGCCTTCAACAACACACATTTTAAACTGTTTACTTGAAAGAAAAAAATGGATTGCGGTAGCAGTCCATCCTTTATCTGAAGCAGAGTCCTGGAAAGCAGCGCTGTGAGATGCCCTGTAGAATTTGGTGTGTCCTGTAGAATAGGACCGTGAAGTCCTATTTCTGATGCAAGTTGCACCAAGCCATAAAGCGCTTTATGGACCGCTCGCTGACGTTTGGATCTGGATGCAAAATGGCCTCCTTTCAGATAGATTTCAGTCAGCGTGCTCTGTACTTGTCTGTCATGTTGGATTTTCATTGTATTTATGCTATCAGCCCACTGTGAGTGAAGATACAGGCTCGATTTATAGCTCAGCATTTTGAAAACTTCCCATCATACCGAACCTTATGCTGTCATTTACCAGAAATCAAGCAGCCATGGCAGGGAAGCCATCTAACATGGCAGCTTTGGGGACCTTGGGCGGTTAAAAGAAGTTTGGCGAAACCTAGGAATTTTTGCCTTTTTTTTTTTCTGAGCTGAATAAAATAGATGCATCAGTTCTAACGAGGCACTTCCTGCCCAGAGTCACTGGCAGAGCAGCCTCCTCCCAACAGCTGCAAGCTTGAGAGACCTCACGCTGTTGGCCAAGGTTCATTCTGTGCTTTGACCAAGACCACAGCCAATAAAGCCAATGTGTACCGTGGAAAGACTTTCCCAGTTTTTCCATTGGAGAAGTCTTTTGTGAGGTTAGTTTGTTCCAAATTAACGGTAGTGGTCATTGCTCATTTTTTTTGTTTAAATTTTAACTGCACGTAAACTTACTGATTAGATTCTATTGAGAACAATAGTTTTCTATAAGATACACATTTTTTTTTTACTTGTATTCTTTAAAGCACTGGTTCTCAAAAGTGTAGTCCCCAATTCCACAGCAGCAGCAGCAGCATATGGGAGCTGGTTAACTGACAAATTCTCTGGTCATCTCCAGACCTAGTGAGTCAGAAACTCTGGAGGTGGGGCCATCAATGTGTGTTGTAACAAATCTTCCAGATGATTTGGGTGCTCAAGTTCAAGAGCGATGCCTTAAAGTTTTATTTGATTATGCCCTTCTCTGACTCTTAGTCTATGCCAAAACAAAGACAAGAACATAGTTTTTTTTTTGGCCAGGTAATGTACAGGGGTACTCTTTTAAAATTCGGTTTCTAACATCACATATTCTGCCAGGTGTCCAAGCTATGACTCCAGTTCCAAGACTCACCCAGGTGAAGGACTTCAAGTAGCTTCCAGAGATGTGTGATTTACTATCAGAAGTCACTCCCCAACCTGCTCTGCATACCACACTTCTGTTAATCAGAACTCTCCACCCACTCGGGATGGTTATCCAGTCATCGAGTTAAATCAGGACCTATAGGGGTAGCCCTTCTCTCTGGTTTGAAGCATAGAACTAGTATTTGATTATCAAAAGGGTGTAAACTTCCTTAGGGCTGAGTTCTAATCCTGTTCTTCATCCTTCCCTCCCCAGATACTTGGGAACAACCTGATTTGGGGCATTGGTTCTGTGTCACCTTTTCACATGCAATGTCATTTCTTTTTTCTGTCCATACCAGCCACTCACAGTCATCTGCTATGTTTCTGAGTAACATTTCCAGACGCTGACACCGTGATCTGAAGAAAGATTTTAATCTGAAGAGAGAAGACCATTAGACATTTAAATCTCATCCAGCTTTTCTTCCCTGTCTACAACTGAGATCAGGGATTTATTGTATCATTCCATCTCTTTGTCCTTGAAAGACTGATAATTAATGACCATAATAATTTGTCTTGGCCCTTTAGCTTATGTTTTGTACCCACCATTTTATATAATTGATCATTTGAAAGGTTTGTTTCAAATCAAGTTGCTTCCCCTTCCCCTGATTTGCTGAGGAATGGACTAAATCAAAATCTACACAAAATTCTCCACTTCTCAAGTCTTACCCAAATCTTTTTAAGAACTCTCCCAATCTGAACACTTGGTGTAAGTATTACACTGTTATAAAGAAATTGTGGTTTTCTGGAAGAGTGCTTAGTTATGGAGCACGCTTTTTCCAGGTCCTATCACCGTTTTCACGAAGGATACCCCCTGTACCCAGCCAATGGTAGCGATAAAAGTACTGAAAGCAAGTCAATGGAGCAGAGAGCATGACCCCTCAAACTGTGTTTAAAATGTCTTCAGTTATTGTATGGTTTGGAATTTGTACCAAGTGGTTATATAGATACTTAAAAGAAAACAGCCCACGCAAATATACAAAGGCATTCTATTACACTTGCTGCTATCTGCTTTGGAAAAATTTCCCACTGTTGAACAGGGACGATGCCAACAACATACTTACATTCATAAGTTACTTAGCACTAGTGGCCCTTCCATCCAAGAAAGCATTAGTCCCATTAATTCAGTTGTCTATCTGTTTACTCATTCATCAGTTAATTAATGTAAACCTATTATGTCTTGTTTAATTGGCTAAAAAAGTCTTCTATATATGTTACCAACTCAACCTTGTAGTTTTTAAGAATTTATATAGAATTCCTTCATTTGGCGCACTGTAAATTTGATTAGCTGGACATATGTTTAAATATGTATATACTTCATAATTCCTAGCTACCGATTATAATAGTTATAGAATACACCACTTGAACTTGATATAACTAGACTTGCATATGCTAAACTTTCATTACCCTTCAACATCTTGCTGTTTCTTGCTCTCCTCAGAAAGTGGAATGAAACTGAACTTTTGAAAAGTGGGTAAAAAGTTATTTATATTTAGATAATATCAAATAATACAGGAAGACAGCCAAGCCCCTTACATAATCTTGATCTCTTTTAAGTGTAAACATGACACATGAAGGATCAGTTCGGACATAGCCATACAGCCCCAAAAAATCATCCTTCCTCTTTCAATATTTTGCTTTTGGGCAACCTTAACTTTCCAGAAACAAGAATGTTGTGTGTATGTGAAAAATGTACCATTTGTGGGGCACTCCATGCAGATTGGATGCAAATCCTCAGAACCATTACTGAAGATGGGCTGAGCTGCCCATAGACCTCATGAGAGAACAATCCAGTGCTGGAGCCACTGAGAGCCAGACGTCCAGCTGAACAGCTGCCATCCTGTGCAGTAACCGCGAGATCACGGCGTTGGACTTGTGACCATGTGTTATGCATTTCTTATCCTGACGCCTGTGATTGAGGTCAGATGTTCTCTACCCTCAATCTTGCCCTTTGGGACTCTTTATATTTCTCAGTGGGATGTAGTCTCAGACACTGGGACCACAGAGCAGCTGAAGAAAAACTTTCCCATGCTGTGTTCATGCAAGTTGATGTTCAGGCTAAAGTTTTATTACCCTGAAATACTTAGTATTTACTGCTTTTCTGAGAGAGGGATTACAAGTGAAGTAGAAACAAAGTAGGCAGCTAGAGGATAATAAGTTAAAGTCATCTGGGGTCTATAACCCAGGTGTTTGAAATATGTTGAAAGCATGAATGTGAAAGGAATCTTCTTTTGTGCTCCACATGAGCAGACAACAGAGTTGAAACCTACCAACTTTCCTAAGGTGATAACTGATGCTCATCAAAGTGGCAAGCACCAGTGTGAGATCCATGCTTCTTTTGGTACTGAACTCAACACCATGACTTTATACAAATGTTTGATCAAGTTTACAAAAGTAACACTGTCTTTTACCAACAGATAAGTACTTACCTTTTTCTGGTAACATCATGGAAGCTAATTCCCAAGATACCCATGACTTGTGTGAAGAGCCATTTCCTAACGTTTGGAATCCAGGAAGGACTTGGGAAGGTCAGATCAAAGTAAAACATCACCGTTGTAATATTTGCAGTGCATTTTTCTAATTATTAGCAGAAGGTCCCACATAGAAAAATGTGAACCACGTAGAAAAATAGGAACCAAGATTTAGGGTTTTTATTGTTATTTTGATATTGTCATTAACTTCACATTTTAATTCTTTCAGTCAGTATTGGATCCAGAATCAGAGTCTTTGAAAACTATATAGAAAATTGCAGAATGCAACCAAAGATATTCAGAAAGCATCTTTATTTGATGCATTATGCATAGATGTTCTAAATGTAATTATCACATTTCTAAATTGCAAGATGCCTCACTGGATAGTAAGATCTATGAAGAAAGGCATTGTGTTTTGCCTAGCACAGTGGCTGGCATAGTTTGTGTTCAAAATAATTTTGCTTACTAAACTAACCGCACCTACACTCAACCATCTTTCCCTACCTACTATATAGTGAGCAAGAGGTGTTTATTAACTGATCTTGATAGTCAAGTTTGCAATGTCTTCTAGCACTTAACAAACCAGTCACCTGATTGTATTCATGAAAATTCAAATCACAATGTTCTTGGAATTTCTGCTTAAGGGTTTAAACCATGCCTTCAGTGCCATGAATCAACTACTGATCAAATAGGTAATATGTGTATGTCACCAATAGCAATGAGTAATTTATTGAGCACGAAATGTGCTGAGTTTCCTATAATGGATATCAGTGAAGTGTCCATGTTATCATTGCATGCATCATCTCCCCTATGTTTGTGTAAGTACATAGTTGAGACCCGAGTGTGTAGGACATCATATTTGTGGATTTTTATAGTGATTCCTGTCATCACCACATAATTCACCAGGACTTTTCTACTGGATAGTTAATGTGGAACAAAATACCTGAGATTGTCATGTTGGTCCCTTAAATCCCAAGTTGATTTTGCAGTGTGGTATTTTAGGGGAAGTGAAGAGACCCCTATGATGAATTAACATCATTTGATCCGTCATTGTTGACTTTTCAATATCATCTTCAGAAAGCTGTGCTTCACCCCCTATGCAATACGGCAGGTAAATCTGTGCTGAGCCTGCCAATACCCAACTAATCTGTGGCCGATTGTGGTTTCCTTGCCTATTCATCCCACCATCATTCCTTTACTTCAGGATGTTTGGCTTGAGACACTTGCTTGGTTCGTAGGCCAATTTCTTGTCAGTTAGCAGTGTATTTGCTGACTTGGGCTAAATGTCTGCTATAAAAATCATTTAGAATTGTGTACTTCCATCCTTCCTTGTCTTTACCTTTAGTACTTCCTCTCTCTCCACGTTGTTATTGCAACCCGAAACCCTTTCTGCCAAAGTGATATTTGGCATCTTTTGAAGTTGAAAGTTGAAAAGTTTGAGCTTCCCAAGACCTGGCCCCTTCAGGTGTTTTGTTATGTTTGTAATCATGCAGTGCACTGAAGCAGTGGATAATGTGCTTTTCACATTACAGCTGTTTTGGGGTTTTTTTTATGACTCCTTAATCAAGCTTCCTCAGCCCTATGATAGCGCTGTGTTTTATGATTCAGCTAGATGGTACAGTTTCTTTTTAGTATGAGTCCCATCATGCAGCCTGATGCTTGTCAGCCTGAGAAGAGATGATGCTATCGGGGATAAACTTCTGGTGCATGCGCAGTGAAAGGAACTGTAAGCCTTTGGACTTAACGTTCCTAATGATATTGTAACTCAGAAAGTGCATACTGTGCTGCACAGTTCTGTACAACACAAACACTGGAATAGTCAGGAGCCATCTCCTTCCACCTCCACAGGAGGATATCAGGAATAGCTCTCATGACTTCAGTGGTTTTTCTCCTGAAGTCCTCTGATATACTGAACTAGCAAAAGCTACCACCAATCAATCAGTGACTACAGAAAACACAGCACTGTAATGAGTGCTGTGAAATATGCAAGGAAAGTGGGATTCTTGCTATTATTGCTGTTTGGTACTCTTAAATAGTTGGCGAATGAATGCAATCTAACAAAAAATAAATAAGATGCTTTCAGTTCCTCTCTGCATGAAGAAATGTAGCACTTTCCTTTGAAAAGGCTGTTCTCCCATGCAGACAATACTTGAGTTTTGTTCTCATTTGACAGGGTACATACTAGCATTTTGGTCAGGTTTTAAAAATAGAAGCTCCTAAATAAAAACTCTACCTGCTTTTCTAGAATATTTTTATTATTTATTATATTTCCCCAAGGAATTTTAAGAATCACCTTAGTATTCTTTTTAGGTTTAGATGTTAAAGTAGGATAAATTAGGGTATTTCAAATGAACTAGAATTTACATGCGTCTAAATGGATGGGGTTAAAAGCTTGGTGTCCCCATTGGCCATTCTGTGGGCTGAAAGGGGAGGAGTGTTGGACCCAAAGGAATTCTGGCTGCTTCTGCCACTAATTGCCTGTAGGACACTGAGCCCGCCATTTCATCTCCCATGTCTCTTAGCTGTTCATTGAGGAAGTTGGACTCAATGGTCTTCTGGGTCACCTTTCATCCCTGACTGTCTGTAAGTCTCCTACTGAAATGGACAGTGGCGTTCTCCACTGGATTAAGTGTGGACAGTGTGTAGTCTGAATATCTGCCTCAATGCTGATGCTAAGAGAGACCAAACCATCTTTGAATTATAAACCTTGTTTGTCAATGACTTATTCAGTAATAACCCTTTTGTGAAATCACTTAACTTGCATAACCCACCTTTCTCCTTTCTCCATGTTATGTTTTGCTAAAAAAAAAAATTGTGTAGGGTGAGAATTCCACCTCTACCACTAGTTTCTAGGTATGCAATTTGGAGCAATTTATTTAATATTACTGAGCTCATTTATCTCATCTGCACAATGGAACTTATTGTGTCTAAGAGAGCTTTAGGAGACATATATAATGACACATGAAAAGTTCTGAGCTCAGAATATGGCACATGGTAGTTTTCCATAAATGTGTCTGACTTTTTTCTACTTTCTGGGCCTAACCCACTTCATAAAAATCTCCACTGAACTCTGAGATTCTTGTCTGCATTTACTGTACAGCAGCAAATCACCCCAAATGTGCAATAATCAGAGACAAAGCTAATAAGACTCTAGAATTAGCCTATTTATTCTGTTAGATTGTATCAATTCACCAATTATTTACTGAGTGCCAGCTCATTAGATAGATAGATAGATGATAGATAAATGGTAGAATATTGCTACAAACATATCTTCATATCTTCAAAGCTTATCTCCAAATTGTCTTATGTGACTGGGAAAGAGGTGTAGATACTTTATATCTAACACATAATGTGTGCTATTATGTGCCAACACTATTTTGAAGCACTTTGTATATTTTTAACTTGTTTAACCCTCACAACAACTCTCTGATGTTGGTATTATTTATCATTTCCATTGGAGAATACATCTCAAATGAGGAAGTGGAGGCACCGACAGATTGCATAATTTACTCAAGATCAGATATTAGTAAGAATGGAGCCCACATTGGAATGCAGGGTGTGCCTTCACAGTTCCTGTGCTCTGTCACTTGGCCACATATGGAAACAGTCATTTAAAAATCGTTTTAAAGGATCATTGGTGTTAAGGAGTTTCTTTTCTTTCAGCAAGTCCTTTGAACTGGAAAGGAAGGTTAGGCAATTGCTATCCATCCTGCTACACTGCTAAAATCTTATTGAGGCTCGATGGTGCATTGTGTTTTGATATAGCTTTCCTTTAACCCATGAGGAGGCAGGGAGAAAAACAGCCAGGTGGAGTTAGAACCCAGAGGACTGAACAGACTCCCTTTCCTGTCTCTACAGTCTAGCCAGTGCCACGTAAGTTTTTCTTTCTTTTTTTTTTTTTTTTTTTTTTTTACTTAAACACTTTTCTACCCTAATGAATACAAAGCATAGTCTCCCCGAGTAGAGCCTCTGCTAGTAAAAGGGACTTGGTTCCACAGGAAAAAAGAAAAATAATAAAACAAAACTAACCAGAGTGGGTGTCAGAAGAAGCTGAGGGGAAGCATGAAGAAAGGGTGGTGGGACTGGAGAGCTGTGCTTTTGACCGTCCGATTAAAATGTGTGAGTGGAAGTTGGGGGTGGATTTCATGAGTAAATATGGAATTTTGCCACCAAATTCTTTCCTCCAGAGCTAATATTCTCGTGGGATATTAATATTAATACAAGGAAAAAGGCTCTGGGTGAAGAAAACGAATTTCCCCTTCGGGGCAGAGTTCTCTTGGGAGGACAGTGAAGTTTAAGAGTTTTAGAAAGTGCTGGTAGAATATTATGCATTTTATCATTAGCAACCCAGAAAATAGGCTGTCACCTATAGGATTCTCTCTGGAAAAAGAAGAAAAGGAACCTGGTAATATCAGCCTCGTCAAGCACCCTTTTCCCTCCGTAAAAGCCTCTAAGCTGTTCATGGTGTGTGGGCCTCATGATCCTATTCATTATTCGGGACTAATTAAGGTTATCAAAATAGAAATCTGTGTACATGTGAGTGATGTGAAAGCATCATGCTTTAGATACAGAGATAACACACTAGCTGGAGAGGGTGCATTTACATATTATGAATTTCATCATTTAATCATTATGAATTAATCCTTTTATGATTTCTCTGAATCATTCTTTTGGAGCAATCTGAAAGAGTCAAAAAAAAAATGAAAGCTTTTCTCAAGCAGCTGACTTAATGGATAGCTAAATGTCCAGTTTCAAAAGGTGTTACTTATAAAAGGCCAAAAAACTGTGAATATGGGCCACATAACTGTAATATAATTTTTCCAAGGTGGGAAAGGCAATAAATTATAAAATACCGTACTAATGGAACATATGGTTTTTAATAAGAGCAGCTGGTATTTCACTAAGGTGTACAATATTTTAAGTCTTGGTTTTCTGTGTTGGAAGTGTGTTAATTAGTTTACTTGTTTTAGTTAATTTATTTCTATTCTCTGTCTGTTTGTTATTCTTCACTGTATAATGTGGTTTAAATTTACTGCTTTTATATCATGGGAATGCCACAATGTGCCTTTGGTGTTTTTATGCTTAAAAATAAAAAATAAACATTAAAATGTGAAACCATGAGGACTACTCGCAAACAGTTGTATGTGCTTGACTGGATTCTTCAGCCATGTGTATACATAATGGTTTGCCCGTGGGCAGTTATCTGATCACTTCCTGTGGGATAATTGGCTGAACTGAACTGAAATTTCAGTTACAGTGGATGAAAATGAGCAATATGAACAATATAAACATGCTTCAAAATGCAGACCTTCCTTTGGGAAATTTTAAGCAGGAACATATAATCCATTTAAAAAATCAACTTACTTTCATACTAAGACTTGCCACATATTGGGAAATAAATACCAGAGAGCAGGTACCTTCAGTATATGTTAAGAGAAGCCTATAACTCTTCTAGTAAGAAAGTAAATCTTCAGGTTTTGTGAATATTGGGGAGTTGAGAGGTTGCAGTTAATTGCATTTTGCAATGAAATTAAGATGAATTGGAAATGCTTTCTGGCCTCAAGTTTTTCAGTTGGAAATCTTGCTAAAATGTATGAGTAGATTCTCTTAACCAGCAAGACAATGAATTATGTCAATCTATTTTTTATGGTTTAGACCTAGCATGCCTATGATTTAGCATGCCTCAGGGACATAATTCTCACTATCAGTCATCATTGTACAGTATGATAAGTAGGTAGAAGATGAAGGTGATGAGACCGTCCATGTTATTTGCTCAGAAAAGTAGATAGTCGGTCACCACAGGACTATATAGCAAACTAGCCCTGTGCAAATTTCTGGAGGAGGTATCAAAATGTCCTAATTCTTTGTTGTTGGGGATTGTCTTATGCATTTTAGGATGTTTAGCAGTATTCCTAGCCTCTTTTTATTTATTTATTTTTATTTTATTTTTATTTATTTATTTTTAACTGAGCCATCCTGCCACCTGTTGGCAGCTCAGCTTGGGCCGGGCATCAAACCACTGTTGCTCAGAGCTCACATTCTTGAGCGAGCTCTTAACCAACTGAGCCACTCAGCTAGCCCTCCTAGCTTCTTTTTAGAAGGGCAGAAATAACAAACATACTTCCTGTGAGTGTAATAGGAATTCAGAAAAGGTCAAGGGTGATTTCATAGAGAAAAGGAAATGGGCTATAAGCAGGATTTTGAAGGATGTTTCATGTTGGCACATCAGGTCAAAGAACTCGGTGACTAAGGGGTTACTGGTTTCTGACCAAAAGGAGGTCATTGGTACCTTGATGAGAAAAATTTCAGTAAGCTACATTATAACCACTGGATGCATCATGAAGGTGTTTTAAAGGCAAATTTCTATTATGCCGCAGACCTAGGCATAACCTTAATGTCTACCATGTCGGTAGAAGTAGAATTTGAAGGCTATTGTGTACTTCTTCCCAATACGATTCACATGTGACCTGTACCATTCAGTGAACTATTTCTCCTCCACTTTTTCCTGATTCTTGTCTTCTCTTCCTCCTCTTCTTCATCCTCTTTAACCTCTTGCTTGCCTTCTGTTTCTTCATTCTTTTCCCTACTCCTCCATTACCTCTTTTCCTCTTAGACTAGGCTAATGGGGACCTGTGAGAAGAGAGTCCTCAGTCACGACCAGTGTACTCATCTCCTGTGGCTGCTGAAACAAATGACCACACACTGGTGGCTTAAACGATGGAAATATATTCTCTCATAGTTCAGAAGTCCAAAATCACTTTCAATGGGTAGAAATCAAGGGCTGTGCTTACCTTGGAGGCTATCGGGGAAAATCCATTCCTTGACCCTTCTGACTTCTGGCAGCTGCTGGCATTCCTTGGCCTGTGGCCGATCCCCTCCTCCAGTCTCTGCCACCAAGGTCCCATGGCCTCCTCTGTATGTCCCATCATCCTCTGCCTCCCTCTTTCAAGGTCACTCGTGATTACATTTAAGGCCCACTCACAGATAATCCAAGATAATTCCCTCATCTCAAGACCCTTAATTTAATCAAACCTGCATGTAAGGTACCATTCACAAATTCCAGAGAGTAGGACTTAATATGCTTGGGCACTGTTATTCAGCCCACTGCAATCAGAATAACAAAGAGTCCTTTTCTGACACATAGCCCAGTGCTGAGTCCATGTGAAACACATATGAGCCTCTCTGGTGGATGGTGCTTGCCAGCATGAGAAGGAGTCATACCTCTTCATGTATCTTCTGTTCATTGGAACAGTGTTCTGTGTTTGAGCAATATTTCCCTGCCAAGGACTGAAGAAGGAAAAGGGACCTCATTGTAACTTTCCCCTTCCCTGAGTACCAACCATCAAGTCCCAAGTAGTGAAGGTCAGGACCAAGATGGTGTTCCTTACAGAGTTCCCTATTTTCCTCCTCAGGCTTAGATGCCTGTTTTTTGGTAAGGAAAGCCATGCCTTGGGCTTAGTAGGTTCTGGTTTAAGTTTCCAAGGTACCCTTTTCAACTCAAGCTGGAGGAGATACAGAGAAACACTCAGAGAGGATTGATAAGGAATCCTCCCGGCTAGAGATGGTGCTAAATTCACCAGAGCCATTGAGACGGTGAAGAAAGAGATGTGTTGATCCCTTCACGTTTAGCTTTCTTTAAATAACCTCATCACCCACAAAGTATCTGGGCCAGGATGAAAAGGGTGAAATATAAGGGAGAATGAAAATTCATGTCACTTTTTTCCTACTCAGTATCAATTATAAGCAGACAATTTTCTCTTGCTAGGTCCTATGGGGGGAAGGAATCCAGATAAATTTGTAAACATTAATTTTTGTGGGATCTGCATTTTCTAAAGCCCTTATGCATCTTTGCTCATCTTTGCTCAAAATTCTTACTCAGTGAATTTTAGCGTAGTGATTCTAATTAGAAATAAATATTATTCTTTTAAAAGATAATTTTAACACAATTCTAAGACATACTGAGTTGTTATAATCCCATATATTGACTTTTTCATATTAGCTTATTTGACATTAAATGGGGTGCTGTTTCTATGGGGATATTTGGTATTCCAGCAGTATTTGACTAGTGACCTCTTCTGCCCCAATGGGGGAGCTATCTCAGAATCTCTGAATCTCTGTTGAGCAGAAGTGTATTTTTTCACCTCAATATTTCTCAACCTCGGCACTATTGAAATTTTGGAGTGGATAATTCTTTTTTGTGGGGTTATCTTGTGTATATTAGAATGTTTAGCAGTATTCCTGTCCTCCTCCCTCTAGAAGCCATCTCCTTGCCAATTTGTAACAACCAAAAATGTCTTCAGACATTGCCAAATGTCCCCTGGGGGTACAGAATCCCCCCCAGTGGAGAATTGCTGTTCTAACGCTATTATTTCTAGCATTTATGGGTCCCTTACTAAGTGCCAGTCACAAAGTGGGCATGTACTAAGCATTTTATTTGTATTAATACATTTGAATTTTATGAACTTCCACAAGATATCATTATTATCCCTATTTTACAGATAAGAAAGCTGAAGAACAGAAGTGTTTGAACAAGCATACTATGATTACACAACTTTTAGAGAGTAGAGCCAGGATTGAAGCAGTAGTTAGGATTTAGTATTCATGCTCTTAGCCATGATGAGCTATCCAGTGTTCATTTAAGTATATTGTTTTTACAGGCTTGAAAAACATCTTCCTTTGCAGCTATTCAAAGGTTTATAAATAAGCTAGAACAATGGATGAAAGGATTAGGAAGTATCATTGATGAAGATTATACTATGAGTGGAGTGCTTATCTTGAGACTTACATATACATTTAAGCTCTGACAATTAAATTGTCGAACTCATCCTAGAAAAAGTGCTACGTAACTCATTGCTGAATATCACTATGGTCACCTTCGAAATACTCCCCTTGGGAAGCTATGCACCAATGCCAGTGCCTAGTGCACTCTTCAAAGCAATTTTGGAACTCTTTTCCTGGAATGGTCATCAGAGCTGTTGTCACATTACCCTTGATGTCCTGAATGTCATCAAATTGTCTTCCTTTCAATATTTCCTTTATCTTCAGGTAAAGAAAGAAGTCCCTGGGGGCCAGATCAGGTGAGTAGTGAGTGTGTTCCAATACAGTTATTTGTTTACTGGCTAAAAACTCCCTCATAGACAGTGCTGTGTGAGCTGGTACATTGTTGTGATGCAAGAGCCATGAATTGTTGGCAAAAAGTTCAGGTCGTCTTTTTCATGCAGCCTTTTCAGCACTTCCAAATAGTAAACTTGGTTAACTGTTTGTCCAGTTGGTACAAATTCATAATGAATAATCCCTCTCATATCAAAACCTGGTTAGCAACATCGTTGCAACAAGTTCTCGAATTTAATTGTCATACCTTTGTCAGTTATTTCATTTAGTTCTCACAGTAACCGTTTTAAGTAGATATTGCTACATCTTTTTATATGGGAGAACTTGGCTCCAAAAAACTAAGTAATGTTACCCAAGGTAACAGTCAGTATAACTATCAGAAACAGAATTTGACCCAGTGCCTTCTGACTTCTAAGCCCATGTTCTTCTTATTTTACTTTTATACCGTCCTTGGGTTTTAAAAAGATGGAGGGAGGGGCATTTATAGGTTCTTCATATATATATTCTGGTCCAAGCTCTTACCCTGTACACATTCCAAATTACTCGGAGCTGACACTTAGAGATTTTGAGCTCTCCCTTTTCCTTCCCCAAAGCCTTCTAACAGAGTCTAGGAAAATGTGCAAGCACAGGTGGGTGGGTGGGTATAGACCTGGTTTAGATCCTGGCTCTCCCGCTTCGCTGCTTTCTGACCCTGGGCAAATTACGTAACAACTGGCAGCTTCAGCTTCCTTATTTGCAAACATGGAGCTAATAAAAGCGTCCACTCTGCAGGGTAAATATTAGAAATAATGTATGAAAATACTAATATTAGTTGGTACAATTTTGCTCATTAAAATCGCATGCTATGCATTTCGCCACTTTCCTTTTTGCTCCCTTCCTTTGAAAGCACTGGCAATGTTGCCACTCCAATTCTTCCTATCACCATCAAGGATATCTGGAAACCTGCCACTTAGGAATTCATTAAGATTCATTATTGATTAAAATGAAGCTATCTTGGGAGTAAACAGAGCATTTGAAGTCGTAGTTAACTAAACACACTTTTGAAGACTGGTTTGGGTACCTGGAGATGAGAGGTGAAGACAAGGAGACCATGACCTCACAAGATTTTTTTTTTTTTAGCCAGATCATGTGAAAAAGATTGAGAAAATTATTGAGAAAGATAGCATCCCTGATCTGTATTCACAGTGAAGAGCAATAAGGAGTATTAGGAGCTTAATGCAATTTTTCTTTGTTCTTGGATTGAAAAACAATTTTTTGTTTACATATAATTGACATGCAACATTATTAGTTTCAGGTATACAACATAATGATGCAATATTTGTATATATTGCAAAATAATCACAGTAAGTCTAGTTAACATCCATCCCCATAGTGACAATTTTTTTATCTTTGTGATGAGGACATTTAAGATCTACTCTCTTAGCAGCTTTCAAATATGCAGCATAGCATTCACTATAGTCACCATGCTGCACATTCCATTACGAGGACTTAGTTATTTTATAATGGAAAGTTTGTAACTTTTGGCCCCCCTTAAAGTTTTTTTTTGCTTTTATCAAAGCCTGAATTGTGAGTTAGATAGGTGAGACTTAACCTAGAACGCTTTTAAACTATAGATGTATGAATGTGCATTTGCATGCATGTGCACACACACATCTATAATTGAAGTGCAGGATGGGAAGAAAGTACAAGAAATATTAAGGCATGTAATTCTCTAGGACAATATTGTGAACGTCACAATTCAAATATGTGGGAAGATATTAATAAAGTTATTGGTGCTTCTAAATGAAGCAAAAAAAATCCTACATTTCATAGGAATATATATCACATGTACTCAACTCAATGGATTGAGACCTTGCAAGGTGACCAGTTACTCAAGGTTGATGTCTTAAAAAAAAAATGTTGATGGAAAAGAAGGTGTTCATATCTATAATAGTTGCCTTGCTGAGAATGTGGGTCACAGTTTAAAGAGATTCCAAAGGTAATGTGATAATATGGCATGTCTACTCAAGGACAACCAGTGGAAATGTTCTGAATCAAAAATAACTCAACATTTGAGAATTCTGAGAGGACATTTAGTATGTCTCCATCCAGAGAAATCGGGAAGAGGAGATTTGTTAGTTTGTTTCGAGATTTCAAGAGATCAAACTTAGTATGTTATACATTATTTGTTGAAAATGTTAAATCTCATTACTATTTAAATTTCACTGAAATAAAGACTTCAGGAAAAGCTGATATTTATCTATTTGGCAGAAAACAGTTAAGTGCAAATAAACATGATTTTAAAAAGATGTTTTTGCACTCTTTGTGTAGACCAATGCTGTGAAATTCAATTACATGTAGGTAATCATGCTATCACATTCTGGTTATCAGAAATGGTCATGGTGAAATTAACAATGGTATATTGGATATCTGCCCTTTCAGCAAATGCCATTATAATAGCAAAGTCTATGCATGGCTGCATGATTCCTAAGCTTCTCTTTTGTTTTCACTCAATAATGGGTACAATAAAATCTCACCCAACAAAGGAACTTGGAAACAACTCTCTTGTCTTATTATGACAGAATTTGGCCTGAACATTTTATTCGTGCAATCAAGAAATGAAGACAAAATGACATACAAAATTATTCCAGTTGTTACTCCTTGGAAGTCACATGTGTTCATCTATAATTTGGTGTGGGAATATAGGAATAAAGAATTTTTTTCAGAAAAACCACCTATAGCTTCAGCTATGTCAGGAGAAAATTTATTAAAGAAAAGAAAACTTTATAAAGAAGAAAAGAGGAAAAATCAGATTAAGAAAGTAAAATATTGTTAATTTAGGTAGGAAGACGACAAAGAGAAAGGCAATATGGGCTCATAATTTTATGGAGGTGATTGATTTGGAAGGTGAGGTAGGGATTCAGATTTGGAACCTGAGTTTTTCTGGCAGTGATATGCCAGTCAGCAGACCATCCTTCTAAAACAGAACTACATTATGGTTTATAACTTGCAGGTGAAGAGAACAGCTAACCTCCTTTAGCCTTTTATAAGAGCCAAGATAAGCGATTCAAGGAAGAGCAAATTTCTAGGAAAAGGAGTTACAAGAAGCTGTTTCCCACTGACGGTCACTTTGGGTCACTGGAAATACACATACATGCCCAGGACATGCATAGATGTGTTGGGGAAGATGGAAACATTAACCCTGAGTGCTGCAGAGTGCAAAACACTTTGAAGACAAGCGACAGTAAGAGAAGTAGAAGCCAATCAGTGAAGAGAGTGTTTGAACAGAGGGGGGTGAGGGGGCATATAAAGACTAAGGGTTTGGGGCTTCCTTCTCTCTCCATTGTCTCTGTTCTAGCTGACTTCTGGCAATCTGGGAAGGTATTTACAACTCCAAGAGGACAAGAGGGGTCAGGTGAGTCCGGGGTCAACTATATTATATTTACTTGCATATATTTTGCAGTTGCTCTGAGAGACTGCTTAAATTCTAATCGCAAGGACCAGCGTTCCCAATGTATTCTACTTGTTTACTCTGCACCTGCTTAAGAAGTCTGCCATTGACATGTGAGCTCACAAATGCACATTCAAGAAATGAGTGGAATATGAGGCTGTCACTGCTTCCTCTCATTCTCTCCGCTTGAGAGAGGCTGGGATGACACACAGGCTTCCATTTGTGAAATGGGGCGGTGCTCTCTGCAGCCTACTTGGCAAGTACACTGATGCTAAATGAGTCTCTGCTTTTGGAGGTCTCCTTTGGAGGAGAGGCAATTTATGGTTTGAAAGTGTCAAATTTTGAACTCATTGTTCTCTAGGAACTGTTTTCATGTAATATCAGAAAATAGAAATATTAGTCTAGAGAAGAAATTCCAACTTCTGGAAGACCTATGTCTCAGTTGCAATCATTTTTTAATGCCTGGAGCTGCTCCTGGAGTGATGCTTTGGCTGAGTGATGAGGCCAAACATGGCAGCACAGCCAAGTACGGCAATGGTATTCAATGGTTAGCCCTCGCTCTTTATTTCCATGACTCCTGTACAGAGATTTTTTTTAACCGATTTTACACGTGACCATGTTTTTTAAGGCTGGGGGGAGGGGGAAAATCTCAAATGCTATTCTTTGCATGTCCCAATGTTAATCTAATGATTACTCTGCAAGTTTCAGCTTGAGATAGAGGACCACCTATGTTAATCTGTGCAAGAAAAATAGTCTAACATATTTGTTGTTGACTTTGAGGACTGAGGCCATAAAATGCAACGCTTTACTTTCGGTTGTTTTAAAATAAAGATCAAAGGAAATTGATGGATGGTTTCAAAATGCAATGGTATTGTCCCAGCTGAGGATCAAAGGTGTTTGTATTATTCTTTACCTCACAATAAAATTAATTCCTAATTTACTTACATGTATATAAAAATGAATGTATTTTAAATTATTTTAGGAGGGAAGATTATCGGGGCCTCAATAACTATTAGGTGGTATGGGACTAGGTAAAGGAAAGATTAGTTATTCTCACAATTGTTATCTTGTTCCGTATTCTCATCATTAAAGGTGATCACCAAGAAAAAAGTTCAAAAGGTATGTTTGATATGTTCGGTCTATATTCCACCATCACTTGGTGCTCTAATCACATTCCTGCTGACTTTAGGGTACAAGCCTAGTGTGTGCTTGTATTGAACTGTGGGAACTTGACACCTCCCAGATGTTCCTTCCTGAGAACTTGGGCTGAGCTAGCCTATTAACTTTATCACCCAGGAAGTGAGAGGCAGAGGAATGGGATATGGGTGAAACCATCTGGTTAGATGTAGGTCATTGTCAAGAGTCTAAATTTTAGTGGCAAGGGAGTGCAGGGAGGGGGGAGTTCACAGGTGTTCAAGAAATTATTAGTAACCTGTTATTATAACTACAAAATCTCATCTGTTTTGCTTTCAGCCATCAATGAAGAGTAGGAGGGTTCTTAAATCACTTCTTAAATGTCAACGACATTGACTTTGTTTTGTTTTAAAGCTTCTTGTTGTGTGTTAATCTATAACTGCCTTGACTCGGCTTAGAAGCTTCCAGGACATAAACCCTTTAGTAAAAATTTTAATTGTGTATGTGCATGTGTATATATGAACAAATACATGTATAGGTGGGTTTATATTATTAACAATGTTAGTTTTTCTTACATAACACACATGCACATACTATTGTTTATTAATATAAAGCGTATTATCTTCCAAAATACTTCTCATGGATTATCTTATTTTGACCTTCATAATCACCCTGTGCAAAGGTTAGATGACTTGCCCGAGTTCACTCTTAGTAAGTGGGAAAGCCAGGGCTAGCAATGAAGTTTCCTGATTCCTAGCCAAGAGTTCTTTCCACTCCAACAGCTGTCACTGGTTACTGGGAAGGCAAGGCGAAGAAGCTGGTTTAGCTCTCTGAAGTTGAGAATTATTGATAGTGACTGAAAGATCAGCATTGCAGTTATTTTTCAAGTTAGTTGATTGAACACAGTCCTATCTGTGATTGAGTTAAGTGGTATAAGTGACCGTGTATGATAACTTTGATATGTTCCATCTATATTCCACCATCACCTGCTACTCCAATTCTTTTACATTACTTATCTTTTTAATTAACTTTTTTGATAATTAACCATGTATCTCATAGCTATTCTTTACACTCGTAGTAAAAATACTGTTGCAAGATACCCTATTACTGAAGATACGCAAAACTAGAATCCTGAATCATATTTTATCCCAGTTGCCAAAAGAGTGGCATTATAATAAAATTCTATTTTCAATACTGCCCTTTAGTCAAAAACAATTTTAACGGAAGTCGGTAATTATGGTATACAAATTGATAGTATTATTTCAAGGTTAAAACTTCGTAAATCATATTTTCAGACATTCTCTTTTGAGACCCCTGTTTATCTAATTTATGGTTAAGTCTAATAACAGAGGTAAGCAAATTGAAAGGTCTTTGGTTTGTTCAAACAGCGCTCACTGGCAGGGCTAGTAAAAGAAATGGAAAACTGCTACTTCATTACAAACAACAGGATAATCATAATCAAAACCAACCAAGTTGACAAATATTCTCCATTAGAACTCAAAATACTGTTACCAAATAAAGAGCAATGGAAAAGCCTTTGGTTGTGATAATGAGTATTCAGAAAGTTCAGACTGACATGTTAGACTTTTGTTATCAAAAAATCTATTTGTCCCATTCCTTGAGAGGTTAAATACAGTTCCATGTGACCCAGCAATTGCACTGCCGGATATATACTCACAAGAAATGAAAACACATATTCACAAAATAAACTTGTACACGAATGTTCAAGCAGCATTATTGAAAAAAAAAATCTGTTTGTCCCATAAGGTCATAAAGGTAATTTTCACAATTGAAATAATCTTTTTTTTTTCCTTGAAAAAACAAGGTAAGACCTTGCATTCCACTGGGGTAGAGGTTAAGATTTATAACAAAACAAAACAAAACAAGGCAAAACAAAAACACCCAAACGTAGTGGCTTACATAGATAGAAATGTATTTCTCACATTACATTCCCGCTGGCCCAGGTGATGCGGAAGACTGACTCCTCTAAGTCATGAAAAGATGCAAGTTCCTTCTTTTCTGCTGCATTACCATTCTCTGATGTCATGCTCAGTGTTACCAAACCTGAGTCTCTATCACATCTGGGCTATAGCCCATAAAAGAAGGGATAGTAGAGGGCCCAGGGTGACTGTCTTTAAGGAGATGACCCAGAAATGACAGATATCAATTCCACTCCTCTCCCATTATCTCGAACTTCAGCACAAGAACTTACTTAGCTCCAAGGGATGCTGGGAAATATAGTCTGTAGCTCGAGGATCATTTTACTATAAAATAGGGTGGAGGAGGAAGGTTGGAGGGTGGAGAGATGGGTTCAATTATTAAAAGAAAGTGGAGAAGATGGGATACCAGAGAACGTCTAGTAGTATCTGCCACAGGCACAATATACAACATTAAATGCATTTATTCAAGCAGGAATAATGAATCATCAAAGACATTCAAATACTTAAATGAATTAATGCTGGTAGTACTTAGGTTATTTAAAAATAGTAGTTCTCACGTTTTCTCAATCTATGTCCACTTCTTTAGGGTAAAAGTTGTGCTTGTTGATCACCTATACTCTGCCCAAAGAGTTAGCTGTGTGCCTGGCTTTGTTTTTAATGGGATGAAAGTACTTTCTAGTTTTTACATAACACAAGTAGATTAGATGGGCATGCTATTGTTTTACATTATACTCACAACCTTCCTTACCTCCTATTTTATGAAGTCAATACTCCCATTGGGCTCCCAATTTAGACACCGTGCAGCCTTGGTTTACCTCCCTCTACATTTCCTGTCTACTGACTCAGCATATCCTGTCAACTCTAGTTCAGAAACATCTCTCCCATTCACCTTCCAGCCTAGCTGGGCCTTTATCATTTTGGGTCTGGAACTGTTTCCTCACTTGTCTTTCTATAATCAAGTTATCCTTACTCATTTGTAGATATATATAAATAACTAAGTAGACTTAGTTATGCTTACTTATACAAACTCGTCACATTGTCATGAGGTGGTCACCCCCAAATAAATAAAAGCATCCAGGCACAATTCTGCCATCCTTAAAATGTTTCATTTGTCCTTTGATCTCTATATAATAGTATCTCAGTTCACTACTTTGGCATACAAAGCTCTTCTCAGTTCAGCTGTGGCTTTATCTCTCATCACCCAGCTCCCACCAACCTAAGTTCTATCCAAACTTAATGCTTTGCTAATCTCCAAACCCAACTGCTTTTTCATGCCTCTACTCTTTTGTACATGATGTTCTTGTGACCTAGAGTAGCCTTGCCCATTTTTTCTGCCTGAAAAACTTCTACACTTAAAAGATCCAATTATAATTATGACATTACTTCCCCAAATGAAGTTGGTCACCTTTCTTTGATTCCATAGTACTCTCGTGTATCTTAAGCGCTATCATAATTATGTGTTTACGTGCCTATCTCATCCAGACTATACTCTCCCTGATAGCCTTACACAATTCCTGGCACCTAATAGCCATGCAGCAGA
Source organism: Hipposideros armiger (assembly GCF_001890085.2). Lineage (NCBI taxonomy): Eukaryota > Metazoa > Chordata > Mammalia > Chiroptera > Hipposideridae > Hipposideros > Hipposideros armiger. The sequence continues at coordinate 2,433,036 of NW_017731449.1, read as the reverse complement.
TGTTTGACTGGGAACAGTGAACTGAAGACTCAGTTGCTAGGCATAGCACAAAGGCCGTTGTGATCCAGTGGCCATTTAACAACAGAACAATCAACTATTTACTGAACAATTACTCTTAGAAAAGCTCTGTTGCTTGGTACTATAAGGGGATCAAAAAAGAATAAAATAATCCTTGTCCTTAAGCCTTTGTGCTAGCTTAAAATTTAATTAAGCACATCTAAGGCTGATACTTTGAAAATTAGACCATTGATGCCCGTTTTGTGATTATTTTGTTCCTATTATACTATAAAGTCCTTGAAGATGGACTCTGTTTTCATCATTGTATCCCCAGCTCTTGCCATTGTTCACATAGTAGGTGTTTAGAAATCTCTGCTGAAAGATAAATCCATAAAAAGCTTTAAAAAATACACAGAGTGACTATATTTAAAGTGAGTAGCATAGCTTCTATAGATACTTTTGGAGTGAGATGAAGATACAGGTACCAAAAGAAGATTTAGGTCAATCTGAAACATCTTCTTAAATGAAGATTTAAGAAGATTGAGAAAGTGTGGAAGTCATGTCAAGGATATAGAAAAATATGAGAAAATGCATTGTATTAACCAACTAGTGCCATGTAAATGCTGCCTAATAAACCACCCCAAAACTCAGTGTCTTCTAACAGCCAACATTTATGAGTATGTTTAAACTTGTAGTTATACTGATTTAGGCTGGCTTAGTTGAGAAGCTCAGCGTAAGGCTGCAGGTCACCTGAGTTGGGGTGGCTCCAGGCTGCGGGTCAGGTGTGCTCCACATGTCTCCATCCTTGTGGTGTCTTCTGGGGGAAGGGGAAGTGTAACCTGGGTGTGAAAGGGACAGGAATAATGGGGACTAAGGGTGGGCTTTCATTCACTATTCACAATTATCCTTGCCCTTCCTTAGTTAGAATTATACATGTGTACCTTTTGCCACATGATTTCACAGTGCCTTCCACTAGAGTGAAGGGAGGATACCTTCCAGCCTCATTCGTGTTGGGATTGGCCATGTGGTTTGCTTCGGCCATGCAATGTGGACAGAAGTCACAGAGTGCCCCGTTTTAGGCTAACACCTCAAGAGACATCTTGATTTTCTGTTCAGCCTCTTGTACTTCTGCCCTTTGCCATAAAGAGACCTTGCCCCCAAATCCATGGTCACGGAAGCAAACTAGGATTTGGAGGTTGGGCACACAATAGAGTGTACAGATGATCTATTATAAGGTTGTACACCTGAAATTTATATGATGTTATTAAACAATGATACCCCCAATACATTTAATTAAGTTTTTTAAAAAAAGAACTTGCCCTTATATAGCCTCTGGTCCAAGAAGGGTGAGAAATATGTGATGTCAATTTGTTCCTGATCCAAAGCTTGGTGCCCAGCCAATTACAGAATGAAACAAATCTGCCCCTGTTACCCCTCAAAGCAGTGAGCGAGAAAACATACCCTATTGTTGTAAGACCTGAGGTTTGCAGCAATAGCTGACTAATCCAGGTGTGGAAGTAGGCAAAGACAGGAAGTACTTCAGAAGTTGTGTTGGAGAAGGGGCTAAGGATTTGTTGAATGGAGGTATGAATTGGATGTGGTGACTGACAGGATAAAGGAGCAATAAGGGAGAAGGACTCAAAGCTGATTGAATGGTCAAGTCCAGGTTGAATGCTGGTATCTATGGCTAAAGTAGGGAAGTCAAGACAGACTAGTTCAGTACCCATAGACTGGTAAAGCTGAATGAGATTTTGAAATTATTTTGGAGATTGCAATCTCTAAGGCAGAATTTGTCTGCAGAATGACCAGTATAGATTTCTTTTTTTAATTAGAATGTATTAGATAAATCATGTACTCTCAAGTTCTTCACCTTCCTGTCCTGTCCTTATTCACACTCCATAGCTTTGAATGTACTTGAGTTTATGTTCCCTAATAATCCCGTCACCACTTATCCCCAGGTACATTGATTTTAAGATGACTATGAGATATGTGAATTGGAATGATGATAGTTGGTATGAACTGAACATTTATTATGGGTTCAGAGATTATTCTAAGTGCTTTAGTTGTCTCTCTCATGAATCCCCATTTCATAGATAAGTCAAAAAGTAAGTGAAGGAACTTGCTGAAGGTCAACAGCTGCAAGTGGAATAGCCACCGTTTGACAACTGCAGTTTATTGAACAGTTTCCATTAGGTCAGCTCAAACATGAGACAGGGATTATTTTTGTGTAAACACTTTCTTCAGCTGTCCTGTCTTGACGCCTCCTTCCTTTTCCGGTAGCAAATCCCTTCAGCACATCGTAGCCAGATTTATAACTTCCCAGTCACCTTCAGGTGTTAAAAGACCATCTCATGTAAAACTTCAATCTCTGTCTCAAAGCTTCCACTTCACGATCAACAGCTTGGTCTAGGGCTCAAGGGAGCGGAAGGGGAGGAGTGGTGGCTTTCTCTCAGTCCTCTCCTACTCCTGTCCCTGGCCATGTGTGGCCTTTGTGGGTGTATTTGGAGGGGGATGGGGACCATGATCTGGTTCTTTTATTCTCTTTTTAAGTCTATGCCTTCTGCTGCTGATGGATGATATTATTCCTGAAATAATAGAGGAATGGCAGATATTTTTTGATTCAATTGCCCAGGTTGCACTTCTCTTTCTGTAGATTGCCTTTGCTTCTTGGGCCAACACAAACTGGCCTGCTATGCTATTTGTATAACAAGTGTCCAAATGCTGATTCTATAGTATGTCACATGTATAAGTTCTCTGTAAATAGCCTGGGAGTAGGACTCCCTGTACCATATTATACCTGAGTTAGGAGTCCCAGCTCTGGCTCTACCTTGCCCACCAAGTTCCCATCCCCAACATTATACATTAGAGCTTCTTGATCCTGGGCCCCCTTGGCTGGGTTACCAGCAAGAAAAACTCTAGTAGAAATCAATACCCCCAAGAATAGCTCCAGCCCAGCTGGGTGCCCCAGGGGAAACAAACTCAGCAACCTTGCCACACCATAAGGTAGGATTCCAGAAGCTCCTCTTCCAACCTACCTTCTCCAATCTAACCTCCCTCACCAATTCTTTCATTTAAGAAAGCTGATTATAGACCAACAAGTCAGTTACCAAGGCAGCCATCCAAACAGGGAATAAGAATGCCACTTCCTCTTTCTATAGGCATTTTCCAGTCATCAAGAGTAGGTCTCTTCTCACTTGGCTGTGGTGTGGTTCAGAGGTGGTAGAGTTTCCCTCAGGCCAACTCAGAGCCAGCTCTCTTGACTCACTATGCAGTCTGCCTACAGAAAGAGGTGTAAAGTCTGTAATATTGACTTTGCCTGGAACTGACAGTTGAAGCTGCAAGGATGGGTGAACTCTCAGAGAGAAGGAATGTAGGGAGAACAGTTGAGTGCTAGGGACTATCACATTTGAAGAGTGAAGGATGGGTAGAGACAGAGAAAGGGTCTGAGAAAGAGAATTTTATAACAGAAAAAAGCCCTGTTCAATCCTCTCATCTTTCTATATCAGAAAGCAGAAGGAAAAAGAGGTGGTGATGTGCTTAAGGTTACGCAGCTGATTTATAGTAGAACCTTAACCGGGTTCCCCTGGTTGCTGGTGTTACTCGTGTATTTTTAGAGAGGTAGGAGGAGCTCTGGGTTGCCCCTAATTGGGAAATCAGATAACTGGGCTTGTAAAGTGAACCAAATCAGTTGTATCCAGAATCCCAGGCCCTTACCTTGCCCTGGGATGTCTCTACAAAGATTTACTGGAAGCCTGTGCTACGTTCAGGTTGGATGACCAAAGTCACTAGAAGTCTGGCTTCCAGGTAAGTGGAATTGTGATCAAATCAGGGAGCCTGGCTCCTTGGCAATTCACTGGCTTAAAGAATTACAGCAATGGCCGATAGAAAGAAAGGATTCTCATGCAACAAAAATGACATCAGAGGAAAACTTTGAGTGTGTGACTCTTTAAAATCATAGATTAGCGCTGTCTATTACATTCTTTGCTTCATGTTCAAGGTAGAAAACCTACAGGTGAAACTGCTATAAAATATGCTTTCAGTACTTAAAAAAATTAAGTATTCTTATTTCTTTTCCTTCAAATAGCTGAACTGAACAATGATTCTTTGGTAACACACTGTTGGAGAAACTGTGGGGAAATAAATATTATGACTCCTGGGTGTATCATATAAACCTATGCAAACCCCTATGAAGGGCAACTTTTCAATATTTATCACATTTTCAAATGCATACATCCCCATTGACACAGCAGCACATTTCTGGAAATTTACTACCCCCAAATATGTCTTAGTTACCACTGATACTTCTTAAAAGGATATTGTTTGAACTACAAAAGATTGGAAACAACCTAAATATCAGTTGGGGAGAGGGTAAATATAGCCATAAAATGGATTATTATATGCCTGTAAAAATAAAAATAATGTAATGATGTGGAAAATATATATCTTGTTTTTTAAAAAGAAAATAGTCAAGATTCACAAAAGTTTGTAGAGTATGCTGCCTTTTGTGTAAGAAAGGAGGGAAAAAATATATTTGTGTTTGCATACATAAGAAGTGAATAAACATGGTTGGTTACCTGAGGATGGAGAGGGGTAGTGTGGGAGAAAGACCTTTCACTGCATATTTTTTAATATATTTTTTGAGCTGTGTGAATGTATTTTCTACTAAAACATTTAAAAACAAAGTGATCACTTTTAGATACCTTTGCTTTTTTCTTTAGAAATAGTTCTGCATTCAATTACTAGATAATTTACTCATTTATTGATTAAACTTGTTGGTGTTTGGAGAGGCGTTAGATGTAAGCATCAGGTGTTTTGAATTCAGGTTTCTCAATTACTCATTGTATGATCTGAGATCAGTCCCTTCTCTTCAGAATTCAGTTTTCTCATTAGTAAAACATCTTAAGCCAGATATTTTCTGTTCCCCTACATATGAGTCACCTTTTTCTTTCCTTTAGCAAATGATTATGGGATGCAGCACTATCCTGACATTTCCCTTTAAGAAACTTGATTAGGAAGGCGAGCACTGTGGCATTTTGGCATCAGGATGCTTCGATTGTAAGCAACCGAAACTGACTCAGGTTAGCTTATGTAGAGAGTAGCTCACAGAATCAAGGAAGAGCTGGAAAAGCCAAAGAAGCAATATGTATACATTCCTTCCAAGGCACCTCTATTGGTTCACTCCTTTCAACTTGCTTATGTGACTCTGTTTCTGATCAAGGTTCAGATTCCCAGGAGAAAAATAATATCTATCTGAAGTCAAGTTGTGCCATTGCAGCCACTCCAGGAGCTCATGTCATGAGGGATAAATGATTCTCCAATAAAGGGATGCTGGGAAAACAAAAACAGTGTCTGTCCAGGAGGTATTCTTCTGAATAGTGCTCCTCTTCAACCACGGGGTCGATTGGAGCAGATGGGCTCCATCTCATGTCTCTACCTACAAGTCAAGATCAACGTAATAGTTTGTGTGGAAACAGTTAAAACTAGGGTAAATCATGCTATTGCTGTAAGAAGAAATTGTATCTTAAGCCACTATATCATTGTAACCTAAGATTCAGGAAAAAGTGTTCCAGGGGTTGGAAGATAATTCTTAAAATTGGCAAAAAGTTAAAATTCACAAGCACTGAAAATAGTGGCCATGATATTTTATCTCATGAGTCTAAATATTTCTGAAACACATCACTAGTCACTTTTGTAAAGGACTACAGTGTAACAGAGATGTTTATGTTGAAATTGTCCGTCTTTATAGCAGTTGACTTTGGAACTGGCCTTATTTGCTACTTCATGCTCTTCCTTGCAGTAGTTCCTGTTCGGGTCTTACAAGAGGCCCCTATAGAATTGTTTTCTGAATTGGAAGCCATCTTTCTGATGGGTCAATATAATTTGTGCCTCATACAGATGAGAAAACTGAATCCCAGAGAGATTGTATAAGTTGCCCAAGATCACGCAACTAGTTGGTCATAGAAATGGAACTAGACAATAGACATCTTGAATGTGAGGTAGTCTTTTTCCCATATCAGAGACTCCATCTGGTTCTAATTTTAGTTGGATCAAGCCTGGGCATGGGGAGGTAAGCATCACTTTGCCATCCTCTGACAACCTTCTGGGTGTATCTCAGTCTTTGTGCTACTCTAAATATTTTCTTTCATCGTGGTCTTAAAAACTGACTTTTAAACACATTATCAAGTTCTCAGAGATGCGATCCCCCAGTCTGTCCCTGGCCACTCTCTGCACTTTTAGTGCAGTTTAGAAGCTTATGTCATGCTGTTTACTGTCTTTCTGTATTCCACTGGGGGATAGCCTTGCATTTCAGTCTTGCCAGCTCTTGGAATGAAGAGGTGCTTCATTACATTAAAATTCTAATAAAATGGTGATCTTTTCTGCCAGATCAAACACACATGAAATAGGCTATATTTCTTGTTAATTTTCATATAAATTTCTACAGTACAGAAAAGCATGCTTCAGTGTATTTAGTTTTACCTTTATTTTTGTTAAGTCCTTCAGAGCAGGATGGTATATTGTGGACTATATCCAGGTCTCAGTAGTCAATGTAAATATAATGAAGTTAGTCTTTCTTCCTTTCTTCTTTTTTCCTCCCTTCCTCCCTTCCACCCCATCCTTTTTCTCTCTCTTTCCTTTTTTCTTTTGTATTTTATTTACCCTGAAAGAAAGAATTCCTGTCTTCTCTGGTTGGCTGAATTACTTCTCCTCTTTGTCTGAATTATACCCAAGGTATATGCAGCATATCCCCAAATGGTTAGACTTGTGTGTTTTTATATCCTGTCTGGCATGTTAGACATTGTTACGGCCACTTGAGATTTCTGGTGCATTTTATGCACTTATTCCTGTTGTCATTTTGTTTTTTTGAAGGATCCTCTTGAGATCCTGAGACCTTCATTTTCTTTTGTGTTTGCTGTCTTTTGGGTTGTCTTAATTTTGTTTGATCTTTCTTGTTACCAATTGTTCCAGAATCATCTCTCTCCTTCTTCCCCATTCCCTCCTTTTGTCTCTATCTTATCACTCTTTCTCCTCCCTTCTTTCTTTACTTCCTTCTGAATTATTTTCACACATTCCCTAATTTATTTGTTCAGTAGATATTTTGGGTCTACTGTTTCCCAAACACTGTGAAGTCATAGATGAGTACTTTTTCCTCTCATAAAATGGGGAAAAAAGAGAACCTACTTGTAGTGTTCTGAGAGATAAGGTACTGTGTATAGAATGCTTAGAACAGTGTCTGGTAGCCAGCAAGCACTAGAAATGTTAGCTGTTAATATTATTTTGACCAAAATAACTGCAAAGCACCATGTCTTCCTCTTTATATTCACATTTGTTCTTGTACTTAAGCAACATCTATTTGTTTTTCTTTACTCAGAATTAGACCTCTAGCTTTTGGTATTTATAGCCATTTGTTTTATATTACTTGTTTCTATTTGTACTTTTTATATCTTAATTACTCTATCAAGACTTCTTTTGAACATTATTTTCCTATCTCCTTTGAATTTTCATTCTGTTTTGTCTATTTATCTCAGGCTGAGTCACCTATAATAGTTCTGCCTTTCTTTCATTCAACAGGGGATATATACTAGGCATGCTACAAGGTCTTGGAAATGCCAGGGTGAAGCCAGCACACAGGCTCTCTGCTCTCCTGAAGTTTTCATATTAGTATAGAAGACAAGCCAAGTAAACAAACCATATAATTTTAGATAGGGACATATATTATAAAGAAAATAATATAACATAATGAAGTAGAGAGTTGGGTTTAGGTGAGTATGCAAGATTTTTTTTTTTTTATGATTAAGGTCTCTCTGAAAAGATGACTTTGAGCTGAGACACGATGAAATAAGAAAGGGTGAAGAGCACCCCAGAAAGAGAGAAGAACAAGAGTGAAGTGAGTGGAAATGGGCTATTCACAGAACAGAAAGATGGCCACTGTGGCTATAGCAGAGCTCGAGAAGGTAAGGGGATAGGAGAAAACACTGGAAAAGGGTCAGATCACATTGGTTGCTATTGTTCATCTTACTGGAGGTTCGTGTAGAACTGCTTATAGAAGGCTGTAGGCCTTGGTACTGATTTGGAATTTTATTGAGGGTTATACGAGGCCATCAGATGGTTTTTGGCCAGGAAATGAGAAGACATGAATTTGAAAGATCACTTGACCTACTGTGTTGAGAATAGAGCTGTGAGGGGAAAGAGACCAGTTGGCTGCTATTCTTTTGAGTTAGAACAGTGTTTTGATTTGTTAAATCCAGGTGACCTGAGCTGACTTACATAAGATGTTTTATTTCATATATAAGAAGTTCAGTTGTAGGGTGGACTCCAGGGTTCGTTGTTTCAGCAGCTCAATGGTATCATCAAGGAATACCCTTTGCCATCCCTGGATTTTGTTTTATCCTCATGCTGGTCACAGGTAACTGCTATAACTCTGAGCATTATGCTCTAAAATGACTCCATCCAGAGGTAGGAGAGAAATTGTTACAGCAGGTGGCCGTTTCTTAGCAAGTGTCTTCTCTTCTAAATCTCCATACCTCTTTGACCAGAATTGGTTACTCCTGAACCTATTACTGATAGAAGCTATGGAATTATCGGTATTTACTTGGGCCAGTGATTTGGGGATGGAATGGATAATGGAGAGTCAGCCTCTACTGCCATAGTCCAGAGGGGAAAACATACCCAATACCTAGCATAATGTGTGGTATACAGTAGGACCTCAAACACAACTAAACCCAAACCAAAGCCAATTAATGAAACGGCACTTCCTTCTTCAGACACCAGAAAAACCTATATCCTGAGGAGGCATTTCTGTTTCCAAATAAAGTTGTCTCGCCTATAACATAACAAAAAGATATGCAATTAGCTTTTCAAGTTTGCTTATAAAGAGAGTATTTGAATGTGTCTTACGTGACAGGTAAATACTCTGGGAAGTTTACACGGAGATCTGTGTTAGACTACCAACATCCTATGAAATAGGTATTTCTAAATCTATCTTTTAGAACAAAAAGCTGGGCCTAATTAAATTGATGAAGCTCACACAGGAATTTTTGTTCTCCAAAGTCCATGCACATTCTTTTATAATTTTAAGAATAAAAGTATTTTTATGGCCATGGTTGGATCTGCATACTTGAGACTTAAAAGAAATCTGAATAGATAACTTGCCTCGATCTTGATAACTGAATCTCATGTTTAGCTTCCAAGGGCTTACAGGAAATGTGAAAAGCAATAATCTTCAAATTGAACATATAAAGATCAAAAGTGATATGTCACCTAGAGCAGGCTCCACAGGCGTAGCTCTTCTATCTGACAACTCACATGTAATAAAGACAGTGATTATTTTGAAAATACTTTGGTGGAGGAGGGTATTGTTTTGTAGGTATTAAAGGGGTATTATGAAAGACAAATTTGACAAAAATAGCAGGCTCTTTCCACCTGAAGGTAAGTTATTTATTCCACTCAGTTTGGGCTTTTGTCTTGGTGTTTTTAACCTCGCCACAGTGTGTATTCTGCACAGATATTGACCAAACCATAGTTGTTGACATGTAAAATTAGGTGATTTAAAGATTCACTTCTGATTCCTAAGATATGCTCCAGGGCATACTGTGATGTGCTTTAGGGCATGAAATGATCTCAGGATGGGGCTAAGGGGGAAAAATATCTCTGCAGTAACAATAAATATTGCATAGTGGTGCGGTGGTGAGAAAATAATGTTCTTAAAAATTTTCTGAACAACTATACTTTTCAAAAAATCAGGTTGTAAGACAGGAAAATAAGCTATATCAACTGTTGACTTTATTATACAATAGAAACTAAGTTATTCAGTATGTTATAAATTGTTCTCATCAGTTTAAAGAGAAATTCACTTTGCTTTTTACTAAACTAGTTTTGGATCAATGTGTGGAGCTAGGAATAAATATAAAACCTCTGGGAGAGGTTTGGGATACCCAGATTTTAATTTGTCCGTGGTAATGAGTGAAAAAGGAGATGGTAGCCCTTGAATGTCCAATGCTAAAGAATGGAGTATTGGTGTAGAAAACAAGATAATTCTAGCAAGGCTTTGATTGATCTGTCATTTGCATAATCAAGAGTAAAGGACAGTCTTAGAGTATAGTCTTCCAAATAACTTTTATCTGTGTTACCAGAAAATGATGAAACGGCGACTCAGTACTTCCTGTACGTGTTCCTTTCTACCCCCTGGCAGAGTTTCTAATAAGGGAACTGATCAGAAAACAGTGGAGGAAAGTAAGCAGAAAGAGAAACAAGGAATCTGGGTTAATTTCCAAACTGAATAATCAGCTTGGAAGAAAAGGGAATTGGCAAGGCTGTATAGAAGGTGCCATGATTCCTTCATTCCTATTGTGGCAGCAGTGTGTGAGCTGGCAAGGCAGACCTCTAAAATACTATGGATAAACCTAATCATTTCTCAAAGGCTCCTATTTAACTCACTGTAATTTAAGATTACACAGCCCTACTTGCCCTGCATACATCCTCTTCTGTGTTGAGTCTACAACTTTGCTTGAGAACCTAACAATCGTTGCTCTGAATGGTGTGTTAACATGGAGTGTTTTGTAGTTGGTGACATACTTGGGGATTTGCAAGCTTGGCCCTGTGAAAATCAAATCTGTCATCCCTCCCTGAATCTTGGAAAAACTTGGCCACTATCTCAGTGGCTCACATTCTCTGATTCCCTGTTCCAACCCTCTTTTTATGATTAAAAAACATTTTTCTGCTCATCTGTGTTGCTCCAGGTTGGTACGGAGCAAAGACCTGGGTGGGGCTTATGGACTTGTGTCCCAAGCAGCATGTATGGTGCTCAGCAGAGCAGAGATTATTTGAATCCTTCGAAAATCTGCAGAGCTGCTATTAATATACTGATTTCACATATAAAGAAATGGACCTCAGAGAGTTTTCTGGGTTTTTTTTAAGTTTATTGAGATGACAATGTTAGTAAAGTTACATAGGCTTCAGGTGTACAATTCTGTAATACGTCATCTATATATCACATTGTGTGTTCACCACCCAGAGTCAGTTCTTCTTCCATCACCATATATTTGATCTCTTTTACCCTCATCTACCACCCCCCCCCACCCCTTCCCCTCTGGTAACCAGCAATCTATTGTCCGTGTCTATGAGTTTTTGTTTGTCTTGTTCCTTTGTTGCTTTCAGTTTTATATCCCACATATCAGTGAAATCATATGGTTCTCGAGATTTTTCTGTCTGACTTATTCTGCATAGCATAATAATCTCAAGTTCCATCCATGATATTGCAAAGGGCACTATTTCATCTTTTCTTATGGCAGAATAATATTCCATTGTGTATATATACCACATCTTTTTTATCCCACATCTATTGAAGGACACTTTGGTTGTTTCATGTCTTGGCAACTATAAATAAAGCTGCAATGAACATCGGATACATATATCTTTATGGATAAATGTTTTCAGATTTTTTGGGGTAGATACCCAGGAGAGGGATTGTTGAATCATATGGTAATTCTATCTTAATTTTTTGAGGAACCTCCACACTGCCTTTCATAGTGGCTGCACCAATCTGCATTCCCACCAGCAGTGTATGAGATTCCTTTTTCTCCACAGCCTTTCCAACACTTGTTATTATTGGTCTTGTTGATGATAGCCATTCTAACTGGTATGAGGTGATATCTCACTGTGGTTTTGATTTGTATTTCTCTGATGATTAGTGATATTGAGCATCTTTTCATATGTTTGTTGGTCATCTGTATGTCCTCTTTGGAGAAATGTCTATTCAGGTCTTCTGCCCTTTTTTTTTTTTTAAGATTTTTATTGGGGAATTGGGAGGATGGGAACAGTGCTGGGGAATTGGGGGAAGGGGAACAGACAAGTTGCTGTCCTTTTGTTCTTCAGTCTAGTTGTGGAGGACGTTGCTTCACTGGCCCAAGTTGGCACCATCATTGCGCTTTTCCCGGGCGAGGCAGATCAGTCGCCAGCTTCTGGACGGCCGCTCACTGTGGCTGCTGGCCGCTCATGCTGGCTGCTGGCTACACACGGCAGCTCATGGCAACCCACTGCCACAGGGACTGCAGCCTACGCCGTTGCTGGCAACTCACGGCTGCCCAGCTCCAGGTCGAGCTGTTGTTCAGCATCTTAGCTGTGGAGGGCAGTGTCACTGGCCCTCATATGTGGGATCCGAACCGGGGCTCTCTGGCGTCCCAAGCCAGTTCTTAACCATCGTGCCACTCGGCCGGCCCTTCTGCCCATTTTTTAATTGGATTGTTTGTTTTGTTGTTGAGTTCTGTGGGAAATCAGGGAGTTTAAATGACTTCCCCAACTTCACATATTGTCAGAGCCAGAATTTGAACACAGGTCGGTCTCATGCTGAAGTTCATGCTCTTTCCACTATACTATGCTATCTCCCAGATTTATATAAAGGGAAAAAGGTAAGCGCCTTTTCCATTATTTCCAATTATTATCAATTTCCATTGTATAATAAAGTCAAGAGGTAAAGTGGAAAGTCATCTTCAAGTAAGAGGGTATGTGGCATGTAGTAAGCATTTACTAGATATTTCTTGAGTGGAAAAAAGCAGGAATTAACTAGCCGTTGGTTTCTGGATTTTTTTTTCTCTTTTAAACTTCATACTTGCTAAATATTTAAAATATTTAAATATTTAAAAATGAACATTCACAACTTTTTATAATTACTAAAAGAAGAAAAAAAAGACAGGAAAGGGGGTTTCTCTTTTCCATAAATGCAGAAAATGTTTCCAGAAATAAAAAATGCCTGTAAAGTTATAGATAAGGAATGTTCTTCAAAGGTCAAATTATCACTTTGAGCGCTGGGTCAATTATTATTGGTTTAGTGGATTCACTTCTCAGAATGGTCAATGTCACACAATGACCTTGTAATTCTCTTTCCCTTGGTCTCTCCATCTGTGAGCAGATTTAATCCCTGTCACCCAGCTGGGAGAATGAGATGTTCTAACGAGTACAGGGCTGTAAAGTACTCTCAGAGGCTTGGATAAAAGGCCCTGGGTGTAGAGAACATTAGTATAAGTAGAGTTGCAAGCCAGAACGCATTCAACAATTACTTGATTTATAGCCCACAAGGCTTTAAACACATCATAGAGAAGTAGAGAAGGGAAGTAAATGATTGCCAACATGCAGCCACAGACCTTGATATATAATAATTGCATAGTAAGAATTACACTCTGTGACCAAACTGCGTTTGAGTTTCTAATGTGAGATCAGAAGCCACCTCTTAATTTTAGATCTAAAGCAACAGGTAAGAGAGATACACATAGATTCTTGAAATTTGGAAAACAGAATTTTGGAAGGCAAATCTTCAGTTCCAGTGATTTTTAAATTTAGAGATGTGCTGTCATAGAAAATACTGGGACCAGAAGCTTAGCTTAATAAATCACACAGATGATAGAGGGCAAAAAATGCTCAATCCTATGCCATGCCATCAATTGCATGAAAGAGTTGTCCTGTCTGGAGCAGCACTGTTCAAGAGAACTTTCTATCATGATGGAAATGATCTATTTTGAGCTGTCCAAAGCAGAAGCCACTAGCCATGTGCAGATTTTGAAAACTGGCTAGAGAGAACTGAGGAATTAAAATATTAATCTTATTTAATTTTAAATCTGAATATAAATTTAAATAGCCATATGTGGCTAGTAGTGCAAGTCTAGAGACAGCATACCAGAAGTTCCTATTTCCTGGCCTCTGTTCTAAGCATAGTTCATTCCAATGGTCATGATGACTTGTCAAGGTCAATAGGGTCAGGGAAGCCCAACTCTCTTAGGAAGAACACCTCAGTGGGAGGAGATTATTTTCCCCATTATTGTATGACTCTGCAAATTCTTAAGCCAGGGCATCCTCCCACAGTAAGGAAACCAAAGTTCCTCTCAAGCAATTGTTGGGCTTCTTTGTTGAGTGGCTACTTCTCTGTAGATAATGACAAGGGACAGACTGACTTAGGACATTTTAAGAACACTGATTCCATGTGAATCCCTCTGTGTGCATTAGTATTCACATACACATTCATTCACTCAAAAAATATGGAGTGTGTCTCATGGGGCAGATGATGTTCTCTCCAAGATAATTTTCCACTTAACATTTTAGTGTGCTACATCTCACCTCCACCCCATATGCACTTGGGGGTAGTGTAGCATAGAGGGAGGACCTTTGGAATTAGAGCAACCTCAAATATAGCACTGTTTCCCAGAACAGGGTTTAGCAAATTTTTTATTGTAAAGGGCCACATAATAAATATTTTAGGTAATGTGAGTCATATAATGTCTTTCGCAACTATTCAACTCTGCAGCTGTAGTGCAAATAAACCGTAGACGATACATAACCATATGAGCTTGACTGTGTGCCAATAAAACTTTATTTATAGGCATTGGAATTTGAATCTTATATATTTGTCTGTATCACAAAATATTTTTCTCTTGAATTTTTTCAATTATTAAAAAATGAAAAATGAAAAAAGTTGTTTCTTGGCCACACAAAGACGAATGGTAGAATGTTTGACCCACAGGCTGTCATAGTTTGCTGACTTCTGGCCTAGACCATAATACAGTCGTTCCCCTTACCCATGGTTTTGCTTTCTGCAGTTTCAGTTTCTCATGATAAACCTTGGTCTAAAGATATTAAATGGAAATTTCCAGAAATAAACAATTCATAAGTTTTCAATTGCACGCAATTCTGAATAGTGTGATGAAATCTCGTGAGACTCACTCCATCCCGCCCGGGATGTGAATCATCCCTTTGTCCAGCATATCCATGCTCTATATGCCTTACGCTCATTAGTCACTTAGCTATCTTGGTTATCAGATCAACTGTCATAGTATCACCGTGCTCATGTTCAAGTCACCCTTGTTTTACTGAATGGCCCCAAAGCACAAGAGCAGCTGTGCTGGCAATTCGGATATTCCAAAGAGAAGCCAGAAAGTGTTTCCTTTAAGTGAAAAGGTAGAAGTTCTCAATAAGGAAAGAAAAAGATTGTATGCTGAGGTTGCTAAGATCTACAGTAAGAACAAATTTTCTATTCATGAAATTGTGAAGAAGGAAAAAGAAATTTGTGCTATTTTTGCTGTCGCACCTCCAACTGCAAAAGTTATGGCCACAGTGTTTAAGTGCTTAGTTAAGATGGAAAAGGCATTAAATTTGTGGGTGGAAGACAAGAACAGAAAATGTGTTCCAATTGATGGCAGCATGTTGCTCCAGAAAGCACTGAGCTTATAGGCAGACTTCAGCAAGGGATGCCCTGAGATGAGTGACACCAAGCCGTTTACTGGAGATAAGGGATGGTTACACAAATTCAGGAATAGATTTAGACTGAAAAATCAATAAAGAATTAAAGAAGGTATGAAAGGATAAAGGGTGTCAAACATGGTGACAGACAGAGAATTTGGGTGGTGAACACATAATGCAATATACAGATGATGTACTATAGAATTGTACACTTTAAACCTATATAATTTCACTAACCAATGTCACCCCAATACATTTAATAAAAGTTTAAAAACTTGCTGGAGGGAGAGACCACATTCATATAACTATTATTACAGTATATTATTTTATTCAATTTTATTATTATATTATTGTTAACCTGTTATTGTGTCTAATTTATAAATTAAACTTTATCATAGGCATGAATGTATGTAGAGGAAGAAATATAGTGTATATACGGTTATGTACTATCTGCAGTTTCAGGCATTCACTGGGGGTTTTGGAATGCGTCCCCCGTGGATAAGCAGGGACTACTGTCAATGAGAAAATACCTATAATATAATGTAACTAAAATTTCTTTATGAACACTTTAGTAATTCTATAATATTCTATCATGTGTGTAGTGTGTGTGTAGTGTAGTGTGTGTATGTGTTGGTTTTCTTTATTTTTGGATTTTAAGATGTTTCCAAGATTTAATCATTAACATTAAGATGAACATCTTCATAAAGACTCTCATTATGGATTATTAGGCAAATTATAAGCCATAAATAAAGATTATTGCTATAGTATTGCCAGCTTGCTTTCCAAAAATTATGCAAGCTGTATTCCACAATAGTACTGAATCTTCTTTTGCAAATTTCCTATAGGTAGCTCTGTAGCTTTGTTACCTAGCATCTTAATTCGTATTTTGAAAAGTCCTTCGAACCTACTTTAAAGACAAGTAGACTGACATATCCCAGTTGGAATATTTCCAAACAGCCGAAAAGTGCATAAATACTATTTATTAAATTAAAACACCTCCTACTAGGAATCAGATTTTCCACCATTAAAACAATAGGCATGAGTTTATTTGAAAATCTATGAAAAGTGAATCTTATGTGGCATATATAGATTTGCATATGCTGTGAGTGACAGGAGAGTCTCTTCTTGAGAATTCAAAGAGCCCAGGCAAGAATTGGTCCTGAGACATTTAGACAATTGTCTGAAGCCATATTTATGAAACATCTACTATAACACAGTTCTCCAAGTCCAGCCCACAAACCAGTGACAGTCTGAGATCATGTTTTCATCCTTCCATACAGGAATGCATAACTAAAGCTAATTCTATTCAATTTAAATGTAAAGATCTACTTTTTTGTTGTTAAAATGTCTTTTGATAAAATACATTCTGTAAAATTTTTTTTTCACAATGCTATTTGACAAAATAAGCAACATCACATCCTATGGGTCTTACCTAAACCAATATATATATTACTTTTATATTTTATATATAACATTTCCATAAAATATATGTCTAGGATTACTATGTTCAATATTAACAATCTATGCTAGTTGCTTCCAAATATAATTTACCTTTTATAGCCATTTGAGTTAGGTATTATTATCTCCTCTTATTTATAGATAAAGAAATTCAAGCTAAGAGTGGTTAAATAATT
Source organism: Hipposideros armiger (assembly GCF_001890085.2). Lineage (NCBI taxonomy): Eukaryota > Metazoa > Chordata > Mammalia > Chiroptera > Hipposideridae > Hipposideros > Hipposideros armiger. The sequence goes on along the minus strand of NW_017731449.1, from coordinate 2,416,183 downwards.
TACTTGAAGTCACATAGCTAGTAGGTGGTGAAGTGAAGACTTAAATTTAAAGACTCACTGTCTATTCTGCTTATTTATATACTACCACATAAATTACTTAAAATTATTAGTGACATTTTGAAGTCCTTTCCAACCCCATGATATCATTGTATTATAAAAATAGCAGAAGAAACAAATATGAAATGTCATTGAAATCTTAACTTCTATAATACAGCTATTTTTTCATGGACTTATTTATGATCTGTTTTTATGGGTATGTGCATTGTCCTATTATACACATTAATTCTACCACCCAATAAATGATACAAAATTACAGTACAACAAGAACTCATTTGGGTCATGCCATGTTTCCAAGAGTGAATTTTCTCTTCAGTTATCATAGAGTCATTCTGATGGAAATAGGGCTACCTGGAACAGTGGGAACCCCATAGCTACTTTCTGTCTTACACTGGTTATGATGTATTATTGTACCGGTTGGGCTTAGAAGTGATGGATAATATTAATTAGCATTAATATTAAATAAAAGTTGTGATAAGGCTCCTCGAACGAAAAGGACAGGAGGCTAAAGAAAAGTGCATAATGTTAAGGTTTCTTGCTTTGAGTGGAGCTCTGCGGAGGGAGGTTTAAACTGAGATTGTGGGCTATGATGGAGTCGTTCAGGTGAAGACTGAGAGGAAAAGGAGTTTGCTAGGGAAAAAAGCAGCACACAGGGCTCTGAGATGCTATGATCAAGGGAAGAATGGCTCAAGTGGAGATGGCACTGGGGTTGGGAGCCAGAGTATGTGGGACATTTAAAATTTATATCCCAACATTAATGAGGAGCAAAGTGAAGGCTTAAGCAGCAGAGTCACATGGTGAGATTTGCATTTTAATAAGGCTACTTAGGCTGTACCTAGAATGGATTAGAAGAAAATATGCAAAGCAGTCATTTTAATAATCTTGTTGAGCCGTAATGGAGGCTTAAAGTAAGGTGGTGACGGTAAAGATGGAGTAAAATTGATGTTTATGAGCATTATCCAGAAGACAAAATTAATGCTTGAGCTTCTGGGAACAGTAATTTATCCTCTTTCTCTGTCTTCTGAGATTGGAATAAATTGAAGAAAGTTGACCCATGAGACAATTACATCATTCAAGGAAAGCTTAGGTGTGTGACTGATTATTTCCTAATGAGTTCTGTCCAAGTCTAGAATGTAAGATGGTCCCCTAAGGGAGTGTTATAGCCCATAGATCCACTTTCCCAGGATTGCGCTCTCCTATCTCCGCAGGCCCATCACAGGACATGGGCTCCCAAACTGCTTCTGGAAGCCATACCTGGCCTCTGATCTGGTTGTGAGTCCTCCTGGAGACAGAGGAGCAGAATGCACCCACTTTAAAAAAAAACCGAAACCATTTATTGAGATATAATTTATGAAGTGTGGTAGACGAAATAATGGCATCCCAAAGATATCCATAACTTAACCCTGGAACCTGTGAACAGGTTACCTTTCCTGATAAAAGGAACTTTGCAGATGTGATTACAGGTAGGGACCTTAAAGATGGGGATTGTATCCTGGGCTATCCAGGTGGGTTTAATCTCATGACATGAGTTCTCAAAAGTGGAAAACCTTTTCTGGTTGGGTTAGAAAGATACAACAGTGTACTAAGGGTGAGAGAGAAGTGACTTTGCTAACTTTGAAGATGGGTAAGAAAGTAATACACATACCATAAAATTCATCTGTCTAAAGTGAAAAATTCAGTGGTTGTTAACATAATTACACATGATGTAATTGTGCCTCAATAGATTTGCCTGTCCTGGACATTTACTATAAATGGAGTCAACAATATGCGGTCTTTTGTGACTGGCTTCTTTCACATAATCTAATGTTTTTGAGAGTCATCCAGGTTGTAGCACGTATTAGTACTTAATTCCTTTTTATTGCTGAATGGTATTCCACTGTGTGGATGTACCACATTTGTTTATGATCAGTTGCGCATTTGGTTTTTTGGGGTATTTTTTTTTCACTTTTGAGCTATTCTGAATAATAGTGCTATGAAATTTGTGTATGAATTTTTCTGTGGACATAAGTTTTCATTTCTCTTACACAAAACTAGGAGGGAAATTACTGGATCATTTGGTAACTCTTTGTTTGACACTTTAGGAGCTGCCAGATGGTTTTTCCAAAATAGCTGCACTATTTTACATTTCTACCAGCAATGTATGAGGGCTCCAATTTCTCCACATCCTCACCAACACTTGTTGTCTGTCTTTTTTTTTAATTATTATATTCATCTTAGTGGGTGTGAAGTAATATCTCATTATGATTTCAACATTGCATTTCTCTGATGGTTAAATATGTTGAACACATTTTCATGTGCTTATTAACTATTTGTGAAATTTATTTGGAGAACGATTTAGATTCTTAGCCCATTTGAAAGTTGGTATTTATCTTTTTACTGTTGAGTTGTAAGAGATTGTCTTTACACATGTTGGATAAAAGTCCCTTATATATAGAAATTTCAAATATTTTCTCCCATTCTGTGGGTTGTTTATTTTTGCTTTCTTGATGGTGTCCTTTGAAGTATAAAAGTTTTTGATTGTCATGAAGTCTAACTTATCCAATTTTTGTTTTTTCGCTTGTGCTTTTAGAGTAACATATAAAAATCATTGCTAACCCAAGGTCATAGAGGTTATTTCTTTGTTTTCTCCTAAGAGCTTTATAGTTTGTTAAACCCATTTTTTTAAAGTTATCAATTACATTTAGATCTCTGATCCACTTTTGGTTACTTTTTATATGTCATATGAGGTAGGTGTTTAACTTCATTCTTTTGTTTGTGGGTATCCAATTGTCCCAGAACCATTTATCAGAAAAACTATTCTTTCCTCTGTTGACTTATTTTGGCCCTTTTGCTAAAAATCAATTGACCATAAATGTAAGGTTTTCTTTCTGGATTCTTAATTGGAATGAATAATTTCACTGATTTATTTGTCTGTCTTTGTGCCAGTCCCACCCTGTCTTGATAACTGTAGTTTTTTAGTAATTTTGAAATTGGAATGTATGACACTTCCAACATTATTCTTCTTTCTCAAGATTGTTTTGATGACTCTGTCTCCTTTGCATTTTCATATAAATTTTAGTATGAGCTTTTCTATGAGTCAATGTCTATTTACTATATATTTAGTATGAGTCAATTTCTATTAAAAAAAAACAACAACCCTACTGGGACTTTAATAAGGTTTGCAAGGAATCTGTAGATCATTTACAGTCAAATTTTAATATGAAACATTCTGATCCATGAACATGGGTGTCTTGCTGCTTATTTAGTTCTTTCATTTCTTTCAGCAATACCTTGTAGTTTACAATATACAAGTCTTGCTTTTTGTTGTTGTTGTTAAGTTTATTTCTATGTGTTTTAGAGTGCATCTACTGCTGCAGCATAAACAGCCAAAAAGAGAAATACAGAATGGCCTGGATCCTTAACCTAAACTCACAAATAAGGCAATTCATCCCTTTTCCTCTGAGGAAGGTGGGAAAAGGAGGGATGGAAGGAAAACTAGAAGTGTTATTTCAATACAATTCTCTCTTAGGACCGGAAGTTCCTTTAAGGCAACATGACCAAAGGGAAATAGGTATTCTCTCTATTAGAGAGAACCTGATGATTGACTGGATGTGACAGTTAAGAGAGAAGAAGGTATAAATAATAATAATAATAATTCCCCAGTTTCTTGTGTGAGCAATAGGAAATACAGTAGTGCTATTAGATGGGGAATATTCAGAAAAAACACTTTTGGGAGAATAGATCGAGATTGTTTTGGGACAAGTTAGATTTAAAGTGCCTTTGAAATGTGTGAACAAGGATGAATATGTAGTTAGATGTATAGATATGGACGTCATAGAAGGCTAGTGACAAAGTTAACTTGGCTTAATTAGCATATTACTGGTAAATGAAAATGTGCAGAGCAGCTGGAATCATCTAGGGAAGTTTACATGAGAAGAGAGCTTAGAGCTAACTTTCAGAAAACTCCATCATTTACTGATGAGGTAAAACAAGATGAGCTGGAGAAGCTGAGAAGAAGAGGATATATCTATGGGAGGAGGAAACAGGAGATTGGAGTGTCCTGAAATCAAGAGTAGAGAATGTATCCAGCAGGAGGATTATGTTGAATACTATAGAGAAGTCAGGTAAATACAGAGAGTTAGACCAAATTTGGTGAAATGGAGGTCATTGTTGACCATGGCAAGAACTGTTTTAGGGGATTAGTGGTAGGGTGGAGACAAGATTCCAAGGAGCTAATAAAACATAGAAAGAGACTAAAATAGAAGTAGTGACTGTGAATAAAAACACAGAGAGAGGTAGCTGGTGAGGGAAATGCAGTTGAAGATTTTTTTTTTCTTTTTAAGAGAAGAGAAGCTTGAGAATGATTCAATGCTGATGCCAAAGAGGCCACAGTGAGAAAAAGGATGAAGATGAATTCATGAGGTTGAGCAATCCTTAGGATGAGGTTCTTAAGGAGGCAGGACTGTCAGAGGATCCATAGTACAGATGGGTGGACTAGCCTCTTAAATGAAGAGATCATCCACGCATCACTGTGGGAGGATATACCATGTGTTGATGTGGGTACCTTTTAGGTGTTGCTGTTTGTGGAGGCTTCAGTTTTCTCTGTAAAATAGGAGGAGGAGGTCATGGACTGAAAAGGATTGGGCAGGTGGGGGAGACTGGAGATTTCAAGAGAGTAGAGAGTTAGGCATATTACTTATGATGGATAGAGGAGTGAGACAACAAAAGCGGCATCACAGTATTGCTGCCTGCATTCAGAGCTCAGTGTTTGTGTAGGAACAGGTATTATGGAGGGGGAGACAGACAAGTGATGCGATGGATCCTAAATGCAGATGATGGGGGCAATAAACCTAAAATGAAGATGTGGTGGGTCTAGTCTAAGCTCCCTTCTAACTCTCTTCTTGTTTCCAAGAAGACGCTAAAATTAGTAGAATCATCTTCCGTGTAGGTATTTGAGAAGGACTTGGAGGTTATGAGTAACAGTAGCCAAATGCTCACCTCTATTTTCCCACAAGGCTAGACAGTATTTCCAGTTCTGTTTGGTTCTAAAGAAAGAGCCAAGGGCAGCTTTGTGGAACAAGGACTCTTACCTTAGTTTCCTCCTCCAGTCGCCTGATGCTAACAGCCTGGAGTACTTTCTTACAGTCCTATGATTGGTAACTACCATTCAGAATAAGATCCCAGACAGAAATTTGTGTCATCCAACTGGAAAAGGTCATTGAGAGAGATGCAACTGGCAAGGTTAATTTTGTCGTGTGCCATACAAGGGCATGTGGCGAACTGGTGGTCCCCACCTTATCAAAGCTCAGAGCCCACAATCCTTCATTGTGATCAGATGGATGAGGAAAGAAGCAGTTACACTACAAGTTATCATGAGGTTAACTGTGTTCAATAGCAGGCCTGAAGTTTCTCTAGCCATAAATAATTCCAGAATGCCATGGCAGCCTTGCTGTGTTACCCTCCTCCTCATCTCCTCCTGGTGAGACTTTTATGTGTGTGTGCCTTGGCAACCTCACAGTTACCCTGTGAAGCATATGGCAGTGGAAACATTTATCACATTATGTGCTGAAAAAAGTAAAAGAAATGGGAGTTGGCCGAACTGAACAAGTAAAGCAGGGATTGTTGATCAAGGAGTGGAATTAACTCTCAGATAATAGCCATGTGGTGAGCACATTTATCACTGGACTAAAATATTAGGTGTGTTTCTCTCTGTATGTGTTTTAAAGAAAATTAGTTGTCTTAAAATGTTGTGAGGAAAAGTACTTAATGACAGAGTATAAATCAATGCTTTTGGTGGAAAATCAGAATGCATTTTAATTAATATTAATCTCTCATGCTCTTAAGTGCCCAATTTTTAGAAGTGACACAAACTCATTTTGATTAGGAGTTTTGGAAACATTTTACTTTCAAGTAATGGACTCAGAGTAATACTGGTTGAAAGTATTACCACTTGGTCATAGTAATAATGATAATAATTTTTACAGCTACCATTTATTACTTATTGTGTACCAGGCACTCTGCTAAGCCCTTTGCATGCAGTGTGTCATCTGAGCTGCACAACAACCTTGTGGGCTGGTACTGTTATTTTGTAGTATTTATTTGACAAAAGTCTATTTAACTAGCAAGGAAACTGGACACTACTAAAATGTCAGGACTGGAATTTACACCAGAGTATATCTGACTCTAGAAGTCCATGCTCTTTAGTGTTCTGCCATTTGCCCTGTGACTATACTGTCTCCATGCCTCAGTTTCCTCTGAATAAAATAATAGCATCAGTGTCATTGGGATTTAAGGATTAAATGACACATTCCATGCAAAACTCTGATAACAATGCCAAGTACATAGAAAACACTCAGGTAAATGTCAGTTGTATGACTGCTTTAGAGTAAATGATGTATCTATTAGAAGTTTTGCTGCTTTGCGTTGGCTCTCCTGATATCCTGTCACCTTGCTCATTGAACTGCTTTCTTGCAGTAGCTTGAACAGGGCTGACCTATCCACAAACTCTTTCTTGGGAGCCAAAGCTCACGTGAGGTAGCTGGTGCATGGGGCTACAGTTGATAGAAATATAATAAAGTAAAGCCTAGCTGGCCCAGGGAAACCACGTTCATAGCCCACATTCGTACACCTACAATTTTGTAACAATATGCTGTATTCAGCTAAACAAAGTCTGTGAAAAGAAAAGATGGTGTTCAGCAACAGGCTCTTTGAGAAGAATGTCGTTCCTTATAATCCACAGCTTTCTAAAGTGGGGCAACGACATCGAGACCGCCATAAGAAAATTTGTGAAGGTCCATTGATGAGGATTTTTAGGGATGAGATCATCGACAAGTGAAAAAAAACAGATAGAAAGAGAGCATTAATGGATATAAATAGTAGTAGCTTATTTTCTTCGTACTCTTATTTTCAATCTTAAAGGAAATGATTTGAATACTTCATACATTATTAAGTATGAGTTTACTTTATAGGATGATTGTAAACCACAGATCCAATTTTTAAGAATAGTATAGGGCTATTGATTTTCTGTTTCTTCATTGGTCAGTTTTACTGTTACAGTCTCCTAGAGTTTGTTCTCAAATGTGTTGCCATAAAGTGGGCCATGACATTCTTTTATTATCTTTGAAATATTTGCAGCATTTTTACCTAAGTCTTCTATTTTACTCCAAATTTTGCTTATGAAAGCATTCACTTATTAATAAACCTTGCCAGTGTTTTATTCATTTCATAAGTTTATAAGAACTTTTAACTTATGTTAAAGGCTTACATGTTTCTATGAATTAATAAAATTAACTTGATAACAATTTTTAATTTCATAAGAACCAATGATTTTAGTTGAAGATTATTTATATTTTATTTATATCCTAAATCTGTACTAATAGTTTTTTACCTTCTGTTATTGTGGATAAACTCTCTGTGCTCAAAGCTAAGTCTAACCTCTTCATTTGTACATTCAATTAATTTCATTCCTTCCTCCTACTCAAAGGCTTTGGTCTGACAATTCTCCTTTCTCTCCCCGCATCATCATATTTCTGCCTTGTTATAGGAACATTTCAATCAGCATAAACTATGCTCTTATTTCTTCATCTTACAACAAACAACATTCTCTTGACCTCACTACTTCTTCCAGCTGCTGCCCTATTTCTCTTTCCCTCTACAGCGAAACCCCTCTTGAAAGGTGTCTGCACTTGGCTGTTTCCAATGTATCCTCTCAGTTTTTCCTTGAACCCACTCTAACCAGGCTTCTGCACCCCTGCTCTGAAACTCCTTTTCTCATCAGTATTGCTAAAATCTAGTTGTCTTCCCTGGGTCCTTTTCCTATTTGCTTGATCAGGAGCATTTGATACAGTTGCTTATTCTTTTTTCTTCCCATTGGCTTCCATACAGCACACTCACCTGATATTCCTACTGTATTTCTGGCAACTGCCTCTGATCTCTTTTGCTAGTTCTCTCTCTCTCTATCTCTCCATATATATATATAGTAGTGTAGCAGGCTCTACCTTCAAGTGAACCTAGCCTCTCTCCTTTAATAAAGGGATTCTAGGCTTATGTACAGAAACTGAATGAGAGGCTATGATACCACATTGTGTCAACTCATGCCTGGTTTCTATCAGACTTGGAATTGTTCTTATTTTATAGATCAAGTAACATTTTAGTAAAGCTGTCTTTGTATTTCATTCCTAGAGACACTAATCAATCTGCCACTGCCAAAGATATCTGCAAGTCAAAACCCATGGCTTATTACTTTATGCCTTCTGCCCGTTATGGTAAATGCATCCATAATGTCTTTGTCAGTTAAGCACTGACACTCGGCCTCTACAATGACAGGTTTCCACTGAAGATTAGGGAGCACATGTCAATGGCAGCATCTCCCACTTTGGTCCCTACAAAGGACAGCAACCAGAGAGCTTTCCCAAGATGCTGATTCTTTCCTCACCAATGTGAAGGGAATGTCCTTTGAGCTCTCTCAGTGAATGTAATGTGGGTTAAGGGTGGTGGTCTGAGAATGTAGGTCACCCATGATAAATCTGCTCTAACATTCTTTATCTCCCCAAGCCTTTTGGACCTGCTACTCTATATTGCCAGGGATGTCCTGGCATCTCCATCTCGTTAAATGCAGAATATTAGAGTCAAGTGTCACTCAATCAAAATACACTATTAGAACTACTTGCAATTAACACATTCAATTCAGAAACACTCGTAAATCTATCAACATCCTTAAATCTTGTCCTTTGCAGAATTCTGTTCCCTCCTCCTTGGTCTAACACCCTTAGAATGCATTCATGGTGTTCCCCCTTTTCTCCCCATATGTCTTCCAGTGCACTCAGAGAGTGCATCCCTTCTTCAGCACTGCAGCCCTTGTCATCTGTATTGCTGCAGAGCTGAAGGACAGTAGCCACTTGCTTTCCTGAGGACATGCTTCAGTCGGCATTTCACCACAATCAATCACAAGTGATGCTTTGATTAATCACGTGGAGTGCGTGTCATGGGTCACTAGCAATTCATTTCCCATTCACAAGCAGCTCAACACTCATGCGCGCCGGCAAAATGACCAAATTAACCACAACGTGCTATGTTAATCGTCTGTTTCATGGGACTCTTCCTAGTGCCAATATCTTTATCAGTTGGGGTTCATCAAAGCCAAAGCATATCGGCTTTTTTAAACAAAAATTATTTAATTTAATACACTATTAACTATGTCTAAAATCATTATGTAACAGAAAAAGGGGAGGGGAGAGCGAGAGCGAGAGCCAGAAAGCGAAAGCACTGAGGTGTCACAGAGGGAGCAATGGCAGGAAGCAGCTGTCACCCTTAGGGCTGAGAGCAGGGGGCAAAGGGTAGAGGTTGGAAATTTTAAATCCTGGAAGTTGGGGAAAAGGGTTGTGGTGCTGAAAGTCAGACTTCTGACGAAGTGGCCCTGCTTAGCTAGTGTTGAGTGTGTGTGTGTGTGTGTGTGTGTGTGGTGATCAGGATGGTTTTACAAGTATTGGAAAAGTTAAAAACTGGATTCAGCAGCTGTTTCTAAAAAGAACGGAAGCTCCAAGGGGAAAAGTATTGCAAGGGGGATGCTCATGGACATAAGAACAGGCAGGAAGTAAACAGAAACCCTACAGCAAACAATTGGCAATATTTTGGGGCTTGTTATCTTGCAATCAAGCTACACTTTAAAGAGTTATAGTGGAGACAATCACTGTTAAGGCAAAATGAAAATAAATTCTTTAAAACGAATGAAAATAGCACACATCTAATATAGACAAGAGAGTGGTAGAAGATATTACCTTTCGGTCCCTCTTACTCCGTGTGCATATATAGAAGGAAACATTTGTATGTATGCATATGTATGCAAGCAAAACATCGCTATGAATGCATATGTATGCAAGCAAAACATTTTGGGTTCATCCATATGGACACCCAATTTATATTTGCTTCCATGTGATATCCCTTGACTAGAAACTGTTGTATTAAGGAAATTAGTGAGTCTATAATGTCAAAATATCATCTTTTATTGTGTATTTATTTGGTGCACATTACGGTGAAAAAGATACTAGTCTGAAAAAAAAAAGTTTCCAAAATGTGGTTTAATTTTAGGAGCTGTAATGGTGAAAAGTTGCTGAATAAATAGTTATTACATTAGATAGCACTTCACTTGAGATTTAAGTCTGGCTCCTGGGAAGGAAGAAGTAAAGTAGCTTTATTTTCAGACCACAAAAGCGTTTATCTTAAAAATCTTAAGGAAAATCCTGTAATATTGCTGAGTAATATGAAAGTTGCAGGGTGCCTGGTCAATGCACAAAAATTAATTGTATTTCTATATATGAGCAATAATAAACAATTGGAAGTTGATATGTGAAAGTATCGTTTATGATAGCAATGAAAGTATAAAATACTTAGAAAGGAATTTCTAAAATATGTGAAAGACATACACTTTAAACTGTAATACAAAGTAAACTGTAGCATTTGTTAAAAAGGATTAAATATAATATTAATATTAAATTAATTTTATCATTGACTGTATAAAATTAATTGATTATATTAAATTAGTATAATATAAATAGTGATATTAAAATAGTAAAGAATTATATTTTTAATATGAAATATATCTCATAAACATTATTTATGAGAGGAATGTAAAATAAAGCTACAAATAGATGCTATACAGGTAAAATATAATGGCTAAAATAAAAAGCACTGACAATACCAAGTGTTGGTGAGGATGAGGGATAACTGAAAAGCTCACACATTGCTTGAGGGAATAGAAAATGGTACAACTACTTTGGCAATCAGTTTTGCAGTTGTTAATAAAGTTAGACATACACCCACCATATGACCCAGCAATCCCACTCCTAAGGATCCAAAAAAATGGAAACATATTCATGTCTACACAATAAATTGTATAGAAATATTCTTAGAAACTTTGTGCATAATAACCGAGAACTGGAAGCATCAAATGCCATCAAAGACATTATGCTAAACAGAAGAAGCCAAATACAGAAGACTGATAACATTTATATGAAATTCTAAAAAAGTAAAAACTACAGTGATAGAGAGCACACCAGCAGGTTTTGGAGTTCAGGGAAGAGGATTAACTGTAGGAGGAGAAATAACTTTTTGATGTGATGGAAATATTCTGTATCATGATTGTGTGGTATTTATACAACTGTGTACATGATTGGATAATCTCATCAAATTGCTCATTGAGGGTTGGTGAATGTTATTGTAGGTAAATTATACCTTAAAAAGCTGATTTTTAAGTTTGCAAAAGCAAACTAAATTGTCTTTCAAAAAGTGAGGGTAATTTACCCTTTTACTAGAAAGATAGCCTAATACCTCTTGTCACTTTCTGAGGAAACAAAGTGAGAAGACAATAATGAAAGAGAATTCAACTCTCAAAAGTTCCTTTGGACTGGCCGAGTGGCATGTTGATTAAGAGTTGGGTTGGCGGGCCGGCCGAGTGGCGCGATGGTTAAGAGCTGGCTTGGGACGCCAGAGGGCCCTGGTTCGGATCCCACATATGAGGGCCAGTGGCACTGCCCTCCACAGCTAAGATGCTGAACGGCGGCTCGACCTGGAGCTGGGCTGCTGTGGGTCGCCGGCGAGGGTGTAGGCTGCAGCCCCTGTGGCAGTAGGTTGCCGTGGGCTGCCGTGTGTAGCCAGCAGCCAGCGTGAGCGGCCAGCAGCCGCAGTGAGCGACCGTCCAGAAGCCGGCGACTGATGTGCCTCGTCCAGGAAGAGCGCAATGATGGTGCCAACTTGGGCCAGTGAAGCAACGTGCTCCACAACTAGACTGAAGAACGGGAGGACAGCAACTTGTCTGTTCCCCCTCCCCCAGTTCCCCAGCGCTGTTCCCGTCCCCCAGTTCCCCAATAAAAATCTTAAAAAAAAAAAAGAGTTGGCTTCGGACGCCAGCTCTGAGCAGCAAGGCCCCAGTTCGGATCCCACATTAGGGCCAGTGATGCTGTGCCCTCTATAGATAAGATGGTGAACAGCAGTTTGATCTGGAGCTGGGCTGCTGGGAGTCGCCGGCTAAGGCGTAGGCTGCAGTGGGGCTGGCCAGCAGCGGTCGTGAGCTTTCATGAGCTGTCATGAGCCGCCTAATCAGAGTGACAAAGATAATAGTTTTGATTAGTGAATATGCCGATATTCTGTGTATTGTGTCATTGAGGAAAACATAATCTCTAAAAGAAAAAAATGCTCTGTGTTTTATTGCCTCTATATGCACAAATCAGATGACAAAAATACACCTTATTTTGTTGTTATGATTGTGAAGTTTGTGGACGCCTTTAAATTTATAATATGATCTTTGAGAGGAATGCTTATTTATTTTCAATGATAATGGGCATTTGCTTAGCTTTATGTGCTATACTAGATTTTTACATGCCTTAGCATAATTTAATTTTGATTTACTCAGGCAGTAGGTATATATATTTTTTAATTGTTATTTTTGGATGAGAAACTGAGGCTAAGAAAGGCAAAGTGACTCTCTCAAGCTCACAAAGCCATTAAGTGGTAGAGCAGGGATGTGACCGCGATCCATTTCCCTGGCTTTAAAGTCCACATTCTTTCTATGCCAGCACACACTGCATCCAAAAATAAGGAGGTGAAGGTGGAGGGGGAGAGAAGAGTGATGTCCCACTCTGGGAGACAGTAGAAATTCCAGGAGCTTCAGAACACAAACCTGCTCCTTAGGCTGAGAAAACCTAGAAGCTCTGAGACTTCAGCCCCAGTCATTCTGAGTACCAGGAAACATGGGTGTCTGTGCAGTGCAAATGAAACCAGGTTCCCTGAGAGTAGGCCGAGGATTGATATATGTGTGTGTATGTATGTATGTACCTGTATATGTAGGCACACACACAAACTGTGTTAGTCTGCTCAGGCTGCTATAACAAAATTCCACAGACTGGGTGGCTTACCCAATAGACATTTATTTTTCATAGTCCTTGAGGCTGAAAGTCAAGGATAAGGGTGCCAGCAGGGTCAGGTTCTGGTGAGAACCGTCTTCCTGGCCTTCAGACAGGCCACCTTCTCTCTGTGTCCTCCATGGCAGAGAGGTACTTCTTCCTCTTCTTTTACCCATTAAATGTTTATTTTTTAATTACAGGTGAGACACAATATTAAACTAGTTTCAGGTGGACAACATAGTGATTAGACATTTATATAACTTACGGAGTGATCACCCTGATAAGCCTAATACCCATCTGATATCATACATAGTTATTACAATATTATTGAGTATATTCCCTATGAGGGGTTAAAGGGATGGGTGAAAAGGTGAAAGGGATTAAGAAGTACAACTTTCTAGTTACAAAAATAGTCACAGCGGGCCGGCCCGAATGGTGCGTTGGTTAGGAGTTGGCTTGGGACGCCAGCTCTAAGCAGCAGGGCCCCAGTTCGGATCCCACATGAGGGCCAGTGATGCTGCGCCCTCCACAGCTAAGATGGTGAACAACAGCTCGACCTGGAGCTGGGCTGCCGTGAGTCGCCAGTGACGGTGTAGGCTGTAGTGGGGCTGGCCAGCAGCGTGTGTGAGCTTTCGTGAACTGCCATGAGCGGCCATCCAATGGCCAGCGAGCAACTGCCTCACCAGGAAGAGCTCAATGATCACAATACCAACATGGGCCAGTGAAGCAACGTCCTCCACAACTAGACTGAAGAACAAAAAAGGACAGCAACTTGTCTGTTCCCCTTTGCTGATTCCCCAATGCTGTTCCCCTCCCCCAATTCCCCAATAAATATCTTTAAAAAAAAATAGTCACAGAGATCTTTCTTCATCTTCATATAAAGATACTAAAGCCCATCATGAAAATGAGCTCTACCCCCATGAACTCACCTAAACTAAATTATCTCCAGTGACCCTACCTGCAAATACCATCACATTAGGGGTTTGGGCTTAAATATATAAATTTTGGGGGGACACAAACATTCAATCCATCACACACACACACACACACACACACACACACACACATGCACACACATGCACCCCTCCCCCCCGGTGATTCTAATGTGCAGCCCAGTTTGACAACAATTGCATTAGGACAGCTGCTCTCAAACTTTAGTGTACACGAAAACCACCTGGAGTATTTGCTAATAAGTGTAGTGATGGGCACCACCATCACATTTATGACTCTCTGGGCCTGGGATTGGGCTCCAGAATTTGCATTTTTTTGGAAGTCTTCAGGTGATGTTTATGCTGAGACTTGACTCTGAGAACTGTCTTTGAAGTTGCTGACTTCTGATGTGTACAAGCTAGTAGAAATTAATTGTACCTAATTTTAATCAACTCTTGGGTTTCAGGAATTCAGTTCATACAAATTCTTTTATTTAGTTACAAGTATGTATTGAGTGCCACGTAAAGACTAGGCCTTCTGTGAGGCTCAGGGCACACACTAGGCAGTAAGGCTGTCTGAAGCCCTGCTCTCAAGAGACTTCTGTTTTCTTGAAACCCAAGACTGAGTGACTCGCTCCTTTGTATTTCTATTGCATACTCACTTTGTTTTATATCTGTTTGTGCATCTCCCCACCTATGGTGGGATTTCCTTGAAGAATTGTATGTCATTCATTCACTCATTCATTCATTCATTCATCATTCATTTATCAGTTTACCAGACAGTGTACTTGTAAACAAGATCCAGAGTAAAAGCTATAATCCTTGTCTTAAGGAAATTCCCTGTGTAGCAGTGAAGGCAGCAAATAGACAATTACAAGACAGAGCAATAAATGTGAAAGAGGCTATAGAGGATGTTATTGTTGCCATGCCTCCACTCGCTGGTGCAACCTATCCTCAGCTGCTGCCAATGCTAAGCTAATGCCTTATACCTATCACCTTTTTTTTGAGACTGGCTAATGGAAACTATCTGCCCTGGAGACTGCAGAGAGGTTATCACCTCCCCTTCCTTCTTGGAGTAAGACGAGATGTCTATCAGCAGAATAAAATGGGCGGAGCAAGGAAGTCAGTGGGATCTGCAAAGGATCCCTTAAATGGCTAATGTGACTGAGAGCATATTTGCTCTGGGATATGAGCCTGAACGGTGCCAGGGATGAACACTTTTCAGTGACACACGAAACTACTTAGAGCTATCTTCAGGTTCCAGGGATTTTACATGGGTGAGGGGCGTGATCACATTTCCATTTTAAAAATCATCACTGGGGCTGAAGGAGGGACTGGAGGAGGATAGGAGTAAAGGTGAGTTTGGAGGCAATGGGGTGATGGTTAACGGTCCTGGCTCTGGAGCTAGATGTCCTGAGTTTGAATCCCTGATCTTCCTTGAACTAGCTGTAATGCTTTGGGTCAATAGATGTAATTTTCTTGGTTCCCTCAATTTCCTTATCTGTACAATGGGGATAAAAGTAGAATTTACACTTGGAAGTTGTGTGAGGAGGGTTAAATTCATCAAATCACGTTACGCACTCAGAGCAGTGCCTGGCTTATAGAAAGTGTTCAATAAATGTTGGCTCTCGTTATTGTTTTTTGTGGGTTTTTAAAAAAATTTTTTGGGAACAGTGTGTTTTTCCAGGACCCATCAGTTCCAAGTCAAGTAGTTGTTTCAATCTAGTTGTGGAGGGTGCAGCTCAGCAGCCCATGTGGGGATTGAACTGGCAACCTTGGTGTTATGAGCACGTAGCTCTAACCACCTGAGCTAACCGGCCGCCCCTATCATTATTGTTTTAATAGTAGTCATAGCAGCAGTAGCACAAGGAGAGAGAAAAGAAATAGCAGCAGTAACTGTAGTAATGTTTAGATGAGAAATGACTGGACGCTAAACTAAAGAAGGAAAGGGGGAAGAATTTTGTATGCTATTTCGGTGTTTTTAAGTCTTGGTGATGGTCTCATTTAGGAGGGGGTAAGAAGATAGCTTGGACACTGGCTAGATAAACAATCATGCTGTTTCCTGAGATGGGGACCACAGGAGGAGATGCTGATTTTAATGGGAAAGTTGGAGTTCCGTTTTGTATATATTGAGTTTGAAATACATTTGCTACATCCCCGGAGAGATTCTCATATGTAGTAGGAGAGGTTATACAGGCCTGACACTGGGGAGGCAGAGACAGATTAGACTTGAGATAAATATCTGATAGTCAAAAGTAGATTTGCAAATATTGTATCTTTTGGGTGCCCTACATTTTTAAAATTAATAATTGAGAAAATAATTTGGAAAAAAATAGCTTAAAATATTTTAAGCAGAAGAGTAGAATGGAGACCTCAGGAGGCAAAAATAAATTCACATTGTCTAGGAAATATCTTCATTTCCCAGACCAAAGAAGGAATAGAGAGTATAAAAAGAGGACGTTTTACCTTTAAAGCCACAGATGACATTCCAGTGTGAGGTGAAGGAAACATCACATTTGAAACACACAGTCCCTTTGATAAGTGTCTTTTGTACACGGTGGCTAAAGGAGTTTCACAGTGTGTAATGCTAGCTTTGTAAGAAGAGCTGACTTCTCTCAGATGTTTAAAACAAAAACCCAAACCAAGAGCATGCGGTTATCCTAAAAGGCTACAGTGATCTGAAAATTAAATGAACAAATTAGGAAACATGAGGGCTGGCCGAGTGGCGCGTTGGTTAAGAACTGGCTTGGGATGCCAGAGGGCCCCGGTTCGGATCCCACATATGAGGGCCAGTGACACTGCCCTCTACAGCTAAGATGCTGAACAACAGCTCAACCTGGAGCTGGGCTGCCATGAGTCACAGGCAACGGCAGGTGGGTTGCCATGGGCTACTGTGTGTAGCCAGCAGCCAGCGTGAGCGGCCAGCAGCTGCTGTGAGAGGCCGTCCAGAAGCCAGCGACTGATCTGCCTCGCCTGGGAAGAGCGCAATGATGGTGCCAACTTGGGCCAGTGAAGCAACGTCCTCCACAACTAGACTGAAGAACGAAAGGACAGCAACTTGTCCTCCTTCCCCCAATTCCCCAATTAAAAAAAAAAAATCTTAAAAAGAAAAAATTAGGAAACATGAAAAAAAGGAAGGGGTAAGTATAATTGTTCTGGGATCAAGAGTTCCCATTCCCTGAGGGGTGGCCTGTTAGCTCAGTTGGTTAGAGTGCAGTGCTCATAACACCAAGGTTGCCGGTTTGATCCCTACATGGGCCAGTGAGCTGCGCCCTCCACAACTAGATTGAAACAGCTACTTGACTCAGAGCTGATGGGTCCTGGGAAAACACACTGTTCCTCAATTAAAAAAAATTAAAAAAATAAAAAGAGTTCCCTTTCCCCTGCCAGAACTAGATACAAATAAAAGCTACACTGTATAAGAGGCTTAAATTGTATTTTACAAAACTTAAGTGTGTGAGGCATGTAATATCACTTTATTTCTCTTAAATCAAAATTAAGTTGGACCCTAAGCTCCTGTACCACAGAGATAATGGTACATTTCTTATTGGGACTCCCTCCCTATTTACAAATGTCATACAAAGAATAGTTGGTCAAGTTGGTGTTTCAGGGCTTCATTCGGGTTACCACTGAAAAGTCCAGGGTTCTTTAAAGTCTACAGGCGCTGTTGCTCTATCCACGCAACTGCCAGAGCCTAGGAATCTGAATTGTCAACTGAAAATTGCAGACTTAGAAAAATATACTTCAAGAACGAAAAGGGAAATCAAGAGATTTTACAATGAAGGCAATCTACTAATAAGAGAATTTGTTGCTAGCAGATCTACCTTAAATGAATGATGAAAAGAAGTTCTCTAATCAGAAATTGTGTTGGATGGCTGAAAAAAAAATAACGCACTCTGATATGGCTCAAAATATATGTAGAGAAAATATTTATTACAATTATAAGTAGGGAAGGGTAAAGGGGCATAAAGCAGGAAAGGTTTCTGTAAATCCCTTAAACTGGTAGAATGACAATACCAAGTACACTGTATTAAGTTATGTATGAATAATGTAATACCCAGAGCAATCACTAAAAAAGCTAAACAATGAGAGAAACTAAAAAATGCTATAGATAAATTACAATTGAATTTTTAAAACTGTTACAAAAATCACAAGAAAATTAGAAAAAAAAAGCAGAAACAAGGAAACAGAATAAACAGAAAACAAAAATCATGGCAGATATCCAAATTATCTATTTTGTTGTTGTTGCTTGTGCTGTTGGTATCATATTAGTGAAACCATTGCCTAATCTAAGTTCATGAAGATTCACATCTATGTTTTCTTCTAAGAGTTTTATGGCTTAGGCTTTTACGTTTAGGTCTTTGATCTATTTTGAGTTAATTTTTGTATATAGTGCAAGGTAAGGGTCCAACCCTTGACATTCTTATTGAAATCAATTAACCATAAAGATTTATTTCAGGATTTTAAATTTTATATCATTTGTCTCTAGGTCTATGCTTATACCAGTACCATACTGTATTGATTATTGCAATTTTATAGTAGATTTTGAAATTGGAAAATGTGAGTCCTATTTTGTTTTTCAAGTTTTTTTGGCTACTCTGAATCTCTTGCATTCCCATATGAATTTTAGGAGCAGCTTGTTCATTTCTGCAAAGAAGTCAGTTGGTGTATTGATAGGGACTGCACTAAACTTATAGATTAATTTAGGGAATATTGTCACTGTAGCAATATTAAATATTTTGAGCCATGAACACAAATGTTTTTTCCATTGATTTAGGTATTTAATTTTTTTCAATGGTATTTTGTAGTTTTCAGAAGTTTTACAACTTCTTTATTAAATTTATTCCTAGGTATTTTACTCTTTTGATACTATATTAAGTGGAATTATTTCCTTGATTTCATTTTTTACCTGATCACTGCTACCATATAGAAATACAGCAATTAATATTTATATTTTGATATATCTTGCAACCTTATTGAACTCGTTGATTAGCTCTAATAGTTCTTTGGTGAATTTCTAGAGGATTTTCTATGTACAACATCATGTTTGGCAATTAGAGATAGTTTTACTCCTTCCCTTCCAATCTGGAGCCTTTTATTTAAATTCTTTGCCTAATTGCCCCAGCTAGGATGTTGCACAGAAGTGGCAAGAGTGGACATCTTTGTCTAGTTTCTGATATGCACCATTACATATGACTTTAGTTGTGGGCTTCATGTAGGTGACCTTTTGCATATATTTTTAACACCAAGGTGCTCATAGCAAGTTTGTTCATTTTTAGCCCGATTTTTCACCCAATATACCATGAACATTTCTTCATATCATTAAACCGTCTTTTGTACATCCCTGTAATGGCTGCACATCATTCTACTGTATATGGCCCCTTTTAAAATTAACTCTCTTGTCATTTGTCTAAAGTTAGTTATTCTAAAAATTATTCTCTAAACCCATGTGGTTATATTCATGATTGTTTATTTAGGCTAAAATCTGAGAGGTAGCATATCTGGGTCAAAAGTCATGGACCGGTAATAGATTTTTCTATTTCAATTTAATGTTTGTTGTACTTGTGTTTTCTCTGCAACTGAGTTGTCAGCTGATTTTTAGAACAGAGCCCAGGCTTTACTTCTGTGCATCCTCCAAAGGACCCACAACAGGACCATATATCCAAAGGTGCTTAAGGAAAATACTTAGATGACTGGATATCTCTTTGCAACAAATTACTTATTCTTAAACTTTACCATTATATCTAAGATATTTCAATTGTTTTCCTTTTCCATGCTTTTATAATTTAAAATACTATATACACACAGCTTTTGATAACATTATGATTATTATTTTTTATGTATTTCTTTAGCCAACTGTATTTATACTGATTACTTCTATGGTGTCTAATTATCACAGATATTTCAAGTCTTTGTCATCTTTTCTTTTTTCCTTTCTATTCCAGGCAGAGCAGGAAGTATCAGGAACTTGGTTCTTAAGAATACAGTGTTTAAATAGTGCAGGGTTTGGTGAGTAAATAGAGTTGGTAAAAAGTTTAGTTTCCTTTTAGTTTCTATCTGGATTCAATGACTATCTTTAGCTTGTCTAAACAACCTCACAGGTAATAACAATAAAAGCTTGCAACTAATACACACAGATTGACTGAGAAATTGGGTGTGTTTAGTAGACAGTTTGCAGAGGTAGGAGACTGGGAGGAACACGTTGAATTAAACAGCGGGAGGGGAGGAGCCGTTTGAAAAGAAAATTCCTGATAATCTGTGCCTAATGAATCAAACAGGAAAAGATAATGGTTAGTAACTGTGAATAGTCTGAGCTTTTATGCTATTCGAGTTGGCTATAAATTAGTTTGGGGATCACTGTGCTAAAGAACAAATGACATTTTGTTTTAAAAAAAAGAGAGAAATAGTCCTCATATTTGGGTTCTGTTTTACTTCAGAGCTGTTTTCCAAGGAATACTGTAAGAGCCTTTTCTGAAATGGGACATTTCAATGCCTGGAGTTTCATGTCTATATATAATTTATCTTCTACGTTAAAAGGGAAAGATGCTGTGATGAAACTTTAGTCACCTGTGAGTAAAGCCCATGCCTTTTAAAGCTTAGAAATTCTAGGGTTTCTTATCAAGACGTCTACATCTGCCTCCCCAGCTTCTTGGCAAGGAATGTAAACATGCCAAAGGTTAGTTCCTTTATTAATATTTATTGAGATGCAAAATGGCAGTGCTGTACAGACCTAGGCAATACAAGGTCCTTGTGCCTGGAAATTTTAGATTCCAAGGAGTGAGATGAAAATATAATACCACCAGCTCATAATGATGCAATCTATAAATGTATTGTGCAGCTTTTATATATCTGAACTGCTTAAGACCAAGACCCCACCAAAGCAGAGAAGCTTCACAGTAGCTGTGAGGGTAGTGGCCAGAGAAGTTAGGTAAAGCAAGAATGTATTGTGTTGTGCAAAGAGCCGGATATCCTGGATAAGACGGGGGCTTGAGAAGGAAGCACAGGAGAGTGGTCAGCTATGCTCTCCTTTAGTCCCCTTCGAATTGTAAAGCAGGAAGCGTATGTGTTCCTCCAGTTTAGTAGAAAGGAAGGAAACTTTTAGGAGATGATAGGTTGGTATAAATACTGTGGGGGAACACAATGAAAATAAGGACCAAAGCTGTGGATCATCATGATCAGCATGACACTCAAAAGAATTCAGCATCCTCTATAGAGGAAAAACTGATGGCTGCTAGTTGGGAGGAGGGTGGGGATGAGGGAGAAGGGGAAGGGAGTAGACAGCATAAATACGTAACTACAATATTGCCACAGGGATATGAAAGTTTGAGGACTATAATTAATAATGTTGTAAATATTTTGTAGGGTGTCAGATGGTCACATGTCTTGATAGGGAGGCCACTTCATGGATGGGGTAGAGGCTTGATCACTGCACTGTACACCTGAAGCTGATGTTATATAATATTGTATGTCAACTATAATTGAATATGTATATAGTCACAGGATGTAGAGTATAGTATGGAAGTGGAGCCAATGGAATGGTAATAGATATGTATGATATGGGGGCGGGGAGAAGCCGGTGGATTTGGGGAGGGAGGTTGTCACTTTGAGGGGTAAAATGTATAACTATTGCACTGTGTTGTACACCTGAAACTAATTTAAAAAAAGTGAATGGATAAGCTGTGGCACATCCATGCAGTAGAATATTATTTAATGATAAAAAGAAACAAGCTATCAAGCTACAAAAAGACGTGCAGGAAAGTTAAATGGATATTGTTAAGAAGCCAGTTTGAAAATGCTACGTACTGTAATGATTCCAACTATTTAACAACATCGAAGAGGCAAAACTACAGAGACAGTAAAAAGATTAGTGATGCCAGTGGCTTGTGAGGAGAGAGGGAAGAATGAATAGGTGGAACACAGAAAATTATTAGGGCAGTGAAAGTATTCTGTAGAATACAGTAATGGTAAACACGTGATGTTAAGCATTTGTTAAAACCCAAAGGACTGTACAACAGAGTGAATCCTAATGTAAACCATGAACTTTTAGTTAATAATAAAGTGTCAATATTCATTCATCAAGTGTAACAAATGTACTACACCAATGCAAGATATAAATAATAGAAGAAACTATGGAGAAGGGTGTACCATACTAATTTTAAAAGCAGAATACAAAATTACATAAATAATTACAATTATCAAAAGAACAAATTTCTGTAAAAAGCTCTGAAGTTGGTGTGATTATAGATTTCCTTTTTCTCTCCCAAACTTTCTAAAATGTTGTATTTTATTTAAATAAGGAAGGGGTTTGAATTGATGAGGCAAACTGCTTTGTCAGTCTTACTTTCAATAAATATTGGATTTGGTAATGTCTTAATGGTGCTTTTTGCCCTACAGGAGATTTAAACCTTGAATACTTATTTTTACAATAAAATATTTGCCAGAAATGGAGACATATGGGGAGGGGGGAAATTCAGCATCCTCCCCCAGGGGCATGGTGCTGCCTTTGGATTCTGGAACAGTCCATACAGAAAGCTGAGAAGAGACTTGGTAATGGATGATGAACTAGAAGGGGACCCAGGGTGCTGAGAAAGACACTAGCAAAGTCATCAACTCCTGGTGTGTATCTTCCACTTGAATGTCAATTTCTGGATTCTGAGAGCCTTTCTCTTCCTTCTCAGTGCTACTACTCCAGTAGGATTATTACCTATCTCTGCCTGGGCCATTATACTAAACCCTTGGTTGGCCATCGCTCCTTTTGCTTAATCATTTTTTTTATACTGATGATCATTTTTTTCAAAAACCCCACTTTTAGCATGTCTGGTCCTGCCTCTTTGACGTTCCTGCTTCAAGTTCATACTTTACTAATCATTTTTCAAATGCTTCCATGAA
Source organism: Hipposideros armiger (assembly GCF_001890085.2). NCBI lineage: Eukaryota > Metazoa > Chordata > Mammalia > Chiroptera > Hipposideridae > Hipposideros > Hipposideros armiger. Next base: position 2,393,433 of record NW_017731449.1, on the reverse strand, counting down.
CATTTATGAAACTTATTTCACACCGTTCTTTTCTCAAATCTTTAGCTCTTGCCTTACCTAAGTCAGAATTTTTATTTTTGCTTCTGTGATTTTCTTAAGCTATTTTCTCAGCCCACTTCCTTCTGTTTAGATTCTACACATCCTTCAAAGCCCAGTCCAAACCCAATTTTTAACTTAAAACCTTAGGCTACATCCTGCAGCTCACAAATATTTCTTTATTTTCTTTTCTCTTTGCCAAGGTATAAGCCTATTAACTAGGATGCTGAGAAAGAAATTACCTCATTTCACATTCTGTTGAATCCAATGGTTTATTATATTTCCACTCTGCTTCCCTAGCCATAGATTAAATATTTTGACAATGGAAGCCATTCTTAGATTCCTGTAGTACCTCAGGCAGTGCTGGGCACCAAGCAGTTAACACACAGCACATGCTTGTTAACTGAAGAAGCCATATTGAATAAGATACAATGTCACAAGGATGCAAAGTATAGGAAAATGATCAAAATTGAATGGCACTAGTCAGAGATAGTTTCCAAAAAAGTTAATACAATTTTGCAAAAGCTTTTGTTTCTTCTTTCTTTAGACTTTGAATAGGAAGCAGGGATAAAAAAGAAAAATTCTAAATATTATATGGTCCATTGAGTTGTTTGGTACAAACATCCTAGGGAAAATGGAACCTGGGATATTTGATGGGCCCTCCAATTATGGCATGTTAACCTGGAGTGTGCTTTATTTTCTTTTATGCCTGAGAATGTCTGCTCTTATTAATAGTGGAGGTTATCCAAGGGCAAAGAATGTGTAGTCCTTTTGACCAGGGACTAGTTCCTAAAAATAAAATAGCTTACTAATTATCATCTCTTCTGTCTCCAGTCCATTTGTGCCATCCATAGCAATGAAGGACTTCATTAAAAAACATTACTATTTTATTAAAAATGCTAAATTGATCTTGTATTCTTTTTAATTTCCCAGTGGGTTTTGAAGAGATTATGGAACCATCTGCATATGCCCAGAAGTGGTAGTAATAGCAGAAGACTCTGTCTCAACTTTGGTGGCCTTTTCTTTTTCAAAAGTGACCTGAGTGGGGTCATTGTCATTACTGATTGTAATTGTCTATCTTCTTCCAAACTGATAACAAGGGAAACAATATTTCTCCATACTCTTTTAGGACATCGTAAAAAGGAATGCTTACTGAAGTAAACAGTTTATATGGACTACTTAATGGGCTTATTCCATAATCAGAGTTCATGAAAAAGTTGAGCCAATTCATTCTTAATTTGTTTTTATGGTGAAACTTATGAACGAACTTCTATGCCAGTTATAAAGCTATTGTTTCTTAGCTTCAAGCCTGCTATTGTAAAATCCAATTTGTGATGCTGACGCTAAGACTTTGTAAACCACATTTCATCATGGCCACCTGGTTCCCTGCTAGGGTATGCCAGTGAAAGGCACTAGTCAAAGTTGATAAGGCTGGAGGAGAAAGAAGAAGAGGTTTTCTCCTTCCTTCCTGTTTGTTTCCTGCCTGTTTCCTCTTACTGTGCAATACTTTTCCACCTTAGCGTCAGCAGTATTTTCCCATTACAACAGCTGAATTCATTTTGCAGCTTTTCCAACATTGCAGATTTGGGTTGTGGCACCACCTCAGAGACATCAGCACCAGCTAGCACCCTCTTCAAAGTCCGAATTTCAGCTCCACTGGGTGGGTCTTCCTCTAGACCTCTAAGTTTCAAAAATGTCAACCTCTTCCCTTTATTCTCCCAGACCAAAAAGTGAGGCTGCCTTCTGCAGTTGATACCTCCATAATGCCTTAATGCAGTGGTAGGCAAATTTGCATATGTAGTGCCTATAGCTGCTTTTGTTCTGTAAGAGAAGAGTTGAATAGTTGTGAGAGAACCTATGACTGCAGAGCTGAAAATACTATCTGACTGTTGGTAAGTAAAGTTGACTGAACCCTGGCACAGTGTTATTCTTGTCTTTTTAGTTAACAAGTTTACACAGAACTAAAAGTTTTTATATCAGATTCTCTGTTCAAATAATTGATATGGTTTCTGTCTCTTGCTTGGACCCTCGTCAATACAAAAATTGGTTCCACAAGTAGTCCCAGGAAATAGGCACTCCAAATGAAAATTGTGAATACACAAGTGAATGAATGTATGAATTTCAAGGTGGAAGTAGTTTTTTCTTTCATTCATAGTCAAAGGTCTTGGCAGGTATTTTATATAAATGTTGCCATGAGTGGAGATAGAAGACAGAATGTGTATGAACATGTCGGTACAAACGTGCTCACCACTGGAAAAACAACTCAGGGTACTGACCCTCCTGACAGTGGTGCGGCAGACACGTCACCTACTTGGGTGGCCACTGTTGGTTGCCTACCCATCTTTTATTGGTTTCTTGCAAATGGAATTGCACTTTGTTTTATAGCATCAGTATGACATCCACACCAGGGGAGACTGGGTCTTTCCTTAGCTTTTGGGTGGGAGATGAGTCTTAATTAAGCTAATCCAGTCATAGCAATTCCTTTTGCCGGTGTTTGTTTGATAGCGAGAGTCTGCTGATGGCTGTCTAAGAAAGCATAAAAGGAGGTGCATGGGAGGCAACGTTCCTGTTTCTCTCCCTTTGGGTGTGGTTATTATATCAGGAGATGATACCTAGAGCTCATGCAACCAAAGTGTGATCATGAAGGGGACAGCTGGCACACCGAGAGTGGTAGTATGAAAAAATGGAAAGAAAGTAGGTATTGCGAATGTCATTGAAATGCTATGTTAATCAGCTTCTGACCTTGTTATACAACAAATCTCTTTATCACTTAAGTCATTTTTTCATTGGCTTTTTTTTGTTTCTTGCATCCCGAAGTGTCATAACCACATTACCTTCTTAAACAAAGAACAGCTTTACCAGTGCCCATGCACAGAAGTGATAGAGATTCCATTCTGCCTGAGATCTTGATACTGGCGAGTAACAGGAGTCTGCCATTGTATGCAGGAATTCTTTAAGAGCTCCAAAGTGCTAGCAGGCTAATTTAGAGAGCGGGGAGGGTGCTGGCCATTTCTGAAGCTCATCAAATGAGAACATTTACAGTTGGGCGATAAGCATTTGTAGGGGAACTAACCCCAAACACCCTTTTCAAACCCAAGTATGCTCTGGCAAGGCATTCCTGTGCAGCATGGTATGTGTTACCATGTTATGAAACTGGCTTTGACATTTGGATGTCTACCATTTGGTGAGTGGTTAGTTATGAAATGCTATTGGTTCAACAGATTATACTTCTGGAGTAAAGCCTGGACTTCTGGGATCTTTTTAGTGGCTGGTTTATTTGTATTTCCAAGGCCATTTTTCCAATAAGCCAACACAATCAAATTACATGCAGCTTTGAAGACATTCTACCTTACGTTTTGACATTTTAATTAGGACTTTAAAGAGATAATAATCACTGCCCACAACTTCCCTAATGTTACCTAGAAATGGGTCAGTTAATTAGGATCCCAGAAAAACCACTGCATACATTTCTTTTTAATTGTTTTTCCAAACTTCCATCACCACATCTCTTGGCTTCAACTCAGACCAAATCAAACAAACAGCAGGGAAGTGTTCAATCTTTCCAGCCTTTTCAAAAATCTAAGGGTGCAAATAAGGAAGTCAGTCTGTGTTCGTCAACTAAAAATGTATGTTTCATCCTGCATAAGATATTTTTCTTTCATTTCAAGATTGCTTTTGAAAGGAAAACCATGTCAGTTCATTTCATTAGATCATTCTGTATGAAAGCCATTAGGATCCTGTTCACCTGATCCCTTTGATTCTTGTGTCTATACTTTATTTGTCTTTATCTCTTCTAGGGTAATGTTATTATTGGGTGGTCCCACTAAGGAATTTTTTAATGCTTTCTGACTGACTTAAATTCCTTCTAAGTGGATTTTACAAGGTGGAAGGGAAAATGAGTCCCTCTATTATTGAGCAACAAAGGGGCCTAGGGTGTGATAGCAATTTAAGAAATGAATTCTGTACTGTTGGGTGGATTATGTGTAACAGGATGCTCACTGCCTCACCAAGCCTTGCCCCTCCCTATCCCTTGGGTCAATATACAAGAATGGAAATGTGGTGAATGTCTGAACTGTTTGTCTAACACACTGATGTGTTTTGACACATTCAGGAGGGAGAGGTGGTTGCTGCTTCCCAGAAGGGATGTAAGGAGTGTAACAATATGCCACTCTGTCATCCTGCCAGGCAGTCACCTTTAGCCTCACTGTTGAACCTGATTACATGCACCTCGGTGTCCAGCAGGATGATCAATTATAAGACTTATCTCAGTTCCCAAGATCTAGCAGTTATCAAGTTTCTTTAATTAATTAGTTGGGCTGTTTGGGGTTAATTTGAGAGATATCCTCCATTTGCAACTTCATTGATGATTTAGTTTTCAACCTCCTGATAAATGTATCCACTTCACTCCTGCTCATTGTCAGAGGCAGGTGTCCCATGAGTCAAATGAAACTCAGACTATCAGACCCCTTGCTGGCATGAACCCCTCCCAAGTCTCTTGCAGGAGCTCTTGCAACGTGTTCACATGATCACATGTGTTTTTGTAAAATCTGAAAATATAAGATAACCAAACAATCAGTTATAATCACAGTGTACTTTCACAAACAATTTTATATTCAAAGTTTTGTATTTTTTTTCTAAAACAAGGCCCCCCAAACTGGATAACCTTTAGTCCTAACAAACCTGGGTCTCTCCCTGCTCATAACATAAGTACTTTTTGAACGGTTGTTGCAGGTCCTAGATTAGGAAAGGGTGATGCGTCCAAATAGACACACGGTCGCTTCCTGAGGTAACGCTCTACGCAAAGGAGTGTCCTTGAAGCAGAAAAGTTTGGCAAGTCTTATTTTTCCCATCACTAGGTTTCCCTGAGATTTCTCCAAATCTGAGACATTTCTCTGGCCTTTGGGGTGTAAATCTGTTAAGATATGAATGGCACTTAAGACACTGAATGTGCATTGTTAAGCCCTCAGTGAATGCTAGCTGTAATAATGATGGTTATATTAATTTTCTCCAAATTTTGTGTATATCTTGTTCTACCACCCTTCACTAAAGAGACCAACTCTATTATTATCACCCTGAGAAATGCATCATTCCCCAGGTGTATCATTTGATATTTTTTCTGCTATTACAAACATTTGTCTCACAGTGTTCAGCCATCTGGAAGAGTAATATAGTAAACAATTTTCTGACAGACCACCAAAAATGATGATGGCTTAATACAGTAGCCCAAAGTGACATAATGCAAGAGCAGAGGGACTGAAGGCTAGCTCCACTATTAGCGATGTGAGCATCCTAACTTCGCTTCACTTCCTTCGTCTGGCGGTGGGGTTGGGGGTGGGGGGTGGGAAGAGATATAGTACTTATTTTACAAGGATGTTTTGGGGAATAAGTATGTAAAGCACTATTACAGTGTCTAGAATAGATTAGGCACTCATTGAATGGTCATCATTATTGTAATCAGGCCATTCTTGATTATACAGTTTCTGAACCCAAAAGAAGGCACCATTAATGGAGAAATTCCAATGATTTTCTGTCAGTTGGGGAGATATTCAGAGGTATGGTGATTTCTCTAGTGTTTCCTAAATTGATGTAGTTAAAATTTCTTTCTTTCTTTTTTTGTTTTTTTTTTTAAGATTTTATTGGGGAATTGGGGGAGGGGAGCCAGCCAAGTTGTTGTTCTTCAGTTGTCGTTGTGGAGGACGCCATCTGGCTTCCCATCGACAGCTTGTGGACTCTAAGCTCAAGGTGCTGTGTTTAATCTTAGTTACAGGTGGGCATAGCCACCATCCTATATGGGAGTTGAACCAGCAGCCTTGTTGTTAAGAGCGCCTATCCACTGAGCCATCCGGGAAGCAGCTCATCTCAAGGTGCTGAGTTTAGTCTTAGTTGCGGGTGGGTGTAGCCCACCATTGAACAGGCAATCTTGTTGCTACACCAGCTGAGCCATCCTGCCACCTGTTGGCAGCTCAGTGGCAGCTCAGCTCGGGTGCAGTATCACTGGCCCATGTGAGAATTGAACCGGTGCCCCTGTTGCTCAGAGCTCGCGCTCTTAAGCCAGTTCTTAACCAACTGGGCCACTCAGCTGGCCCTGGTGTAGTTAAAATTTCTATACCTAAGAACTCTATGTTTCCTAAGATGTAGGATGAAGAACAATGAAGAGAGAATATTCTGGCATACTGGGAATACTGATAAGTAACTCATAGGCTCACTTTATAGGGTTTCACAGCACTTGGAATGGAATTCTAAATTTAAGTAATGTACTTTAAGGCCTTCTAGAATTTAATAAAAATGTTATCAGAGTGAAATCTGAATTCATTTGCCTAAGTGATCTAACTTTTTACTAAATTTCTGTACAGATTTAAGTAATAATTGGCAATGGCTAAGGATTAATGCAAAATAACTTGCTGGTAAATGTATTCCTCAAATCTCATTGAAATATCACCCCAGTTCTCTTCACAATAAAAGATTTGAATTATTGATTTCTACCTTATCTGGAAGTTTTAATAAAGATGTCTATATTACTTCCTTAATTTGTTTGAATAAACTATTTGTTATTGCTTTGTTTTTACATTCCATATATAGATTGTCTCTTACCCTCCTTGTTTAATGAGACCAAAATTGATAAAATATTCTACTGAACTTGAAGATATCTATAGTTTCAAGGGTACTAGACCAAGTTGGGCATACTTGTATGTACAATGACACGCATGAACAAAATGGATGATGTGCTACGTAAGAATATATGTAGCCCTTTTAAAAATAAATATGTATCAAATATGAAATATATGAAATTTCATATGAAATATATAAAGTTTCAATCTTTTCTAAGTTTTATATATTTCTTATGAAATTTTAAATACTTTGCATGAGCAGAATGCCTGGAACATAGTAGACAACTCAATACGTATTTGTTAAATGAGTAAATGAATGAATTGACTTAAATTGAATTAAGTGGAATAGTTTGGACTTGGTAGACAAAGGCCATGAAATATCCTGAAGAATATGAATCTCTGAGCCTCTTAGAAGATAATCAGAGACTTTAAAGGAATTTAGTGACTGCGTAGGACAACCACCTCATTTTATGCCAGGCAGACTGAGTGACATATAAACCAGTGATGGAAGCAGGAGATGATATGGAGAGCAAAATAAAGTGTACATGAAAACATGCCTATATATGTCTCTTCAAATAAATTAGTAAACAATAACCCTAATTTTTGGAATGATATTAAGAAAATAAGTGCTATGTCAATGACAAGACATGGTTCCTTCTCAATTTATTTGTCTTACAGTTATCAATTTCGTTCAGACCAACTCCTAAGGACTGTGCAGATAATTTTGTTATAAGAAAAAAACGATTGCTTTGTGTCTTGTCTTTTTAAAAAAACAAAAAAGATGTAGTCATGGTTAAGATGTTAGGAAATGACTGCCTTTGCAAAGTTTGTATTGTAATGGGGTTTGGCATATATATTGTACTGGGTGTAAGTGCAAATTTACAGGAGGTGAAGAATGGAAAGTAAGTTTTATACAATTGACAAGACCTGAAGCACAAAATTCACATGACTCCAATTACTTTCAAACTCCATTTAATTGACCATAGAAAGAAGGGGGTACAAATCAAAGGGGCTCCGTGCCGCTGCTGCTGAGAAACACCCCCATAGGAATCTGGGTTCCTAGACTGCGCGCGAGCACGTGTGTGTGTGTGTGTGTGTGTGTGTGTGTGTGTGTGTGTGTGTGTGAATAGTCTTGAATCGTTAGATACCTGAGTCCTTCTTTGTTTGAGGTGTTTGGCTTCCTTAACCTCATGCAAAGCTACTTGCCTACAGAGTCTAAGAAAGAGATGAGAATAAATCTGGCTATGTATCAGCTCAAATAACTAGTCAGCTTTTTAAGCCCCGAAGAGATTTAGCCTCAGCCAAACTTTTGAACACTCTCTGGGCTTGTACTTAGAGGGGTTCTGCCCATCAGTAGCACTCATGTGGTCTGGCGTATCCAAACCAATTCCCTTATCATCTTAGCTTTGAAAACCACTAATAAATGAGCTAGACTAGAGCTTGGATTGAATGATGTGTAGAATTAGTATCACATCCCAGACTAAAATTGCATTGTCTTAAAACAAGAGATGTGTGATTTAGTCTATTTTTGGTGGTGAGTAAAAGAAGGTTGGTGAGTAAAATTCAGGTGCATCAAAAGCATTACATGAGTCTTGCCGGTATGAGACCACTGAGTGAGTACTAAAGCAGAGTTATAGCTACAGGTGGAAAATATTAAATTACTATTTCTGTACTTTTTTTTCTAGTTCCCTCAATAGTTTTGGCAGAGATATAACTAGGCTGCCACCCTTGCTGTACCAGAGAGAGAGAGAGAGAGAGAGAGAGAGAGAGAGAGAGGGAGGGAGGGAGAGAGAAAGAAAAGAAAAGGAATTTAGAAGACAAAATTGAATTTAGGGTCTGAACTCATAAAGTCAGGCCTGGCTGAGCAAATGTTAGTTATTCAATGAAATAATTTCTTTAAGTTGGAATTAAATTGATTTGATAGCTCTGAGGTAATAAATTTGGGTGTCTTTTATAAAGGATCTTTTGAAATGTCCATTTGTGGTAGAGACATGAAGTTCATAATAATATTTGAAAAACTTAGGCATATTAAAGAGAACTTTCATCAGAATATTCCTACTCATTTCAAAATTCTTGCGCCATCTTCCATTACATGGGAACACTGAATGAATAAAATATTTCTTAAGCATGGCTGGTATACGCAACTTGAGTGCTAAGTTAGGAGTTTTTGCCAAAACATCCATTTACTTTCTTAGCCTGGGGGAACTGAACTAGCAAATGGATGTCACTTTTAAAATAAGCATACAAGTCTCTTTCTGGTGTATGCTAAAAGGGAAGAGTTTAAAAGAAAAAAAAAAACTTCTATTCACATAAAACTCTTTCTTCTTAATATCTCAGAGTTAAGTGTTGCTTATAACATTAGGGTGGTGAGGAGGGTGGAGAAATAGCTCTGGCATTTAGCTTTAGGTTGGACAAACCACATGAACTCTTTTACTATAGTGCATTTTTTTCTTCCCTGGATTTTCAATCCTTTCAACATTCTCTTTGACCAATGACCTGTGCTAGGAATTTCCCTCGGTATACACAGTAATTAGGAAGACTACACAATGTAGAATTATTCTGTATTTCTCATCTATATGTCATTTGTTTGTACCAGCCTAGCCATTCTCTTATCATGGGAGATTGTATTTCTGCAACCTCAGAGAATGGGTTTTATTCATTCTTTTTCAAATTCTTCTCACTCAGTGAATGATTCAGAAGGAAAATGCTTGGATCCAGGTGAAGAGAATCAGACCACATGCTTGCCAGACCACAAAAACTTCAGCTCCCTGGGCTCAAGGCTGACTTCAGTTGCTTAAGAATTTGGGAGTGATGACACTGTTTATAGTGAACTTGTAGAAATTCTGCAAATGTCACAAGACAGGGATCATGTCTGTCACTTATTCAATTGAAGAACCATTCAGCAGTCTGCGTTCATCAATTTTTTTTATCTCTTTATCATCATTGGTTAGATCATTAGACCCTCTCATAATTTACAGACTCCAGGGTTATAGTTTCTTTCCCTGGAGACACTGAAATCTGCCCTGATAATCCTGCTTACAGAAGATGGTTTATTCAGTTCTGCTTGTGCTTTGGCCTTTATGCCCTAACTCAGCGGTTCTCAAATGTGATTTGCTTCAGAATCACTGGCAGGCTTGGTAAACTATGGATTGCTGAGCTCCCTGCCAACAGGTTCTGATTCACTGGGTTGGGTACGGCCTGACAATTTTGTGTTTCTAAATAGTTCGCAGTTGTGGCAAATGCTCTTGGTCTCAGGGCCACACTTTGAGAACCATTGCTCTAACCAGCCACCAATACTCACCCTTTCTAGAACGTTCCACTTCTGTTCACAGATAATACGTTTCTATTCCCTTTTTCCTCTTTTTGAGATCATTTCCTTTCTACTCATTTTTAAATATGATGCTAAATGTGCCAAACATGTGTAATAAGCCTTACCATGTAACTTAATAGCTTTCAAAATAGATAGCTTTCCTCTCATATTAGTCACATGGGCATTATAGCGATGCAACTAGTTACCTAGTTGGTGGTTTGGCTTCTCCAACCATCACAGCCACGCTTCTGAATTCTGCAAGCTCAAACAGACAAGGAAAAATCCAGAGTCATAGTAGAATTCTGTGCTGGGATCAAGCTTATTTCTGTTCCATAATGGAGCTCTTCACCCCAGGGGTATCATTTGCTCATCACCCCAGCCGCCAGCTCTCAGTACAGGTGTTCCCTGAGTACTTTTTTTGGGGAAAAAGGAGGGCTCCTGTTTCCATACAGTAATGCATTTATTGTTCCCAAAGTAGTTTGAAATCAGTCATGCCTAGGTCGTTTGAGAGATCTCAAAGTAGATCATGAAGTTGGTCATCACCAACAGGCAAGAGGTGTAAATATAACCCATGCTCAGTGTGGTATAAATGCCAAGGAAGCAGTTTATCTTGTTAAATTCCATTAAGGGCAAGTGACACGGCAGCTGCAGACCTGTCCATAGTGGCCTGGGGCGTACATGCCGGCACTTTGAGGTTCTTGGCTTTATCCCCACTGGTGGGAAAACCTTGCATGTGATCAGAGCCGCAATTATAATGGGACTTGACAAAGTAACTGAGAGAGGCAGCTGCGTTTGCAATGCTCAGGACTAATTCAATGGATTTTCTCCCCTGTCTTCAGTGGCATTCAGCAGCTTCTTTGGTGAGCAGCTACGTCGTTTGGCAGCAGGCTCAAGTGCTCACAACTGCACAGAGCAAGGAGCCTTCCGAACAGTGATGTTCCAGTTTGAAAGGACAGAGCTGCAAACAAAGGTAGGGTTTTATTTTGGGTAAGATCCTTTCAGCTGCACAAAATCTCATGCCTGACCACATGCCATTCACCACGGCCACACTTACAGCACTGGGCATATGTCTTCACTCTTATTCTTCAATCCTGAATGGGGGCTGGATAGTTGATGTCAGCATCTTGTCCTGAGTTTCCTGTTTCTTTAACCCTCTCCATGTCCCATTTGCCTCTTTGCTTCTCTTCTTCACCACTTTAAGCTCCTATCCCCTTCTTCTTTGGGGGCCTATGTTTTATTAAGATGATTAGTGTTTTGATGGTGGTGTGGTTCCCTGAGTGTAACACTCAGTGTTTTCTTTTGATGGGAGATAACTCATAGTATTTCAGCCTTTACTTGGAATGTAGAGTAAGCCCAGCTCTGCCTGCCCACAGGTCTACAGGAAAAGTAACTGCTTACAAAGGATGGTGGTACTCCTTCGTTGCGCTTGTCACAGTGAAGAGCTGTATGCATTTGAGTATTTGCTTGATATCTGTCTTCCTTACTGAACACAGGCCACTGTTTTCCCCACTATTGGGTCTCTAATGCCTGACAGAGTGACTGGTACACAGCAGCTATATAATAATTTTTGTTGCGGAGAAAGAAAGAATGTGCATCTCAAGTATACCAGTTGAGTCATGGAAAGTCCTTAGCTGGTTTTAACTACATTTCGGAGATGGCACTCTGCTTTGGAAAGGATGGTGCAGAAAGACCTACATTTTATGAATGAGCTTGGCTTTTTGTTGCGTTATTTGTTTGTTATTTTAGTTTATTTTGAGACATTCAAGTGATGGTATTTGTTGGGTAGAAATAGATGATATATCACTCAATAAGAAGAAATATTAACCACAATGAACTATACAAACTTTCTATTTGAGTAACTTGTTACTGGAATATACTTACTGTGAGAGCTTTATATTACGTTTATCATAACTTTGGAAATACAGTCTATACTAGTTTTGCTAGGGCTGCCATAGCAAAGTACTACAAACCCAGCAACTTAAACAACAGAAACGTATTAGCTCTCAGGTCTGGAGCCTAGAAGTCCAAGATCAAGGTGTCCACAGGGTTGGTTCCTTCAGAGAGAAATCTCTTCCGTGCCTCTCTCCTAGCTCCTGGTGGTCCCTGGAAATCTTTGGCCTTCCTTGACTTGCAGAAACATCACCTTGATCTCTGCCTTCATGTTCACATGGCGTTTTCCCTGTGTATCTATGTCTTCTTATAAGGACACCAGTCGTATTGGATTGCGCCCACCCTACTCTACTATGACCTTATCTGAACTATTACATCTGCAACAATTCTATTTTGAAGTAAGGTCATTTCTGTGGTACCGGCGGTTAGGACTTCAACATAGGAAGTTGGAGTGGACACAATTTAACAATAACACAATCCAGTAAGATATAGCTATTGAACAGAAGATGCATCTACTCAGCCAGAATCTGCATCCATAAGCACTGCCCCATGTTCCCTGCCAGCTCCTTTCAGTGGCAGGGTTTCAATCTTTTTTTGATGCAGGTTTAGGATGACCTTGGCTTGGCAATTAACTCTGATTTAACTAGTTGAACCTTTTTCAGAAAGCCAGCCAGCAGGTGGGTTGCCAGCTGGCACACCTCTCTGTGTCATCTCCAGGGACAGTTAGGGACACTGCGTGAGACAGTATGAGAAGGCTTCTAATGTCTGCAGAGGGTGTAAAAATTCTCCTTCTCATTGGCACATGCAGAGCAGTCCCCTCTGCTCCCCCAGTGTGTGAAGAGGGCAAATGAAGCTTTTCGGGCAGTGTCTAGCTGGTATTGGCTACTCAAAACTCTGACATCAGCAGACACAAGAGTGCCTATGAAAAGAAGAAATGAGGGTGATGAAATACACTGGAACCATCTGACACAAATATTTTACTTCACCATAGAAAAGGGGAAAGTAATGTTTGACTTCTGGCTGAATGTCCATGAGAAAGACCAATATTTAATCTTGTCTCTGGCATGTTACCAAGAGAACATGTTACATCACTTGCCTGCAGCTTCCAGGTGCTTAAAAAAGTAACTGGCTGAGAGACAAGGGCTTCCCAAATTGTAAAATTCAGAGTGAGTTAGTTGTCCCTGTTGATGCAGCCAGTGCTGTAAGGTGCATCCATCAGCGATGCAGTCATTGCTGTTGTTTTGGGATCAACGAAGAGAGGGAGGCAGCTGAGCCAGCACAGCAAGGGGACAGCCAGGACAAATGGTTTGTACCACGGTGAGTTAGCAGCACAGGTGGAACTCGAATGGGCATCTCTTACCAAAGGGGCCAGAGTGCTCTTTAATGGAACACATCACTTAGTGAAGGAGTGAGGAAAGAAAGTCAGTGATAAAACTAAATAATTTCGGAAACAAAAAATGCAAGTGGGGAGAATTGGTAACAAGCCTGAGAAAGTATTACAAAATGTGGCCAGCTTCTTGTCCTGGCCACCTACGTGATCCCAGCAAGTCACCCCCACCTGGAAGTGAGGGTAATGGGATGGCTCATTTCTAAGGAGAATTGAGGATAAAACTTCCATAATATTATGATTTCAAGCCAATTTATTAGAGTCTCAATTCTGTACATCTTGAGTTAGGCTGGATCTGTATTGATAGTCTTAATGTTTTATATATTTAAACTCCCATCTAATTGGTTCTTGTATTTTTATAAATAATAACAAAAAAATTTCCTTACTTTAGGGTGTCAGTGACACAAAATATACCCTAAACTATTTTATAAAAAGCAAATGGCCAAAATTAAAAATGTATATACCCAGGGTGCCAAAAAAATGTATACAAGTGGATACTTTGGTCAATGTTGCTCAAGCAGTAGTTTACCATAATCAGAAGTGTCTAGACGCTGATGGTAACCACTTTGAGCACCTCTTACAATTGCAGAAGTCAAATGTGACTTGTATTCATCTTTTGTTATTGGTCTATATTGAGTATTACAATTTTAGTATAGTTTTCCTTTCTTAAAATGTGTATACATTATTGGGGCACCCTCTGTATATATTTTGCCATGTTTCCGAAGCTAAGTACCTTAAAAAGATTAGCCTTGATGGCATAAAACAAAATCGAATCCCCTCTCCCCAAACAATAGCAACAACAAAAATCGATACGTTCTAAAGCACGGTCCTTGGTGTATATACGAGTATATAACATCCAGTTCTTCAAACTATAATTCTGAGGATCACTAGACATACATACATAAGCATATAAGGAGAGAGGAAGTGCCTATGGAAGATGGGCTTCAAGACATATACTGTGAATTTAAATCCACAGTATATGTATTAGATGGCATTTGGAAATATAGTAAGAGTCTGCCCAATGAATGTCCAGCTGAGTCAGGGCTGTTTTGAACTAGCAGCCAGCATAGCAGGAACTTAGCTCAGGCAAGAACTTACCTCCACACAGGACACCCTGCTAAAAGCATTAGTGCGTAGCATCCATAAATGCTCTTGTGTTAGCACAACTCTGTGATGCCGTGTTACTCAGCCATGTTGGATGGTGAGAGGCCATGCTGGATAGCGGTCATGAGAGCAGGCTTCCTGTAGTCCAGTGGTTATTTTAAAATACTATTTCCACTTCTCACAACTGTATGACCCTGGACTAGGTATTTCATTTTCTGAAGTCTCAGTTTCCTACCTGCAACTGAGCAATGGAGCTGTGTACATAGTTCAGTTTTCTTTTGTGTATGAGGATTAAATGAGATAATAAATGTGAAGTGCTCAATTAGAGTGGCACACAGTAAATGCTTGATAAATATTAGGTAATAATTATTATTATACTTGTTATGATTTCCTCCCTCTTGGAGAGACTGAGTCCATTCCAGTAATAGATTCAGAACCCAATGACCTGCCATCGAGGTGAGCGCTTTGCTTCTTAATCTGTGACTGATCACAACATTCCGAGTATCCCAGAACCTACCATCACCTGATAGATCCAGACCTGAAGAGAAAGAAAACATCCTTGAGGTAACACCTGGGTGTGGTGGTTCTGCTGTTTTAGGAGCACACAGTCCATTACAAGTCTGAACAACGTGACTCTCGCTCGGAGCAGAAAACAGTGAGCAAGGAAGTGTCTGCTCTGTGAGAAGAGAATTCTGACTTGTTTTTCAGGGCCTTTCATAATCCCAAACTTCTCAGCTACGGTAGTCGCAGCAGTAAAAATTACTGAAAATTGCACCCAGATCGTGTGAGAAAATAAAAATGAAACAGAAAAGGTAGTGTGCAACCTCAAGGTGAGTAAATAAAAACAGGGTAGGCAAAGAAGACAAGAAAAACATGAAACAATCTGAATGAATTTAAGCATGCACCCCTAGATATATGGAAATGCAGAAATGACTTTAAGAGACTGCCCCATTCAAGTGACTGTCTGGCCCCTTCTTGAGCACCTCTAATGGTGAGGTGTTTCATTCTTCCTAAACATCCCACCCACTCTCAGTAGGAACTAGCTGTGTATAACTTTGTAGAGACAACAGTGAGGAGAAAAAACAAATCTTGCTCATTCTAATTGCAGTTTAGATCCTGGCTCCATTGTTTAATATTTCTGAACTTTGGATGGAAATTAGGACATGTACAAATGGACATCATAATAGTATCTTCTTCAAGGGGTTGTTGCTGGTATTCAATAAAATAATACATATAACTCATATAGCACAATGCTGGACCCATAACTAACACTAATGGAACCAACTGAGTGTTCAATTACTGTTATTACAATTATTTAGCAGGACTGTCTGGCTCCAGCATTCTAATCTTGAATGATTGACTGTATTTCTCTGTCCTTTTATTGCCTATTCTGTAAATGGGGATTCTAGGAACATCTATGTCATGGGAATGTTGAAAGCATTAGATGAGTTGATACAGATAAAGCTCTTAGAATAGTGCCCAGCACATAATAGGGGCTCATTCGATGTTAGTCCTTATTGATGGAGATCTTCTGACCAGTTGGTACTTCTGTTTTCACTCTCTTTGCTCAAGGAGTGTTTCTCTCAAGCAGAGCTTGTGTGCCCTTCCTGGTTCTCTCTCTTCACGAGAACTCTTCTACAATAGGATCGAATTGAAACAATAGGTTTAAACTTTCTTCTCATTGCTCATGTGCCTCCCAGGAGTACGAGTGGATGAGAATAGATCCATTTCCAGGGTCAGCTAGAGAAACAAGCCACAGAGGAGACCTGAGCGAGAGGAGGGCAGTAGTTTCAGTGCGAGATAGAACATGAAGTACTTACTGTGAGAAGGGTAGGCCCAAGGTGCGGATGAGACGACGTGGTTTGTTTAGGAGCTCAGCAACGCGGCAGATATGTGAATGGCTCTGATTATGCGGAGCTTGCTCCGCCAGATACTGCCTTTTATAAGTGTGAATTCCACTTAGGTAACACTTGGTACATAACCTTCTGCATCCAAAGCTTGCTCTTTACTAGATTTGGCAAAATGTGGTATTCACTGGTCACACCCTATTCTATATTTATCCTGAGTGCACAGGACTAATGAGATAATCATACCCTGGAGCTTAACTGGTTGAAATCTCTAAATCTCCTGACCTGTTCTTAATCCTTCTTTCCAATATTACGTAAATCTCATTAGGATACATTTTTTTTTTTAATTCATGTTATGGAAAAAAATTGCTTTTTTTGCCATTGAAAGAAAAGTTGGCAGGAGACCAGGTGTTTTGTTTGAGCTACTTGGTTTTATCTCTATGATCAAATGAAGGAATGTGTCCCCAAGTGTAGGAGGTTCTTTTAGTAGCAGTTCTGCCCAGACTGTTGCTTTTCGAGGAAGGACCCTCTGTGAAGGCCTGCGGGCACTGGTGTGAAGCTGGAACACTGCAGAGTGAGGGCCTGGCCTGTCTTGACTCTTATTTGGGAACGGTTCCTAGAAAGACCTGGGCCCATGCACCATGATAGGACCAGAACCCCTCTGAGGACAAATTCACTCTGATGAGGCTCTTCATAGAATCCTCTGGCCCTTCGCCTAACACATCTCTCTGGGCACCAACCACGTAAGATTATATGTTTGCATACTAAGAATTGCAGGGGATTGGAGGTTATAGAAATGTTTTTGCAGAAGTTACTTAATCGAATGATTTTTTTTCCTAGGCAGAGATGGCATCAGCATTAATGGAACTTACATGACATTCCCCATTTATTTAATCAGTTGTTTGATTCATGACATATGGTGCAACTTCATAGCATATGAAATGGTTTTGTAATTTTCTTTGAAGTTTCCAAATTATTTTGGGGGAGAAGGTTGCTTCCTAATACTAAATAAAATTTCATTAAACCATGGTCTCTAACTACTATGTGAGGTGAGGCAAGGAAAATATTTAAATGTTGTGTGTGTGTGTGTGTGTGTGTGTGTGTGTGTGTGTGTGTGTAAATGTGTAACCCCATACTTCTTCCTACATACTTTCCATTTAAGGTAGCATAGTCAAAAGAGCCCTACTAGAGAAACAGAAATCCAGGGTTCTCTTTCTGTCACTGCCACCAACCAGTATGCTAGGGTACGTGGGCCACTTAACTTCTCTGGGCCTCAGCAGAGAGGGGTGTAGACCACATGACCTCTGGATTATGTTTTAACAGTCTGTGAACAGCAGCAAACCATGGCTTTAGCCTTTGGGGGACTGCCAGGGCTGTGGCCCATTTGGCCAAGCTATCAAGGGGGTAGAGAACCAGGCAATGGGAAGGGGGCTTTCTAATGGGATAAAGAAGGAGGGAAACTGGGGTATGGAGGCAGGTTTGTCCTTTGCTCTCTGAATGCCCTCACCTCCCCATTCTGAGGAGTAGGGCTAAGACTAGAGAAGCTGGTATTGTTTCTTCTACCTTTATCCCATCCCAGCTCCTCCAGGAAAGAGGATGCAAATCCTCTATAATTTCTTATATGACTTGTTCTTAAAGGCATCACTCTTAGATGCCTTTTAAGTGATGCCTGAGGGTTTTTTGGGCTAGAGAATCAAATACATTTGCACTGAGTCTGAGTCTGTGTTTGTTATTCATGTCATGTCTTAATATGTTAGACATGTAGTTAAAAATTATAGTTTCTCAAACTTCCAAACTCTGTGAGTTTCCAAAATTTCACTTTTCATTTGGTTATTTGGGTTTATAGATGTAACCTTTGTAGATCCATGCTCAGTGACACATTAGTGGCATATAACAAGTCTTAAGTGACTTAAAACAATTTTTCCCCAGGACACTTTATCTTCAAGTATCTTAATGAGATTTAGACATCCAACCTTAATGTACTATAACTACTAAATGAAGTGTGCTGATCTCCATCAGATGTAGGCGGAAGGCATCTTTATTTTCTATTCCCCTAATCTTCTTATATCTCTTTTAAACCCATTGTCTCTCTAGGCAGCCCTCTTGGGTAAAGGACCTTAAACAGCTCTCGCACATCTGTTTCCTGCGGGCTATGGACCCCTCGCCTCTGCTATCAGTGTAAGCACAGTTTGCGCTTCATACAGCTCTCCAAGTATACACTGTAGATAGCGGCAGCCAGCTTCTTTCATGGAGATTTTTTTCAAGCATGGGTCTCACATGGCACCCTGTACCCCCACATACTCTAAAGAGATACAGGCCAAGCTCCCCAAGTGGTTGTCTTTCATTTGACATTAAATAAGCAGGGAGTGTCCCCTGTCGCAACTTCCCCATTGGCAGGGTAGGGGCATGTGGAGAGGGAGAGGCACTGAATTCCAACAAACCACTCCAAAGAAGTTCTCTCCCCTTGCCTCTTTAACCCCAATCCTTTTATCCTCTTGAGAATGTTGGGCTAAAATTACAAAACTACTTTTGTCTATCTTCTTTGCAGGTGCTATATAGGTATTCTGACACCTTGATTTGTTCTATTATATTGTATTATATTAATTTTATTATAATATTATATTATATTATATTATATTATATTATCCTGCAGGCTCCTTAAAAGTAGAGCATATTTGCATATTTGTTAAACATATTTATATTCCTTATAAACCCCAGCTCAGTGCCCCGTGTAGTAGGGACTCAATATATGTCTGATGGATGAAAGAGTGAGTGGGTGAGGTTAAGCCTCATCCCCACTTGCCTGGCTTTTTGAAGAAGAATGAACAGTTTCTGTTAAACTGCGCACACTTTCAAGTTACTCTCCTACATTCTACTTCTCATGTAAGTACTGTTATTAAATTTCTAAATCCTTAACAGAAGGCTGTTTTTTGGCAGTGAATGAACTCTTTTTGTCTTGTGTCCCGTGAATATCCTAACCACTTTGTCACTTTGATCTAGGGGGCATTTCATCCTCAGAAATGCAAAGGAGTTGGCGACCGCACAAAATGGGTCCTATTTCCTACTGCCATAAAACCCACTGCTCTTGAGCGTGTGCCCGCCCCCTTTCATGATAATGTGGAAGCCACTAAATTGCAGTTACTGGCTTTGGCCATGGCCGTCAAAAAATCGTGAATGCCATGTAGATTTGGGGCTTGCTCTACTAAAGAGTCCACAATGGCTTTACTGTAACTGGGTTAACTAGAGCTTGGCAAACAGCTATCCAAGGAGGGTGATACCACCCCCCTCCCCCCTTCCAGGATGTTGGCCTGATCTTCTTGTATTTGTGCAACTGGCCCATCCAGAGACCCACAAAAACTGGGAGGAGGGCCCTGGTGAGGGCTAATCTCTCTGGGTCAGGTTGTCCTTTCTCAGCTCTTTTCACACAGCTCCTCTTCCTGCGATGCGAAGTAGGTTAGAGGATAGCTTTTTTTCTTTTGCTGTTTGAAATACAGCATTTAGGGTCATGCTCTGAATAATTTGTGCTTGTTAGAAATGACTGTCTTCCTCTTGAAGCAATAACAAAGAACTACATTTAAATTAAATTCAGCGAAGCAAGAGCCTTTCCACAAAATCAGTGGAGCCAGGCGTTTTTCAGAGTTATTTTGATTTTTTTTTCCTCTGTAATATTCTAGGGTATAAATCAGCCAAGATATCCCAGAATCTAAAAACTGCTGGGTCACAGTTCATAATGCTTTAAAAGTATGTGTTAATATTTGGGATGAGCATGAAAAGTTAAGATAAAATATTAGATGCAATCATCTTTAATATCACTTAGTTTTATGTTTGGCAAACTTTATTCTTCCTCAATTTCCTCGTATAAAATTTCAAGTATAGATGTTTTGAAAGATAGCTTCCTTTAGTTATTACATCTGTAAGACCTCGAGATACCAAAGCCATGTCAAATACAGTTTTAAAAGTTAATTTACATAAATGTATTCGTATACACATACACAGCTGTGGTCTTCTTACCAAATGTCGCATCAGGACTGAGCAACGAGCCATATGGTGGCCTCATGTGCTGGGCAGAAGACTTGTTAGGTCAACACACAGAAACATACCTGTTTTCTTTTTAAAGACTTTCGTTTTGAAGGGGCAGCTTTAGGTTCACAGCAAAATTGACAGGAAAAAGTGAGCGAGTTCTCATATACCCCTGCCCCCACACACCCCAGACCCCTTAATTATTAATGCCTCCCACCAGAGAAACGTATCTATTTTTTAAAATATTCTCTCTTTACAGTGTCTGTATTAAACCCTACTTCAGTACTCAAATAATTCAGTCTTCATTTGACTGCATCAAAGCAGTCACACATTCTAGTTTTTCAGGATCCAAGCTCTCCATTCTTTTCTCATGCTAGACATAGAAATGTCTGGAGCTTCCAAACTTGTAAAGTCAACAAAGGAAGTTCCACCAGTTATTTTAATAATTTGCCTTGCGGTTGCTCTGTTCCAATTAGGGGCTAATCCTGTCTAATAAACCTAATGAGCAGGTTAATTATTAACACTCACTGAAAAATTAAAGTCCTCATGTACATCACCTTGTCTGTATGACAAGTAATATTACTGTTAAGTCGTTGTAGAAACATGCACATCTTTGCTATATTTTGCTTTCAAAACAAAGAGAAGTTCCTTAATTTTAGTCCCTATGGCTACTCTGAGCAGTCATTCTACCTGGTTTTTGTCCCCAAGTATCTTTTTTTATGCTTGCTGTTCTTATTGCAGAATTATTTCTGTGTGGCTTTGGCCCTGGTGTCACATAGACCCAATACATGTCCACTCCTTCTGTATTCACTTTATAGCCACAAAGGAAATATGTCTTTTTTTCTATCAGATGATCCCCCTTTATGTTCCTTGTGCCCCCTCATGCCCTCTCCCAGCACATGCCCCCTCTAGTGACTGTGCCCTTGAGAAGCCTTGCTCTAGATTGAGGGTGATGTCTCTAGTAATGTATACATTTTTTCTTCAAGCTCTGAAGAATGTGTGAGAGAAGACCCCTTTTTGTGACTGAAGAAGGTGACACATTTTGATTCCCTCTTAGTTCAAACATCAAATTTTTCCTGAGTTCTTTCTCTCTGCCAGGATCAGTTACCTTCTTCCAGATCCACCTCTGGGGATCCCTTCTGTCTTTGCTAACATGTCTATCGCCAATACTTCTCAAACTTCAGTATTATGAGAGGCAGCACAGTTAACTTCCTGAAGCCTGTTGCCCCAAAATATAGCCTTCCTGAACCCATCCCCCAAAATTCTGATTGCCTCGTTGGTCTCAGATGGAGCTTGGGAACCATTTTACAAACATTCTTCAGTGGTCACCCTGGTCAATGCTGGTCCAGTTAGCCTTCAGGTTTCCATCTGCTCTGTTTGTGGCAATATTACATTTGTGACCTCAGTAAGAATTAAGGAAAACTTGTTGCTGCGCCTGCAAAACTGTGAAGGGGGAGGAGGCAGTGGATGTGGGAGGGTAATTGAAAGACAAATGCTTTTATTTTCTGACAAACATTTGGATTCTGGAGACATTCCCATCTTACCATGTTTCAGAATATATTGTTCCTTTCTACTGAAAAGACACAACGGTGTTGAGACGAGGCTGATGAGCTCATTCAAATCTCAGGTTTAGATATCTGTCCCCACCCCACACCCTTTCAATATTCTATCCAAAGTGACTCAAGCATGGCCAGGGAGGTTGTGATCTGTG
Organism: Hipposideros armiger; assembly: GCF_001890085.2. NCBI lineage: Eukaryota > Metazoa > Chordata > Mammalia > Chiroptera > Hipposideridae > Hipposideros > Hipposideros armiger. Next base: position 2,371,520 of record NW_017731449.1, on the reverse strand, counting down.
GACCCATTGCATGACACTTGTTGCCAAAATACCTCAACCCTGACCTCAAAGAACCCATCTTCGATTGATGAGGCCACCGCTATTGAATCTGATATTTGTTCTTAACATTTAGAATTTAGGAATAACTTCTCTTTTGAACACTACAAAATGTATGGAATAAAATATTATTTTTGTATACATTCAAATTTAATCCAATGAAATAATTAAAATATAGCCATGTCACAATAGTGGAAAGTTCTAATAACCATTTACTTGGATAATGCTAAATGTTGAGGGCAGATTTTATAAACTTTGGAAAAGGATCAGTAACTGAGTTTATCTAGGGGATTCTTGAGTTTGGAATGATATTCCCATCTGGGTTTCTGCCTGTATGTGTAGCTGTGGGTTATATTTGAGAAGGACATTTTCAGCTCAGGAGATAAGCCTGAAAGCCAGGAGGGTTAGGCACCAGGAAAATAAACTTAGCTCCAAAGTCCCAACCTCTTAACCGGCCCACCCAGCTGTATGGATGGAAGGTCAAGGAGTTGGTATTTTAGAACTAGTCTTAACAGATGGGAAAGACATCAGCCAAGCAGGGAAACATGCTATTTGTAGAGCTTGACAATTCAGCTGCCAGTCAGTGTCAAAATGGTCCAGCCAGCGGGGAAGGATCTTGGCAATAGGTATGGGACTGAATGATGGGGATTTAGTCAGCATGACTCCAGCCTTGAATGGGCCAGAAACATTAAGGAAGGATCCCACATTTTAAAGTATTGCCTGGAGGATATGAGTGTCATATCGTATTCTTTGCCCTCCTAATGAGCTCTAGACCAATAGCAAGTTAGTGTCTCCATGGACTCAATAAATTTAAGACCCTTTTCCCAAACAAGGTGATAGTAAGATTCATCAATTCTGTAAAAGTGAGATTTAACATCTTCTGTCCTTGAACCCAAAAAATTCAATTTCTTTTTTTTTTTTATTCTTTGATTTGGAAATTATAATTGTTTGTTTTCCTCAAAACATTTATGAAATCAACACTCTCACATCATGAAAGTTTGTAACATAGATAGTTCCAGTACTTTGAATCTTATAAATGAATGATCTTTACTGCTGAATTTTGTCTTTTGTATATTACTAGAATTTGCATTACTTTTCAGTAAAAGACATAAAATTAGAACTTATAATACATCTGAACCCATGCATAATTTAATTTTTTTTTAAAAATTAACACAATCTCAAAAATATATATAAAAGCTTCCCTTCTCACTCTCACAGTTATTTTGATTTATTCTGTAGTCATGAGTGCTTCATGAAAAATTTACTATATTGTGAATAAAGCTGGAGCTTTGCATACTGCCCTACAGCCCAACACTCCCTGCTTTACTGAGAGGCTGAGATCAACAGGATTCCATCTGAGACTAAGGCAATGAGTTGCCTTGGACTAATTACCTTTATAAGGCAATAGTTTTTTAGATATGACACCAAATAATAAAACAAAATAATTGAAATAGATTTCATCAAAATTAAAAACTTTTGTACATCAAAGGACATTGTCAAGAAAGTAAAAAGGTGACCTATAGAATGGGAGAAAATATTTGCAAATCATGTTTCTGATAAGGGTCTACTAGCCATAATACATAAAAATAAACAAAGAAAAACAAACAAACAAACAAAAAACTACTACAACCCAACAATAAAAAGGCAAGTGACTTGAAAATGGGCAAAGGATTTGAATAGACATTTCTCCAAAGAAGGTATAAAAATGGCTAAATAAGCACATGAAAAGATGCTCTGCATCATTAGCCATCAGGGAAATGCAAATCAAAACCACAATGAGATACCACTTCACACCCATTAGTATGGTTTATAATTAAAAAGAAAAAAGAGAGAGATAATAAGTATTGGTGAGAATGTAGAGAAGTTGGAACCCTCATGCATTGCTTGTGAGGATATAATGGCACAGACACAGTGAAAAATTGTTTGGCAGTTTGACTTATAAGTCAAACATAGAGTTATCATATGACAGCAATTTCATTCCTAGAGAATTTCACTTCTATGGACCCTAGAGAAAGGAAAGTATAGGCTCAAAGTAAAAACTAAAAAATTAAAAAAAACTTGTACGAGAATATCCATAGCAGGACTATTTGTAATAACCAAAAATAGAAGCAACCCAAATGCCTATCAACTGATGAACGGATAAACAAAATGTGACATACCTGCCCAATGAAGTATTATTAAACCTTTCTTAAAGTATTTATGAATACTTTCATAAAGTATTATGAAAAGGAATGAAGTACTGATCCATCCTACAATATGAATCAATCTTGAAAACATTGTGCTAAGTGAGAAAAGATGGACACAAAGGCCACATATTGTATGTATGATTTTATTTATATGAAATGTCCAGAATAGGCAAACCCATAAATACACAGACTATACTAGTGGTTGCCAGGGTCTTTGAGGAGAGGAGAATGAGACTGACTAATAATGCAGATGGGGTTTCTTTTTGGGGTGATAAAGAGTTTCTGGTATTGGATAGTGATGATTACTGCACAACTTTGTGAATATACTAAAAAACCAGTGAATTTTACACTTTAAAAGTGTCAATTTTACAGTATGTGAGTTAGGTCTCAAATACGTAGAGGTGAGCTTGCTTCTATCCTCCAATGTTTTTGCTATATTCATTTTAGTTATTTTCTTCCTTTGTTTACCTTTTCCTAAAGGAAGATTTTATAGTGGTAAACTGAAGTCATAGATGAACAAAACATTAAAAAGCAACAATTATTTTTGCATTTTCATTTTTTAATAGAGTAAAACCTTGGATTGCAAGTAACGTGGTTTGCGAGTGTTCCGCAAGATGAGCAAGCATTTCTAATACATTTTAACATGTTAAACGAGCAATATCTTGCAATATGAGTAGTTTGTTTCCAGAACGAATTATACTCGCAAACCAAGGTATTACTGTATAATCTTTTTAGTTTGGATTACTTTTAGATTTACAGAAAAGCTGCAAAGACAATATAGAGAAATCCTGTATGTGCTTCACCCATTTTCCCCTAATGTTAGCATCTTACAAAACCATGAGACCAAGACCATAAACTAAGAAATCAACATTGATATTAAATAAATTCCAGACTGTATTCAGATGTGACCAGTTTTCCCGCGAATGTCCTCTTTCTGTACCAGGATCCAGTCCAGAGGACCACTTTGCTTTTAGTTGTCACATGTCTTTAGTCTCCTCTGACCTGTGACGTCTTACTTTTTCCTTGTGTTTCATGACCTTGACAGTTTTGAAGAGAATTGTTCAGATATTTATAAAATGTTCCTCAGTTTAGGTTTGCCTGGTGTTTTTCTTGTGACTAGATTGAGGATATGGGTTTGGGGAACAAATATCACAGAGGTAGGATACCTTTCTCATGATGTCCTATGAGGGAGTACATGGTATCCACAAGATGTATCAGTGGGGATGTTAACCTTGCTCACTTGCTTAACTTAGTGCTTGCCAAGGTTCTCTACTATTAGCTTCATATTTTCCCCTTTTCATACTCAGTGCTTTGGAAGTGAGTCATAAATCCAGCTCACATTCAGAGCAGGCTGTGGAGAGATTAAGCTCTACTTTCTGGGTAAATGTCTTAGTCTGTTTGGGTTGCTATAACAAAATGCCATAGATTGGGTAATAAACAACAGAAATTTATGTCTCACAGTTCTCGAGGCTGAGACGTCCAAGATGAAGGCACCAGAGGTTCTAGTGAGAGCTCACTTCCTGGTTCATAGACAGCTATTTTCTTTTTGCGTCCTCACATAGTGGAGAGCAGAGGGATCTCTCTGAAAACTCTATTATAAGGGCACTATCCCATTCCTGAGGGCTTTACCTGATCACCTTTCAAAGGCCCCATCTCCTAATACCATCACATTGGGGGCTAAAATTTTAAAATATGAGTTGAGGGGGGACACAAACATTGAGTCCCTAACAAGGGGAGAGTATCTATATACGTTACCTATAATTTTCTGTAGAAAAGACTTGTCTCTTCTCTTCCACATATTTACTTAATCATTTATTTATATCACTCTGGACTCATGTGTATTTGTTTTATATTTGTGTTATAATCCAATTCTACGTTATTTATTTTGCTGCTTAAATTGTTCCAGCTTTGGTCACTGGAGCTCTGTTAAGGTTGTTTTTTTGTTGTTGTTGCTGCTGTTTCGTGCTCCATCCTTTTTAAATATTAAAAACTTCTTTTTGTAGAGTACTTTCTTACTTTCTGGCACTACAAATGCTCTAGGCTTCTCTTGTATACCCCTGTGCTAGACCTAGAATCAGCCCCTGGTGTTTGTTTTGTTTTGTTTTATTTATGTTTTATTTTTTTTAATTGGAAAATCGTATGGAAACCAAGATGTAGGTGCTGGGTATAAAAGCAGAAATGTTTGCATAGTGGGAATATGCCAGCTTGTGGGAAAGAAAGGGGTCATTTGTCAGGTGGAAGAAAGAAGAGAAAAGAACTAAGGGAGTGGGTTAGATGTTAGTTGAGGATTGAATGATGCATTGAAGCTGGAAATAAAACATAGCACCTAGTGGGTTACCGTTGGGAAGCAGTGTATATGACTATGCATGGCAGCTCAACACAGGCATTTTAAACTGATAACAAAACCCTAGGTTAAATATATAACAAGTCACCTTTGAAATTGGATATGATATGCAATTTTACTAGAAAAATTCATAGCTGACCTTCAGACCCCACTTCATTTGGATTCCTAAAACTGAGCACTGCTTGATATTGCTGTCTCTGCCCAGAGTTTTCTCTTTATGAAGTAAACTCAAATAGTCACTGAAAATATAAAAGGAGGTAATAACGATAATGATAACTAGGGAGTGCAATTGTTTGGGATTCTGAAGCTCCTGCTTGTGTTTTATTATTATGACTTTTTTATTTTGTCCCAGGCATAGAAAGACTGGATACCAGGCATGCAAATAGCTGTGGTAGAGAAATTAGAAGGGGGAAACTGTTCAAGTCACGGTACAGCAGACAGGGAAAGCATTGCAGCTCTGTTCTCTCTAAACCTGAGGTGCAGAGGCTGGCTATATAGGAGATTGTAAAGGAAATCTGCTTAATAGGACAGCAATGAGGTGGACAATCTTTGCTCTACTTATATTAACATATGTGCACCTCACAAAATACATTTTGGAAATGCTGGCAGATGCTTTTTTTTTTTTCCAAGAAGGAAAACTGGAGAGTGCAGTTTTTTAGCAACTGAAGATTTTGAATTGTACTATAGATAAGCTAGAAGTTACAAGAAAAAAAAAGAAAGAAAGAAAGAAACCCCTTCCTGAGTCAGCTAAATGGTGAAATGAAGTCTCCCAAAGTTGGTTTAGCACTGGAGGGTAACATAATAACTGAGGAATTGTTGATTCAATCCATTTAGGAGATAGAATCAATGTTTTGATTCCACCTCCTTGTTTGCAGAGGGTACCTGAGGGGCCTCCCGTAATTAACAATACTTTGTTGTGCTTGTAGAGTCCCTTTTATCTCAGAAACCTATGATCTTGGAGGGAAAAAGATCTCACAGTTTGCCTTAAACAAAAGTAAATGGGATCTTTCATTTGATCTGTAAAACTGTATTTTCCTACTTCCCTCTGTGTGGAGGCAGCCAGGCTAGGCCATTGTAGGTTGGGCTGGAGATTTATCCTGTCTTTACTGATTGCTTGCTGCATGGCTGTCTGCCTATTGTGCTTGCTTTGGGCTCTGTTGCTCTTCCTCCACAAATTCCTATGTTGAAGCTCTAGCCCCTAGTGCCTGAGACTATGACTGTATTTGGATATAGAGTCTTTAAAGAGGTAGGTCAATTAAAATGAGGTCCTTGGGCCAGGGCTGACCCAATATGACTGATATCCTTATAAGAAGAGGAAATTTGGACATAAGCTTGTACAGAGGGAAGACAGTGATTAGACACAAGGAGAAGGTCTCCATCTACAAGCTGAGAGAGGTCTGGAGCAGATCTTTGTCCCATGTCCTCAGAAGGAACCAACCCTGCTGACACCTTGATCTCAGACTTCTCCACCTCCAGAACTGTGAGACAATACATTTCTATTGTGCAAGTCAGTCTGTGGTATTTTGTTACAGTAGCCCTAACAAATTAATATAGTGCTATATAGAAATATTACAGGAATCCTTTCAGGGAGAGAGAAAACTAATATTAGTTGAGCATCGCCGTATAAAAATATATAAATAAACTAAAGGTTCCCCCTGATCATCAGAACTACCCTTGACTTCATAATATTAATAAATAAATGGGCAGTTGGAGAGATCATGAAATTTGTGTAAAACCAAAGAGCTGGTGTTGGAATAGATTTAAACTCATCTCTTCCACTTCTAGTGCTTGTCTTTTTTTACTTTGTGTCATTGGAACGAAACTGCAACCCTTGGTATAAGTCTACAATGACTTTAACAAAAGATATATTTACTTATATAGGAATAAACCCCGGGGAGCTGTAATCAGAAAATAATCCCAACCTCTCAATGAAAGGAACCCCAAGGATGACAAACAACCCTCTTAATAATCCATGAGTTACTTTGGTCTCCCACTAGATGGTGCTAGAGCCTATTTCCATGTCATGAGGCAGTATGGTGCCAGGATCTCAATCCAGTATTACTTTTGGTTTTTTGGCCATAAATTACTTTGGTTTAAAATTTCTTTCCTATTGATGTTTATGTTTCTTATAATTGAGAAAGGGAATGCTTAAAAGTGCCAAAGTTAGAGAGTTATCCACCATATTGGCATGGCAGAAAATACACACCATGTTCATAGTGTAATACCTCATCCAATGAGCATAGGACACTTTTATTTATGGAGAGGTCTTTAATACACCAATTTGTGGTTGAATGCATAGAGAACAAGGGACTTAAAATTGTTCTATTTTAGTTCATCTAGTGATTGATTCACTCTGGGGAGAGGCATATAACTGCTCTCTGCCCTAGTTTTTCCATTTATAAAATAGAAATAAAATATGGGACACTTACTTCAAAGGGCACTCAGAAGATGAATGAGGTAGTGTCTCTTAAAATACTCTGTGGTTGTCGGAGAAATAGAGCTATATCCTCTTTGCAAATAGTACAAGAATGATGAGCCCTACAACTCGGCTTTGACACATCAATGCTTATTTGAATCTTTTAAACCCACTTGATCACAGATTCTCCCCCAAGTGCTTTCACTGCTGTTTTCCTCAGTAAGATAAAAAGGCATCCACATGATGAAAACTACCATTTGGGGAATGGATTAATAGGTGCCTTTCAGTTTCTCAATGGAAGAATTTGTTCTGCCCTCCAGAAGTCATTCTATCTCTAATTTTCCCCAAGCTCAAATGCTCTGCTAAGGGTAACATTGGGGTAAAGTTTCTGGGTAGTCTCTTTATTCATAGTGAGTGGGGAAGGTTTCCACTGTAGTTTGTTTTCAATCTATTTTCCAGATGTGTTTAGAAAGGCACATTGGAAGGTGCACTGGGAATGAAATACTATGAATACACCAAACGAAATCATATTTCGTAGGTTTGAAATATGCTATAGACTGAATGTATCTCCCCAAAATCCATATGTTGAAGCCGAACCCCCAATGTGACTATATTTAGAGATAGGGCCTCTCAGAAGGTAATTAAGGTTAAATGAGGTACAGACATATCTCAGAGACACTGCAGGTTCTATTCCAGACCACCACAATAAAGCAGATCTCACAAGAAAGGGAGTCATAATCTTTTTGTTGGTGCTTTTTGTTGGTGGAGGGCCTTCCCTTCAATTTGTAAAAAAATGCAACATCTGTGAATCGCAGTAAACTGAGGCACAATAAAATGAGATATACCTGTAATAAGGTGGGGTTTTAATATAATAGGGTTAGTGTCCTTAAAGAAGATTCCCAGAAAGGTGTGCTTGCTTGCTTCCTCCTCCTACCCTCCCTCCCAAAACCCCTGCCCCCCAAAAAAAAACCCACATGTGAGCACAGAATGAGATGGCAGCCTCCTATAAGCCAGGAAGAAAGCCCTCACCAGAAACCAGCCATGATGAGACCCTGACTTCCGGTATCCAGAACTGTGAGAAAATAAACATCTATGGTTCAAGTCAACCACTCTGTGGTATTTTGTTATGACAGCCCAATATGACTAAAACAAAATACCTCTAAGAAAGGAGTTGGCACCCTTTTGCTGTGCCAAGTTCATGTACTAAATATTTTAGGCTTTGCAGTTTATACAATCTTTTGCATAACCATAGCAGTATGTAAAAAGGTAAATGAGGCTGTGTTCTAATAAAACTTTATTTATAAAAAAAGACAGTGGGCCATATTTGGCCACAGGCCATAATTTGCTGGCCCTTATTCTAAGAGAACACAAAAATAACTTAAAGTGGATGTATTCAGACTTTTTCCTCAAAGGCAGATTTTCATTATCATTAAACAAACACAGTGTAGTGACAATTAATTGTGGTTTCCACTTCTTGAAAGTTCCAATGTATGATTCCCATGAGCAATAATATAGTTACTTTTAGGCAAGAGGCCAGTGAGCTAATGGTTATTTCTATGGCTAAGCCACATAAATTCTGAATCTCCTAATTTTTTATTTCTCCTAATCCAATAAAAGTGATCTCTTTAATGTTTTGTTTTTTCCTATATTCAACATTTAGACAGAGTTTGTTTATGGCCAAAAATGTAAGTAGCTTGTCTTTCAAACTTACATAGCCAGTTCATTGTCAAGCCCTTTGGTATCTTCACATGTGCCAGTTCTGACAGTCACCCTCCCTCACCCCTTTCTTCCCATGCTGCCAAGCACTTAGCTAGGTTTCTCCTTTTTCTATCCATGGGCTATAATTATTTGAAAATGTCGCCTCATTGGCCGCCATGGCCCTGCTAGGACTGCCAAAGTTGTTGGCTCGATGGTTCAGCTACAACCACAACCGCCATTTACAGGATGCTTATTATGTCCCAGGCACTGAGCCAACTATTTTCCTAATATAATCTCATTTAATTATTATAGCATTCCTATAAATACGTATTATTATGTCTGTTTTGTAAATGAAGACACTCAGGTACAGAGCATTTAAGCAAAGGATCCATAACTGAAGCAGTGGAACTTGGTTTGAAACCCAAGCGTGTCGTAATCCAGAACCTGTATTTTAGCCACTCCTCCCTGTTGGCTTTCTGCAGTGCATGTGCTTTGAACATGCCCTTTCTCTTTTCTTATCCCCAAAAGTATAATCTGTATATAACTCCCTCCAAAAAAGCTGTGAGCACTGGAGGTAGGACTTAGTATACATCGTCTTAATGAAGAGAATCAGGGCATTTTATTTTTGTGAATTTTATAATCTATTATTTTGTAAAGCTGGATTCTTTTATAGATCCATGCATGTACTATCTCAGTGCATTGTTTTCCACTGAGTTCAATATGGGCCAGTCAACGCTGCATCAATATCCTTTTACCTATGTCTTTTATTAAATTGAATCGTATAAAATAGGGATGATTTAGCTTTTCTTAACCTGTAAGGGAACACCATCTGGGAAAATGAACAGACTTTGGGCTTCTGTGTTAGGCAGAGCTGTGTTAACCTTTTGTTTGCTTCCCATATTACATAACCTCTTAAGGCTTTAGTATCATTAGCTATTAAATGAGTTAATAATATGTCTCTATGAGGGTGACTGAGGTTAAAATTAACATTTGTAAAGCACAAAGCCTAGTGCCTGACACATAATAGGCTGCTAATAAACGTTAAACTGCTGATGGCATTGATCCGATGACAAGTATCTTCAGAAACAGTATAAATTGATCAGCTGAAAAGAAATGATGATTGTATTTCATGAGATGTCAGAACCATATGTATGTACTTTTGAGATTGAATGTTGTGGTATGTTTAGGAAAAATGTAGTTTTCTCATTTGGAATAAAAATGACATTCTGGAAGTCCTTGACATGACAGTGAGCTTTTTCAGAACAGCAAACTGTGAGACACATGGCTTAGATTTATCTTTGAAATACGCAATTTAACTTTTAAATGAAGGGGAAAAATGCTTGGGGCAAAATGTGTTTTTGGTTTTTTTTGCAGTCTAAACACCATGAACTTCTCCCATATTTTGCATATGTACTTAGTATATACTGGGGTTAGCAGACCAGGGCAGGGTTGCCGAAATTATTAAGAGCCTTTATTTCCTTGTATTTATTATTTAAGCCATCATGTTGGGGCAGCACTCGTAGTGGTGAATTGGAGGCAGTCCTCTGAGAGAAGAAGAGGAGAATATAGCCAGATTTTCTTGCCTAAACTGCCCCTTATGTATCAACCAATAATAGAGATCAAATGTGATCATCGCTCCTGATTTGCTTTGTGTATTATCTGAGGGAAAATAAAAATATGAGACAGTTTCCTTCCCTCCCTCCCATGTCTATTCACTTTATCTGCCACTAGTTAGTGTTTACTCATGGGCTACTAAGAAATTTTGATATTTATTGGAACTACACATGACTAAGGAAGCAAATCTAGGGGGAAAAAAACCAAAACTAAACCACATTAAGACAAATATAGTGTATGATTTAGGGCTTATCTTATATTTGTGGACTGCTATACCAGCAGAGCCTATGAATATTTCTCAATCCAAGCCTCAGGTAGTGGTGACTATGGAACAGGGTTAGGAGCTGACTCTTGTACAATGAAGAGTAGGAGTGACAGGAAGGAGACAGTCAGCTAAGCTCTCTGGACCCTGGGGTGGGGCTGCTATGTTGAGCAAAACAAAACAAAACAGGGTGCCCAATCAAATCTGAATATCAGATAAACATGAGTAACGTTTCAGCACAAAGATGTTCCAAGTATTGAACGGGACATATCTGTACCAAATAAAAACTTAGAAATTCAGATTTTAATGGGCATTCTGCATTTTATCTAACAACCCTACCCTGGGACTATGACAAAGGCAGGTGTGAAGGCAGAGCCATGGGTCCAAGGCAAACAAATTGAGTGGCAAGCAGAAACAGACACAATGCATCGGGGTAAGAGGATCTTGAAAATTAGGAGAAACCTGTTTCAGCATAGAGAAGCTGTTAGATCTGGTTATGACAGCAACAGGAATTTGGTGCTGTAGACTGTGTCCTCCTTAGATCTTACTGACATTTCTGAATCCACTATTTCACCATAGGAAGCACCATCTGGCAGATCCTCAGAATTAAACAGACTGTGCAGTAGTATAGTGGGAAATGCCCTGGCTGCGAAAGGTAGATCTGTGATGGAGTCTTGTTTCTGCCACTTATTAGTAACACAACTAATCAAATAAACTAATCTCTATGAACTCTAGGATCCCTGAATCTAAAACAGAGAGGGACTGACCTAGATCACTCATTCTTAAACTTATTACTAGCTAAGTATCTAAAATTTATCAGAATCCCTCTCCTTCTTGTGTCTTCCATCTTTCCATTTCTACTTCTTTTTCACTGAATTGCATAAATAAATAAATAGATAAATAAATAAATAAATAAATAAATGAATATCTTTAACTTCCTGTCCTTCACTCCTCCCACTAGTGACATAGCTCTTTCCTTCTTCTCAGAGCCAAACATCTTGAAAGAATAACTCCGAATGGTTGTGTTTCTTTGTTCTCTCCACTTCTCAGTCCATTGTGGTCTGGTTAAGATTATTAACAACCTCTTCACTACTAAATCAAATGGATACTTTTCAGGATTTTTCATCAATGGCTTTTCTGTAGCATTTGGCACTGCTGGCACACCCCTCCTCATCTATGTACTCTGTACACTCAGTTCCTTTGTCTTTAGACGTAGCCTATCAGCCTTCACAGGCTCTTCATCCTGTGCAAGTTCTTTATGGCATATGGACACTTAAGAGGTTTACTCCTGGATTTCTGCTCAGTCAGCAAATTATTCTTCCACAGGCTTATGCATTGTCATGCTTCAGTTAGCATCTTTATGTGAATGAATTAAAATTTTCAACTCTCTAGGTAGATTCTTCTTCTGAGCTCCACACTGGTATCTCTAAGTATAGGATACCAAAAATCAATATCCTATGGCCACCTCACATTCAATACGGCTTAAACCCCTGTTGCTTCTGTACCAGCAAAAAGAATACCATTTGTTTTTTTCTGAACAAACAAGAAGATGGCAACAGCAGCAAGGTGTAACTTTTTGTTCAACTCCTGTTCTTCAGATAAATGTATTCTGAATGCAGACACACAGTAGCCTTTTGTAATTATGATTTGTTTTTGAAAGGTAAATATGCTGGTTATGGCTGAAGTTGTCCAGTACCCTTTTGTCTGACCATATACCTTCACAAAAGGTATTCCCACAGTCTCCAGTGGTTTACTGATTGTCCCAGAGATATCTCCTGTTGATAATATTGAATATGCTTTTTTTATTATTTTTTACAGAATTTTTTACATATTTCTCTATTTTATCACATACACAGTCATTGTTTTGGTTACCATGTTATCAACGCTTGGCATAGTTTGGGCTCATGAGGCAGAGTGTCCCAAGAGGCATATGCTGATGATATATTTTTTCCTCATGCATCTTCTGCCAACTGAACAAGGGACATTTATCAGAGACCACAGTTAAAGCTACATACACTAGAGTGATTATGTGCATTGTGGGTGCACTTCAATTTAGGGCTATGCTTCTCAAGAATTTTTCTGAACACATTTTGTAAAGAAAATCACATTTTCCTCATGATTTAAATGATAATTTCAATGATGTGTGCCCTCATTAAAAATGTTGACACTGAGGCAAATTAAAATCATTCTTTAATGTGAGAAACTCTGCAATAACATACTGGGGGTGCCCCCAAAAATATATATACATGACTTGTATTCATCTTTTGTTATCAATATACATGGAGCATTGCAATTTTAATACAGTTATTTTCTTTCTTAAAATGTATATACATTTATTTGGCATCCTCTGTATTTACAATGAAAGAAGTGCCTTTGAAAAATTATCCACAAGATACCGAAATAAGTAAAATACTTTGTTGGATATTTTTTAACTTCAAAAAATTTCAAGAGAAAAAGTGATAGTAGAAACAAACAACAAAATAATGTTCATCTGAAATTCCACAATTTAGTTTGTATTGTTTTGTTTGGTTTTGAGGACGGAGGAGGTTATCTTAGGACGGGGTGAAGGCCAATTGAAAGATTGCCTCAGTCTGTTCAGGCTGCAATGAGAAAATATCATGGACTGGGTGGCATAAGCAACAGATATTTATTTCTCACAGTTCTGGAGGCTGGAAGTCTGAGATCAGGATGGCAGCATGGTCAGGTTTTGGTGAGGACCCTCTTCCAAACTTGCAGATGGCAGACAGAGCAAGAGGGCGTTCTCTGGTGCCTTCTTCTAAGAGCACTAACCCCCTGATGACCTCCACCTGCTTACTTCCCAAAGCCCTACTTCCTGCTACCATTACATTGGGGGTTAGGACTTCAACATATACATTTGGGGAGAACACAACATTAAGTCTGTTAGGAGGGACGGTCTACTTGCCAGAAATATACTCTGCGTATCTATAAGTTGGTAGCAAATTTTTCTGTTTTGAGATTAAAAAAATGTTTGGTTGAGTGCTTCTTAGAGTACACGTTATTTAAACTGGGACTCAAGTCTTCATAGAGTTGTTCTGTTTTATCTCAAGATCTGTGGCATTGAATGTGTTGATGCCAGAGAAGATTTTATTGTGTTCTTTAGACTATTGTACACCTGGAAGAAAAAAAGTTCATAACCCTTGGTAGAGGCTACCTTTTCTAGCATTTTGAGTTGACCTTGTGTCATTTCTCTGTGTGCACTTACCTGGCCACAGAATAAACTTGAGAGGGTCAGGTAAATAATTCAGCTGAGTGAAATGAACCAGGTCCAGCATCTCACTCTTTTAAAATCTTGCTATTTTCTGTGGGTATTGACTTTTCCAATAGAGTTTAGAATTATGGCACTTAGGAAAAAGAACTAATTTTGAGGGGGGAAGACTACTTTAATTTTTAGTGAAAACATATATCCATACAAGGACACGTATGTATATGAATATTCATGGTAATGTTATTCATCATAGCGCCAAACTGGAAATAACCCAAATGACCATCAATTGGTGACTGGATAAACATAACGGAATACTACTCAGCAATGAATGAGGTATACTACTGATAAATGCTACAGCATAACTGAATTTCAAAACAGTTTGCTTAGTGAAAGAATCCCAACGCATAAAATGACATATTATACAACTTCATGTGTATAAAACATTGAGAAAAGACAGATATATACAGACACAAAGCAAATCAGTGGTTGCTAGAGGTGGGATGGGAATAAGGAGTACCTGCCAACGAGGGGCACAAGGGGAATTTTGGAGGTGATGATAATGTTCTAAATTATGACTTTCTGAAAAGCATTGAAGCATATACTTGCAGTGGGTGAATTTATGCTATATAAATTCTACTTGAATAAAGCTGTTGAAAAAATAGCTTCTAATAAAGCTTCTTGTTTTTCCTGCATGTAAAACTGTTGAAAACCCATATTTTAGGGGATTGTCTTTGCTCTGGTCCAGCCTAGATTTCTCTTCTTTTAGATTATGCTGATCTTAACACCATGGTCTTTTCACAAACCCTTTAGAGTCCATTCAGGAGCAGCACAGGCCAACGGGACACCTATTTTCTTTTGAAAGATGGCGAGGGGGGAACTGGGGCTCCTCTGACCACAGAATTATCTGTGACTTTCAGGCACAAGCTGCTTAGCAGAATGACAGGAATTGTAAACACATTAATTGGGAGGCACTGGGTGAGGACCTCTGTGATTTCTGGCACTGTCAGCCAGACGAAAGTGAAGTGTGACCTCGGCAAATCAATGTAATCGCTGTGCTTGACTCCCATTATGAGCCACAGGGGTACAGTTCCTGACGTATCAAAATTCTTGAATAATGTCCATCAGCATTTTGCCATCGACGTACTGCACATTGAGCATGTTCTCGCTTGAGGAACACCCTGCTCACCTCTAAATCAGAATCTTTGGAGAAAATGCCGAGCACTGTTGAAAAGCAGATAATAAACAGTAATGGAGCAAGAACAGGGCCACTTTAGTGCTGTTAGTCACAGCAGACGCATCTGATATTCTCTCCTTAATCTATAACTCTCGCCATTATGCCTTTGTACAGAGAGAAAATGATGTTTATCAACTTGTCTGGATAGCCAGTCTTTCACAAGGGTTTCCATATACTAATTCAGTTAATAGAATCAAATGCCGAAGTGTAGTTTCCAAAGAGAACATAAACTTGAAATGCAGTCCTTGCCGTTTGTTTTACAGTCACCGAAAGATGGGAAATGATTTCTAATTTTCCACAAGTGACATGAAATTCCTGCTGATTGAATCATTGTAAATGGTACATATGGAGGCACTGAGTTATTCTTTGATTTGAGAACTGATACAAACAGAAGTAGTATGGTCATGCAGGACATCCCATTAAAACATCGCTGTAAGGGGATGTGAGTGTGCTCTTCATAAAAAGCTAACCACCTTACATGGTCCTTCACTTGTGCATGGCCTTTGGAGGATGTGATTACACTGTGGCACATCTAAATCTGTCAAAGGCCGAGTCATTCTATAATGTAAACCTTTAGACAAACAGTGTTCCAACATCAGGAGCTGTAAGAGAAAAAGTAAAAAATGAGGGCCCCATCCTTAAAGAAATTGAGTTTGGTTTCAGATATAAAATATACTCATTTTTTTAAAGCAAAATGTTTAAAACATGATGAGTACCAGGACAAACAAAATAGTTCATGCTTTCTGAGAGATTTGTTGGTTGGAAGAGTTAAAGAAAAAATTCAGGAGGAGGCAGCACTACAGGTCTATCTGAAATTGGGTGAAACCTGGCCATTTAGAGAAGAAAATGGGGGCAGTTGGAGTGGGGTGAGGGAAAAGATTGCAGGAGGTGTTGAATACGGAGGTGGAAACACTTAACTGTTGTTTGGACATAAGGAGAGTGGTCTGGCTATAGTATAAATTATATATTGGAGACTCATGAGAAATAAAATTGGAAAGTATCGAGTTTGAGCTCTGAGCAACAGCAGTTTGATGCCCGGCCCAAGCTGAGCTGCCGCTGAGCTGCCAAAAGGTGGCAGGATGGCTTAGCTTAAAAAAAAAAAAATTGGAAAGTATCTTATACTTTGTGGATGTCTTGAATGCTAGAATGACAGGTTTAGTTTGATTCCATAGATGGTAAACCAATGAAGGTTTATGAACAGGGAAGTGACATTATACAGGTGATATTCTAAAAACAGTGTGCCAGCTGTATACACAATGGATTGAAAGGGGAAGACCTTGCATACTAGGGGGTCCATTAGAAAATGATAGGAAAAAACCAACAAAATAAAAAATGGATAGGTGTGGAATGAAAACTAAAGAAGTCCTTTCTTCTCCATTCTCTTCATATACAAAGTAACCCACAGTTAAACATTTGGATGAATAGGAGAATGATTGTAGTGCTGACCAAAAATATTAATCAAGAAAGAGAACTAGTAGAAATAGAAAATGATGAGTTGTAAGTAATAAATGTTGAATGCAATGTGTTGAGCAGATATCTAAAGAGGTCATTGGCAGGCAGTTCTAAAGGCACTCACACCGACTGCTGTGTGTTCTGTTGTATTTCCAGTGCTTGTGGCAAGACCTGTAGATAGTAAGTGCTATATCTGGTGAATAAATTGAAATAAATAAATATATAATAATGGAGCTTTGGTTTAAATTTAGAGAACACAGATTTGGAAGTTCTCTGCACAGACATCATAGTTTAAATTGTGAGAAATAAGATTTTTAATGACTGTCACACACACACACACACACACACACACACACACACACACACACACGGAAAATGACCAAGAGCCAAGTCTTGAAAAAATCTTCTAGTGAGGAAATGTGATAAGACCAGGAACCAATAGAGAAATGGCATCGATCAGAAAGACAGTAGATTTGATACATAACTTTTCTATGGTTTAAAAATGGTGGGTAAAAATATTTTAATGGTAGTTTTAGAAGAAAAAAAGGTTTATTTTATAAATGTGAAAAAAAATGTTATGTCATGTGTGTATTGATGAACATCAAATAGTGACTAAGCCTGTTTACTTTCTCTGGGGTGATATTTTACTCCACTCGTGATCATATGAAAATTAATTTTAGAAACTGAATTAAGCATAATTTAAAAAATATTTATTCCAAGCAGTTGTGTACTATCCAATCCTAGAAAATATTTCTTGTGAGTTTCCAAAGGGGAATTTTACCACAATGTCAAAAAAAAAAATACCATCCACATTTTTCTTACAGTAGGAGTAGATGAGGCTCAATATTTTCCACTTTAAAATTATTTGAAGATATTGTCCTTGAAACTTCCACTGAGTTGAGACAACTAGTTTTTTTGTTGTTTTTTTCAGTATTATTATACTGTATCCATATCGGGGTTTTGGCTATAAATGCTTAAAATTTAATATAATGAGAAATGAGGTTGGAAATTTTCTTTTGAAATTTCAGATTCAGTATACTCAATGCTCAAAGTATATCTTCCAAACAGCCAAGATCCACTGACAGTTATAATTTTTTCAAGTTTGACACAGTGGTCTTTTCTCTGGTGTTCCCAAAACAGGCCACTTGGCCTTTCAGCTCATAAATTTATCCCAGCCTGTTTCCTTTTGAGAATCAAAGAACCTCCACATGAAACACAAGCATTTTCTCATCCACATGCACATCTTCACAAAGCAAAGGGAAAAAATTCTGGTGTTTCATATACTGTTATTCTCATAATTAGTTATTTCATAATCCAGGTGAGCGCTTCTCTAAGAGAACTTGGCAGCATTTCAAAAATCATTGCTTGGGAACAAATAGCACAGGGAATCTAAACTGATGATTTTTATTTCCTCCAGATTTTTTTTGCTAGCAATCTAGATTACGAACCCAATATTTCTAGAATAGAAAAAGCTTATACTACGATCCTTCTCCTTCTCCTCCTTATTTCTGTTCCTTTGTTTACAAAAATTTTGACAGAACCGTGAAGATAATTCATCTCTTTGGTAGTTGCCAATGCTTAAAAAAAAGAACATTTTATTCCATAGACTATTTAGCTAAAGGCTCAGAGTAAACTAATAGCTAAATAAACTCTCCCATTGGTAGAACCATCACAAGTCAACCAAAGAAAATAAAAGTTAATGATTAGTTTTTTGCCAAACTTGAACTATGGTATCGTCTGCTTTATCTATTTGAGGATTGACTACAGAAATTACACAAAGAAACACCATCGTGCTCTTTAATAAAAGAACACTACTTTTAGTTTTTTATCCCACATATTAGTGAAGTCATATGGTTCTTGACTTCTTCTGTCTGGAAGAGCTGACTCTGGGCGGTGAACACACAATGCAATATATAGGTGATGTATTATAGAATCGTATACTTGAAAACTGTATAATTTTATTAACCAATGTTGCCCTAATAAATTTAATAATTTTTTTAAATAAAGAACACTATTTCTCCCATTAAGAAACATGGTAGTTCTTTAATAAAAGTTTTGGAAACATTCAAAATAAAAGGTCTAATGAGAGTCAACAAAGAAGTGAGGTTTTAAACATTTTTGGCAATTAAAGGGGCTATTTCACATAAAATTTTCAGTCTTTGAAGATTCCTGGTTATAGGATTTAGTAATTACCAACTTCATGTGTGGGGCATTGAATGGTGGGGTTTTTTAAAAAGGATTTGTATGATTTTTGTTTAAAATTTTTTACTCAAATGTCATTCAAGAGGGTCATGTGGTGCCATTACTCTGTGTTTTTAGACTTAGTCTGTACTGAGAAATCTGGATGTCATCATTTTACAGTGTTTATGATATCAGCCTTATCACATTTCAGAATTTTATTTTTGCCAACATTGACAGCTGCCCTACAAAAACACCTCATTACCCATCCCTCAAAAACCTTATAAACAGAGGAGCTGCTGGCATTATTTTCACAGAGCTCTAGAATCTAAGTTGTGTGAAGAAAGAGACTTTCTTATTCATTGCTCACTCCCCTCAACTAGGAGAGTCAGCAAGTCAATTCTCAGAAAATATCTGTTGAGTGGATTTCTTGAATGATATTTGTTTAATAGCATCAGTGATATCAGTGGTGGAGTGTGAATGGTGGGGCTGACTTCTTCAGATTAGCAGGAGCTCCAGGAAGCAATATGTTCTATAACTTTCCATATATAGCTACCTGTTTAGACCCATTTAAAGATTACTGAGGCCATACCCAAATGGCCTTAATTTTAATCTGTGTTGCAGCTTGTATAGTCAGAATGAACTATAGCTCATGGCAAAGGAAATGGAAAATGTGTCATAAACAGCTTCCATGAGACCCATAGTCTCATTTTTGACATTATGTAGATTCAATTATTATGTTTATTTTTAAAACATAAAAAATTTATTATATTTTAATAAGCAGGTAGCTTATCAATATAAAGTGCACCACATACATAATTATATTGAACATAATTGAGAAATAATTACTGTATGTTGCATTAAATGTAATGCTTATGAATGTGTTGTGATGCTGTTTCTTGCACACCCCCCACACCTAGGAGAATTCGTTTTGATATTACTTTTATGTACTTAATGTTATTAAAGCTACCTGTATTTTTTCTTAATTTTCTAAATTTGCAGTTCTATTATGAATATATTTATTTGAAGAGAGCTTTCCCTGACTTCTCTACAAGATTCACATCTGAACCTCTAAGGGGACATCTTGTTCTTTGCCTCTTCTTTTACCCAGAATGCTGTTCAGCATAAGCAAAGGGAGGGGAGAGTTTGCACTTGGTAGTTACTAGGCTGCCAAATGCAATTGAGGTCAAGCAGAATGATGAGGACAAGTGAAGCCTTTGTGATTTGGCAAGAAGGTGATTATTAGATGTCCATGGAAAGAACAGTTTTATATCTAAATGAAGATGGAAACCAGATTGGAAAGCAATGATAAAATACATTTCAACCCATCAGACAGTGTAAAATGTAAAAATCTGACACCAATTGCTGCAAGGATATAGGGAACATTCATACATTAATAGTAGGAGAGCACATTGAAACAACTATTTTGGAGAGACAATTGATACTATCTACGTTTCTAGTAGAGTTGAAAATGCACCTGGCTTAAATATTTGACATCTGGCTAAGTACCTTAGAGAAACTTTTCCCATGACCACAAGGACACATGTACTAAAATGTCCATTTTGACATCATAACTGGTAGTGAACAATTGGAAGTGATGTAAATGTCCATCAGTAAGGGAAAGATCAAATAATTTGTGTCTTACTTATATGATGAGTAGTATTCATTGGGTAAAGCGAACAAAACCATATGCGTCAATATGGATACGTCTCAAGAATATAAATAATATATTTAATGGCCAAATTTCAGAATGGGATAGTGTGATATCATGATGTACTTTAAGACACTCAAGAGAACACTATTTTTAAAACTAGGTGAAATAAAACTATACGTGTGTAGACCCATACATCTGTAGAAAAATTATATCAAAACTGTAAGGGAAGAATTCAGGATAGTAGTTACTTGGTGGGGGGAAGGTTTGGAAGAGACGTTAAGTACGAAAGGGACAAAGGAGAACTGCAAAGGGGATTTCTTTTTATTTTTGTAAGCCTGAGTCAAATAAGATAAAACACTAATGTGTTCACTTAGGTGGTGGATGACATTACTTTGCTCTATTTTCTATATATGTTTAACATATTTTATTAAAACATGAAAGTGAAAGTAAAGACTTTTTCAATTTGGGGAGGCATAATTGCATTTAAAGTCAGAGGGTGCTAAGAAAGAGGGAGAATTTTAAGACTAAAGAAACTGGGGATAAAGCACGGCCTCCTGAAAATGAGGTATGTAGCGTCTCAGGTTTAGAGAGGGGTGTAGGCTTCGGGTTCCATGCCACATTATTCTTTGTGCATCTTATGCCACCGTCTATCTCATGCAGCTGTGTCTTCTTCATTGTATTTCTGGTGCCAAGCACAGGGCCTGATAGCCAATCAGTGTTTGTAGGAAGAAAGGAAGAAAGATTGGGAAATAGGAAAGGAAAGAAAAAAATGGGACTATCCAAGAAGGGAAGGGAAGAAAGTCAGATGCTGGCAGTAAAGGCAGTGAAAAAGAACTAAAGGAGAGAATAAATCAGACATAAATAAACTGACACACACACAAATAGTGCTGCAGCAAAAATGGCTACTGCTGCCTTGAACTATGAATCACACTGTGGGTAATAGTAATAACTACATTAAAACTCCCACAAGAGCTATCCCCAAGTCCTGCAATTAAAGTCAACTTGAGCTTGATTCTTTGGATCTATGTATTTAATATGATCACTGATATCAGGAGATGAAGGGCAGGGTAGATGTTGACTACAGGTCCTTTGTAATTGTGGGATTGCACATGATGATAAATCACCAAATTCTCAGCCATGTAACACCGAACAATTCTGAGATAATTTCTGTCTTTGGAAAATAAATATTCGGGTTTTATGACACTGCACAGTATTTCAGTGTCAAAATAATTGGAATTGATAAGAAGTGAAATTATTTGGGGCTTTTAGATTTTCTGCAGTGTATTTTCTTTATGGACTAGAAGCTCTAAAAGCACCAAGTAAATAAAGTTACAGTGTATTAGAAAAGGCGAACTTCTATTACTATTTCACAAAATTCAGCAATGTGCATCTGGTACCCATTGTATGTAACTAACCAATGTTCATTATGTTTTTATCAGGGATTCAGTTTAAAAGTATAATCACGATATATATTCTGGAAAGACATGAAATAGTATAAATATGGAGTGGGCACCTGTGACCCTCCTGGGAATTCCAGCCCAACACCTGTTTTTGTATGGATGTGAGCTAAGAATGATTTTTGCATATTTAAGTGGTTGAAGGAGATCTAAATAAGAATAATATTTTATGACAAGAAAATTGTAAGAAATTTTAATTTTTGTATATAAATAAAGTTTTATTGGAACATAGCCATACTCATTCAGTTATATATCCTCTGTTGCTGAGTTGAGTAGTTGTGATGAAGACCATATGGCTCACAAATCCTAAAATATTTACTCTATGGCCCTTTACAGAAAATGTTTGCTGACCCCTTCATCTAAATATGTTATTTTGTAATTATGTAGTACTTTTCCTCCCTGAGATTGGTATAAACAACTCTTTGGGTCACTTGACAAACTTTGGGTTTGGCTGGTCATCAACCATCACATCAGTAGTGTTCCCAAGGCCACAAAACAGAGAATAGACAATTATATAATAGCCATCTTTGTAAGGAATAATGGCAATAATCATGTAGAATTTCCTGACTGCTGCCAGAGAAACTACTGAGAACATACTTCCATTAGAGGTCTGTCAGCTTTTGCTGGAAAGAGATCTTATTTAACCAATTTGTTGAGAATGCTTTACAAATAATATTGATAGTCATAGACAAAAAACCAGAGTTTTGGTATGTCCTTAGAACCCAGAACAATGTTGCTAGGTGAAAAACTGCTTTCTTCTTCTTCATTGTTTGGATGCCAACTTGTAGAGCTGAACTTCGTCCTGTGTATTCAAGTCTTGGTTTTTAGTGTTTAATAGTTCAATTAAAGAAAAGAATTCTTACATGAAACTCGTCGTCAAAGATTGTGTACAGAGTTTGCTCAGTGTGTGTGTGTGTGTGTGTGTGTGTGTGTGTGTGTGTGTGTGTGTGTGCGCGCGCGCGCACGCGCACACACTTGTTTAACTGCCTGGCCACTTTGGCTTTCACACTAATGCTTTTTACTACAAATTCTACACCAAGTTAGTCTTTGTGATTTATTTCAATACGCTGATGTTGGTCTGTGTCCCTGGGCAATGAACATGGGGTGAAATATCGCCACATACTGTAAAGGAGCCATGGAACCATTAAGGACACAAGAAAAAAAAAAAACTTCTTGGGATTTGACCATGTCAGAGTCATTGCTCTGCCTTGCTGAGGGAAAGTCCAGAAATGATGTTTTCCTAATAAAACTTATTTTCACTGAATTTTATTGGAAATGTCTAACATCGCTATTGGCTTACCCGTCTCTTTCAAACAGATGTGATTTTGTGTTTTCGTAGTTGTTGGATTCAGAAATACCTACATGAGGTAAAGGCTTTTTTTTTTTTTTTTTAATGCCATGACTGTGGAGCTTTTACTTCCTTTGATGGCACTGAAGGCTATTTAAGCAGCCAGGCAACTAGTGAAACTCAAAAAGGCTGAAAAGGCGGAATAGAAATGGCAATTTCTCTGTTGCTTCTGGAGAACTTCAAGAGGTTTGATACCACTGTGCCTGTCTCTGACACACATTAGTTCAGTTTTCAATAAAGAATTTTATATTCCTCTAAAAAACCTTTTTCCTTTGCAGTTTCCTTCTCTTCTCTCCTCCTTTCCCTTCCTTCCTCTCTGGGTCTCTCCTCTTTTTTTCACCTTCCCTTCTTTTCTTTCCTTCTCTTTTTTCCTCTACACTTTTGCTCATGTGCGCAAAAAGCACCCTGTTTCCCTTCTATTTTTCTATTAGATTGTTTTTTCCTAGGTAATACGGGTCATGATTTCACCTTAATTGTATAAAATATTGTGTACTTTATAGTAAAATCTACTGTCATCACTCCATGCAAACAGGAGACAATTGAAGAAACAAAGATAAGCATATTTTAGCTCTGACCAAGTAGAAATACTTAAGGAAAACTTAAACATATCTTATTTACCTTATCTCCTTCTGTCCTTATGTCTTTCCTCGCTTATTTCCTTTGATAGTTCCATCCTACTCAGTTTTCACCTGGTTCCTTTCTTCATTCCATTCTCATGTTTCTACCTTTCTGGTTTCTCTCTTCCTTTTCTCACCATAGTGTAACGATATATTTTTTTGTTCTTGTGCTATAACATATCACTGCAATCTTGGTGGATTAAAATAATACCCATTTGTATCTCATCATTCTGTAAGTCAGTGTCCAGGTGGGCTTCATTGAATTTTCTGCATAGGGTCTCAGAATGCTGGGTTAACTGGGAGTCTTTGGAAAAGAATCCGCTTCTAAGCTCACTCAGGTTGTTGGCAGAGTTTAGTGCCTTGGAGGTGTAGGGCGGCAGCCCCTGCTTTCCTGCTGGCTGGTGGGCCAGACACCTCTCTCAGCTTTTAGAAGCCACTCTCAGGTGTCTTCCCTCACAGCCCCGTTCATCTTCGCAAAGAAGAACCTCCCTCACAAGCATCCCCCTCACGTTTTGAATCTCTCTCTTCAGCTACCAGTTGGAGAAAACTCTTTTAGAGGGCTCATCTATTTAGGCCCACCTGGATAATCTCTTTATGATAAAATCAACTAATTGGTAATTAGTTGCAAAGGGATTGTGCAGTTGTAATTGAGTTAACACCAGGAGGTTTAGGTCATGGGGGTCATTCTAGAATTCTGCCTGCCACAAATATAACACTCTTTCCTTCTTCCTGAGACAGATTGAGACATTAGTGATCATGAGAGCGGACGCTGCTTCTTTTCTTTTCTTTTTTTTTAAATTTAATTCTTTTTTTTTTAAAGATTTTTATTGAGGGAATTGGGGGGATGGGAACAGTGCTGGGGAATTGGGGGAAGGGGAACAGAAAAGTTGCTGTCATTTTGTTCTTCAGTCTAGTTGTGTAGGATGTTGCTTCACTGGCCCACTTTGGCACCATCATTGCGCTCTTCCCGGGTGAGGCAGATCAGTCACTGGCTTCTGGACGGCCACTCACTGTGGCTGCTGGCCGCTCACGCTGGCTGCTGGCTACATACAATAGCCCGTGGCAACCCACTGCCACAGAGGCTGCAGCCTACGCCGTCGCCTCATGGCAGCCTAGCTCCAGGTTGAGCTGTTGTTCAGCATCTTAGCTGTAGAGGGCAGTGTCACTGGCCCTCATATGTGGGATCCGAACCGGGACCCTCTGGCTTCCCAAGTCAGCTCTTAACCAACGTGCCACTTGGCCAGCCCGACCCTGCCTCTTATATATGAGGAAACTCACTGATATCTTCAATAAGGTTAGCTGAATCAGATGTTATCAGACATGTGTGACCGGGACAGGTCTTTATGAATCTTGCTGAAGTGTTTTCTTGGCTGCACAATGGTGCTTTTCTTATGAAAGTTGTAAAAACGCAGAACTCCACTTTTTTTTGGTAACTTTCAACCTCAACGCTTATCAAAGACAAGTAGTTACTAAGGGAGGTGGGGAAGCCTTGAGAAAAGCTTTTCATTCATTGCTTTATTAAGAATTGTTATGAGTTGAATTGTGTACCCCAAAATTCCTATGTGGAAGTCCTAACCCCAGAGCCTCAGAATGTGATCTTATTTGGCAATAGTGACATTATAGGTAACTAGTTAAAATGAGTTCATCCAGAAGTAGCGTAGGCCCCTAATCCAACATAACTGGGTTCTTTATAAAAAGGGGAAATTAGGACACACACACACACACAGGGAGAATGCTGTATGAAGATGAAGTCATATGGGGTGATGCTTCTACTAGCCAAGGAGTGACAAAGGGTGCCAGCAAATCACCAGAAGCAAGAGGAGAGAGGACTGGAGACTAATTCTCACAGACCTCAGGGAGAAACAGTTTTGCTCACATCTTGATCTTGGACTTCTAGCACCAGGACTGTGGGACCAGAAATTTCTGTTATTTGAGCCACCTAATTCATGGTACTTTGTTAAGGCAGCCCTAGGAAACTAACACAAGAGTCAATTAAACTGATCCAAAATTTGAAACTGTAGCCTATCACACGCAAAAGTTACATTTTAAATAGGTGCCATCTGAGTTCTAGTAGATGATTGCAAAGGAGTCCAGTGAAAACCATTTCAGAAGTTAAGATACTTGGCCTTGGTAAAAATATATTCTATTTTTTAGTTTGTGTGTGTGTGTGTGTGTGTGTGTGTGTGTGTATCAAACTTTTATGAAGTAGTATGATGTTAAATAATACATAAAAATCTGTCAACAACTTGAAGTAAGCAACTAGGGTTTATCTTTGCATCCCAGCCCTGGCACACTGACAAGTTTATAGCAGGAGCTCAATAAATGGTTGTGGAATGGAAGAACGCAAAAGAGGAAAGTTGATTTAATATAAAGTATCACCATATCCGTTCAAAGAAGCCTCTAAGGAAACTAAAAAAAAAAAATGTTTTCAATTCAAAAGCAAATGTCTTAAATGGATGGGCCCTTCTCCAGGGAAATTCTAAGTTTATCAAATTGGTCATTCAGCAAGGATTTATTCTACATCCACGACCTGCCAGGGGCGGTACAGGGAAGTGGAGGTAGAGTGGTGAATGAGACCCAGAACCCAGTCTCTTGGAGAGCACAGCTGAGTGAAGATTTGAAACAAATACACAGTGGCAGATATTTAGAATTACAAATTCTCCTAAGTGCTGTGAAGGAAACAAGGTCTTCCATTCTTGCACCCCATCTTTGGTAAAAATAAATAATAAAAATATATTGCAGCCCCAGCAGCAAAAACAAATTAGCATAGACTGGGTGGCTTAAAAACAGAAATCTATTTGCTCACAGTTCTGGAGGCTGGCAGGCCACGGTCAAGGTGCCAGCGTGGTCGGGCTCTGGCTTCCTTTCCAGTGTGTGTTCACATAGTTTCCTTGGTGCTTGTGCTCAGAGAGAGCACTGATGTCTCTTCTTGTCATAAGGGCACCAGCCTCATCATATTAGGGACTCACCCTCCTGAGTGTATTTCATCTCTGTCACCGTCTCATAGACCCTATCTCCAAGTACAGACACTTTGGGGTTAGGGCCTCAACATGTGGATTTTGAAGGGCACAAACATTAATTCCATAACGCTCTTCTTCAAATGGTTCCCCCAAGGAACAGCTGGAGTGAGCTTTTTGTAATGCAAAGCAGATCACATCAACCCTCCACTCAGAAACGTCCAAGGGCTTCCCATTTCAGTCAGCACAAAAGCCACAGAGCCCACTATGACGTTCAAGGTCCCCTCCATTGCTTCTCCAGCTTCATCTCTTACAACTGTCCCCACCTCAGTCCACCTCAGCGGCTGCAGCGTCTTACCTTCCTCAGATACTCCAGGCACCCTCCTGCTCACGGCCTCGGCACCTGGTGCTCCGCCTGCCTGAAGCGCTCTCTCCTTGACTAGTCACATGGTTGCCTCCCCTCTCCTGTCCGTCTTTCCTCACGTGTCACCCTCACAGTGAAACTCTCCCTAGCCCTTCTATCTAAAATGAAATGAAATAGCTAAATGTTCTCCTATACTCATTTACTTGTTTATTTTGCCCATTGTTTGCTTCTCTGACTAAAATGTTAGCTTCACAAAGGCACACATTTTTTTTTTTGGTCTGTTTTATTTACTGTTGTATCCATAGTGCTTAAAACAATTCTTGGCACATACTAAATACACAAATACATTTTCTAAATGAATGAAAAAATAAAGTGTGATAGGGAAGGGTGGATGAGATCTGCCTAGGTTGATACAGGAAGGCCTGTCTCAGGAGGAGCAATAAGTTTACACCTGAAAAATAAGACACCATTTATGGGAAGAATGAGAAGGAAGGCAGTCATCTGTAAGGAGGGAAAAGTGAGGGAGAGACGTGCTCCAGGAAGAGGGAAAGGTATATGTTTTGAGTTGGGAAAGCGTTTGACACAGTTCAGGAAGTTACAGGATGTGAGTATTGTTGGAACATATGACAGAAGGGACAACGGCTGAAGAGGAGGTTTCAGAGGTAGGCAGGGGCCAGCTTAGAAAGCACCTCGTAGGCCATGCTAAGGAATTTGCATTTTTCTCTTTGTGTGGTGGGAACCCATTGAAGGTCTTAAGTCGGGCAGGAGTATCTTCTGATATAGCATTTGTAAAAATAACCCTGGTCTATAGGAAGAGAAAGAATTGGGGTGGGCAAGAATGGTAGCCGAGAAGGTATTCTGATTGTCCAGGTAACAGGTGATGGTAACTTGCACTAACGTTATCCCCGCCCCCCCCCGACTTTATTTACCCAGCGCCAATTTTCTAGCTGATTCTCATTAAAGGCTTATATTATAGCTGTAAAAGAGGCAGCAGTCTGTGGACATTCATCTTGACAAGTTACTACTCCTTGGTTGCAATATGAGGGTATTTGAAGCTTAGTGACAATCGTAGAGCTCTACAGGATTTATTTTGCTGGAAATGCTGTTCCCAGTGTACTTGGTAACCTTAGTGGTATCTGAGGGTGAGGATTATTTTTGAATTGGCACTCTCCAATCCTTACATGGGTTCTATCTGTGCTGCATAATTTTCTGGACTACTGATCACGTGAGTAGAGAAAAACCAATCAGATGCCCATTTTCTTCACCTGCCTAGTGGGGACGCTCCTCGTTTTTAAAGTCCACAGTCCCTGAGTTGAAGACGGAGAAGAGGATGAGTGAGTCAGCAGGGACGGCTCTCGAGATGAAAGGGGATATGCAGAATGAAAAGTACTCTAAGGACTATTTAAGAACTTTTCAACTGAAGCTCTCAAAGGAGTTTACCAGTTCTCCATCACTGGCAGGGATTGTTCCAGCTGAGGCGAGAGGTGGCTTGCAACGGTAAAGATCCTGGGGGCAAAAAAGCTGAGTTCCCCAATGTCCTTGGCTTGTTTTCCAAATTTTAATAAATATGTAATCCAATCTGCCTATTCTAGGACAGAACTAACATTTTATTTGGATGCAATACAGTGTACGATTGCAACGGTTTTTAAAATTTCAGTTAGACAAGAGTTACTGAATCTTGCTATTGTCCGGAAAATAGAAAATAGATGCTACTGCTGAATCTTAACATCTAGATATAATCAATCCAAGGGCAACAAATCAAAATGGGGAGGTCTATTAACCAGCTCATGCACAGATCTAAAAATATATGTGAGCAAAATCCCCGAGGACAGTAACTTGGTGTGTGATGGCATTGGCAAGACCTACAGGTACGCAGGTGCCCAGAACACAAACTGGGAGGAAGATTCTGTATTTCCTAATAATTGTTACCCTTTCTCTCAGTGACTATCATGCTCGTGTTTATTTTAAGCAAAGATTATCCTGAGAAAGGAATTGCTAGTAAATTGTAGGTTTAGCTAGGAGGCTTTCGGGAGCTCTGGCTTTGCTTCACCATTGCCCAGTTGCTATTTGCAGGTCTACTCCATTGGAAGGAAATTTGAAAAGTGGGTTGGTGAAGAGGCCCTCAACAGCATCCCAATAGGATTAGTGGTGAGAGCTCATGACAGGCCATGCTTTTGGAAATTACATGCTGGAGAGTGTGACCAATCTTGCCCCACTTCCTCTGCTTGGTATGCTGGCCCCTGGCATGTTTGTGATTGAAGCAGAATTTGCCTCTAGACAGTGCCAGCAGACCTCACACTGTGTGTGCGGTGTCCCAGTTATATAGCCATATTTCCACCAGTGTGAAAAATGTATTTAGCTACAATGTAAAATACATATAATGCTATGTTGGTGCCTGTAATATGTAGCTGGAGTTACTGTATCCTGTGGGGCCTATGGCATAGTGGTTAAGATCTCTGGAGTTTGCCCATCTCAATTCAAATATCTGCCACAGCTCTTACTACCTCTGTGACCGTTGCCAAATTATTTGAGTCCATATGCCTCAGCCTCCTCATCTGTAAAATGAAGATGATAATGGTTATTTCCACACAGATAGTACTTACATCATTGACCTGTGATGATTAAATAAATTAATTCACGTAAAGTACTTAGACATGGGCTGAGGACCTAATAAGTTCTCAGCAAATGTTACTTTTTGTGTTGTAGCATGAACTATATCGTGATCAAAGTGAGGTCAGAGGCCCAGTTACATCATGTCAGCATGAAAGACAGAGTATATCCTTATTGGAACATGTGGTCACTTTGCTGTATAAGAATTTACGGAAGAAGGACACAGTTTTACTGAAACAGCTACCCAGGGCTCAAGTGCATGCTGTTGATGTTGTGAAGTATAGTTATTCTAAATTATTGTTATTTTGGTGTTGCTTTGAGGCTTTTATTCTATTCACATGTCCCACCAATTGTAATGAGTTTTTGAAAATGGGCTGAGAACAAAGAAAGATTGAGGTTAATTGCTTCATGTCTCCCTTAGGCACCCCTCCCCCCGCCCCCATCACCCTTTTAGCATCTTCACGGGACCAGCAACTCATACACTTCTGCTGCTCCCTTGTTAATTCTTCATTAGTTGATAGATTGATTCATTCATTTCTTCAAGAAACTTTTTGAATGTGTAATAATAATGACGATAGTTTTTATTAAGTATAAATTCTGTGCCGAGTATTGTAAAAAACTCTCAAAATTATATCTTATTTAATCCTCAGAAGAATAGTTGGAGGAAGGAATTATTATACCCATTTTAGAGACTAGGCTTAATGAGATGCAATATCTTACCCAAAGTCACTTACCTTGTAATTGGCAGAATTTACACTCAAGCCCAGAACTGTCAAATCAAAGCACTATGCTAAACTGCTTCCATGTTGTCAGACCCTGTGCCAGGTGCTAGTGAAACAAAAATAAATGTGGCCAAGACCCCAATTTCAAGGAGATCAGTTTAGGTCAGGGACTAGTTGTGAATACAAAGGACAACACAGTGGGATAATTGTTAATATAATGCGCTTTGCTCCCAGTCTTTCCTTCCTCCATTATCGCAACTCTCCTTCCTCTCTCTCACTAAAGTTTGCCTGTGTCACGTTCCATTCAGTCAGGGCTCTAATCTCAGGCAGGGAATTGATAAATAATTGGATGTATGATTAGAGGCCTATATCCCAGGTAATTTCACAGAGTGGTCTGGAGGTAGCATCTTAGCTGAAAGACTGACTTCTGTAGGCATCTCAGGGACAAGGAAAGAGCAGTGAGGTGAACGATGTGGCATTCTTTGAATCAGTGCATAAAAACACAGGGGCTGCCACCTATGCAGCAGCTATACATATGGCCCCTTTATTTGCACAACGGAGGAGACTTCCTTACCTTCATCCCTCATCCCTGCCCCAAGCAAAGCTTTCCTACCATTGCTTCTTCACCACCTGAGTTCACCTTTGAAGAAAATGAAGGCAAAAAGTCTTAATATTTCACAAAATTGGACAATTTTCTTTTGGAGTCAAATCTGGCAATGTGACCAGGAAATCTTTGGGGGAAAAAAAAAGTTCTTGGTATTTCCTGCTTCTTTGCAGATAATGAATTCAGAAAGGATGACTTCCCCCCACCAAGCTTAAAAAAAATGTTTACCTACCCTTCTGTTTTCCAGTCCACACTGGTATGATAATATTCAGGAGGTCAACATTTGAAAATGGGTTTTGAAAAAGAAAACCACCCACACTCGAAAAACTATTTTCCTTCCTAGTAAATGTAATTTTAAATTTCAAAGGCAAGATTTAGGTCAGTGGTTTGGGTCATTTTTTATTTTACCCAAACTGGGCCACCCTTCCCTTATTGTGCAATCTAGAGTAATCAGAAAGATGTCAGGTAATAAAAATCCAGCAAGGAAAAAAAAAATTTTGGAATACATTCTGCTCCAAGTTGCATGCCCTTAAATTCTGCTGACCACAGCAGGATTTGTACATTAGTAACGAAGGGCAGAATCTGGTCCACTGATTTTATTATCATCAAAGAGGAGATTTTTCTGACTGTAAAGTGGAAAAACCATAATTTATGATTCAGACCCAGGCTGACAGGCTGAACAAGAGATGGAAACATACCTGCTGTGGCTTTAAATACAAAAATATTCAAGTGAGGGGGGACCAGTAGCACCCACACATGACCGAGAGGCACTCAGGTCCAAAATGACCTTTCAGCTCCTGGAGCGTCCAAGGCTTACGGACGCAAGTCAGACACGGTCTGCAAGTAAAGTTTATTATGACATGGAAACAAGATGAGGTGTGGCAGGCTGACTGGACAAGTGACCTTTTTAATCTGTCAATCTCTGTTATTCTCATAAATCATTTCAATGCAAAAGCCAAAGCCAAGAAGACTACTTTTCACCTCATACATAAAGCTTTAACTCGCTAGTGCTGACACTTACCCTGAACTAATCACCTTGGATGGACTGTGAAAATACGGATGCGGAGCAAAAATGATGTTCCTTTGAAAACCCGTGCCGTTTTCCTTCTCTGTTACCCCCAGCATGCTGTACGCATATTTGAACTTGTCTACTTCTCACTGACTGCCTTTATGTGACCTTTTAATGTCGTATGAATGTGATACTTTTCTGTACTAAATGCTTCTTTGGCTGATTGGTGACTACATTTCAGATATAACTAAAGTGATTCTAATTGATTGATCTGTTTTTGGTATTTGTGATGCTGCCAATATATAGACTCTTTAATAAGTTCAACTTTAATAAGGATGTTTCTCTTAATCATGCTAGATTTCTCTTCATGTAATTCTTTTCATGGTTTATTCAAGAAACATAACCCAGTACTTATACATAGTAGACGTTTAATTAATGTTTGCTAAATAGATGAATGACTTCCTATTTATTGAAGATGTTGTGTGTGAACTGGGTTTTGAAGGATAGCTGGAATTACATAAGTAAATGAAGAGCGGTGAGACCGTCAAGTCAGACAGGTAGGAAGTACGGGCATGTGTGTGGCATGGGCCCAATGCATGGCATTAGGTAGGTCATCAACAAATGTATGTTAAATGAATGAATGGAATAATAGTGTTAGGCACAGAACAAATAGAAAAATAACAATAAAGTAAGATAAGTATTAAAGTTGAGCTTAGAGTCTAGTAAAGGAATTATATCTGTAAATAATTAATAATAAATCATGTATTCATTCAACAACTATTTACTGAGTACCTACTGTATTAGCCAATGTTCTCTAGAAAAAGAGAGCCAGTAGGATACATCTCTTTTTCTAGATAGGTAGATAGATAGATATAGATATAGATAGGTATAAATATCTATACCTATATTTACATCCATATGTAGTGAGAAATATCTCTCAGTATCTATCTAGAGAGACTTAAGGAATTTTCTCACAAGATTATGTGGCCTGGCAGGTCTGAAATTGGCAGGGCAGGCCAGCAGGCTAGAGCCCAGGGAAGGGCTAATGCTGCAGCTCAGTTGCAGCCTGACAGCAGAATTCTCTCTTCCTTGGTGGAATCTCAATCTTTTTCTTTTAAGACCTTCAGCAGATGGGGTGACTGGTTAGCTCAGGTGGTTAGAGTGTGGTGAAATAACACCAAGGTTGCCAGTTCAATCCCCATATGGGCACGGTGCGCACTAAGTGGTGGGCCTTGTCCTGGGCACTAAGCATAAAACAGTGAATAAGATCAACGAAAATACCTGTGCTTATGGGGTTTGCAACATGCAAATATGTATAATTTACATTTTAATGTATGATAAGTATTATGAAGAAAAGATACAAAAAGGGGGTGAAGGGAAGGTACAATATTAAAGAATGGTGAGAGAAGGCCTCATTGGGGAGCTCTTATTTGAGTCAAGACCTTAAAGAAGTAAGGAAGTGGCCATACAAATATCTGGGAGAGGAGCAGTCAAGGAAAGAGAACAGGCAATGTAAACTTAGACAGGCAGGTGCCCAGGCAATCCGTGGATTAGTTTTTGATACGGGTTTAATATATGTAAAATACAATATAAGCAAAAATGTAACAGGTAAAGCTTGCTATTGGATTATTGTGGAAAGAGAGATTATTTCCAACTGGAGCTTTCCTGGACTAGACGCCAGGGTCAAGTACTTAGTAGACATTGAATTAATGTTTTCTGAACTAAATGAAGGGTATCTCAACATAGATGGTACTGTGTTTGGGCTGGGTATAGAAAGATAAGTGAAACAGCACAGAAGAAAGAGCAAGGGGAGTAAGCACAAGGTGGTTTTAGGTCGTGAACACTAGTCCAGAATGGCTGAACCATGAGGGTTTGGTGGGTTGCGGATGGGGAATGCAAGGAACACAGAGAGCCTCAAGTGGAAGGCTGAAGCCAGACTAAACGGCGTTGCATCTAGGCCAAGAGCTTGGGTGTCATTTTATAACCAGTTCTGAACCACCCAGTTTTTAAAGGAGGGGAACAGTGAAATTAGGTTGTGGTTTAGGAGAGTATTTACTAAAGAACATTCTTTAAACACGCAGAGTGTTGGTAGGCATTATGTGAAAACAACACCACCAACAACTTAATTTTCAAACAAACCTGGGAAATGCTATATTAAGCGAAGTTAAACAGTTTTTTGTAATGCGATAATTCAAAAATAATTCTTAATATGCCAATATGCAATGTAAAGCTGAAAGAGATGGATATAATATACCATGTTTTCCAAATATTTTTGGCCATAGAAGCTCTTTTTTTTTTTTTTTGTCCAAACTTGTAGAGAATTTTAAATAAATTTATTTGAGCCAAACAGAGGACATGCCTGGAAGCAAGATTTCAAGTTGAGATCTAAATGTTCCCACAGAAGCACGTTTTGGATAGTGCATTGTACACATGTCATTGGAAATCTGTTTTAGGAAGGTAACATTGGTTATAGACTTGATTGAAGGTTGCATGAAAGAAGAAAGATTGGAACGTTGATGGAATAACTAGAGGGAGTTATGAAGGGCCTGAAAAGCAATGTCTCAGTGGTGGTCCCCATGGCAGGCCTGGCATCCTGCAGCCAGTGGGCAGCGTCCTGCAGAGGGACCCTTAGACACAGCCTGGTCCCGAGGTGGGTCATTTCCTTGTCAGCCCAACGTGGGGCTGGGAGAGAGGCAGGGCTCCAACCTGCACCCTGGGGGGATAGGTGCAGCACCTCCAACAGCCAGGCCACACAGCCCTTTTCCCCTCTGCACTGAAGGATTGAGGTCGGTACTGTCATTCTGTTCCCATCACCAACACTTCCAGCCCCAGCATCTCCTCTGGTTTTCCCGGGGTTGGTCAGGAGTTCAGATTCCTCGAGGGGCCTCTTGCCCAAACCTTGGCCTCCAAAACATGTCCCTTTGCTTGGGGTAATTAGCGTTGCAAAGGACTCTGAAAGAGCTATAACGTCCTATTTTTTTTACTTCTATGCCAGATCTTTATTAGACTGCAGAGGAGAGCTGGGCAGAATTCCAGGGGCTCTTTTGCATTTGGGAGCATTTGTGATGAATGAGGAATCTTTCACTCAAATCTACTTCTCAGCCCAAGACCGTGGTTCTGTCTTCCATTTTGTCTTCCGATAGCTATGTTTTCTCCAAAGTGGAATGTGTCCATTAGAGTGCAGATCAGATGAAACCAGTTTAAGGCTCTGGTGTCAACAGGTGACCTGGTCATCATCATTCCTGTCTGTCTGGGCAGTGCCGGTTGTCACCAGAGAACCAGGGCCAACCTGGGGAAAGGGAGCTGCGACTCAGACGCATCCTAGCGGCATTTTCCACTGGTCCCAGGTGACCCGCGGCCTGCAGGCTATTGGTCCGGATTGCAGCGGCCCAAATGGCACCGAGCAGGGCTTGCATTTCATTTTCCTGGCTGCTGCTGTATCTCATGTAGGGTCTGCCTTGTGAACTTACCAAAGAAAAAGAGGTTGAAACCTGGGATGGTTGTTCCAATCCTGCAGTTCGTGGTGGTTAGTTTTTATGACTCAGTCCCCTTCCACAAGTAAGATAACCTTCAACCGCAAACCCAGTGACCTAATTGGTAAACACAACAACGGCCTTATTTCCAAGGATTTCTGTAAAAATTCTGTAGGATAGCAGCTGTGATAAAGGAAGTGTGTAAAACCATGTAGACGATGGTGTAACATTTTTAGAGCTGCATTCTTTCTCGGATGACATACCTCTTCATTCAGTTCTTTTTCCCAAAAACAAAGACCAAAGAAAGCATTTCCTCACTTGACTCTGTATTTTTAATCTTCCTGTTTTAAAAACCTTCGTCTGTGGTAACTGCTCCCTGTGGGGACCCATCTTGATGGCCCCAGTGATTGTGGCAACTGATTGACGTCCTGTGTTCCTCTGCTCTTCTAAGAAACAACAACAAAAAAGACAGTATAAATTATTGCTCAGCAATAATTGTGATAATGTGAGTTACATGTCTAATTTTCTGATAGTGTTATTAGGTTTTATATTTTTTATTGTAGATTGTGTGTGACTTTATTTAGTATTGTGTTTTGAGGTCTGGCAATGTTTTTGTGTTTCTGATGCTAATAGCAGAAGTTTGTAAGAGTGCAGGATGCAAAGCTCTGAAATGCCAAACTGTCTTTTTAGAGGAAAATAAATCTGACTACAGAGGAAAAAAAAAGAGGACTAAATGGGGGGTGTAGTGGGATTGAGAAATACAGACTTTTCAGAGGTAGAATCACATGGTTTTTCAGTGGATTATACAGTGTTTGGGAAAGGAGGTGGAGGGGGGTGGCTATGAAAAGAAAAGGGTAGAAAAGTTTAATGTCTTAGAGAATGGGAAGATGGTGATGTCCTCTGAAGTATTGTGGAAACACAAAAGTAGATTTAAGTTTGAAGGGAAAAAGGATAAATTTGAGAGACTAATAAGAACCAACTTTGTATAATTTCTAAATATTTGGGCATTTTTCAGATATTTTTGTTATTGATATGGTTTGATTGCATTATGATCAGACACCATATTTTGTATGATTTCGGCTATTTAAATGTGCTGAGATTTATTTTAAGACCCAGGATACTGTACAGTCTATCATAGTGAATGTTCCACATGACCAAAACATAAATATATTCTTCTGTTGTTAGATGGAGGATCCCATAAATATCAATCTGATAAAGCTGGATAATAATGTGGTTCAGGTCTTCTATATCTTCACTCATCATCTGTTTACATATTCTATCAATTACTAAGGGTAGAACATGGAACTATCCAATAAAAATTCTGGATTTGCCTTTTTTTTTTTTTAGTTCTTTTCACTTGTTTTATGTGTTTTAAAACTGCTTTTTGGGTACAATTACATTTATGGTTGTTATTTCATTATGAAATGTCCCTATTTATGTCTCGTAATATTCTTTGTGCTGAAGTATTTCTGATATGATAGCCACTCTACCTTTCTTTTCACTAGTGCCTGCATGGTATATCTTTTCCCAACTTTTTACTGTTTACCTGTTGTCTTTATAGGCAAAGTGGATTCTTATACATAGAATATAGCTGTGTCTTGCTTTTAGAAGAGAATCCAATCTAACAATCTTTGCCTTTTATTGGGTGTTTAGACCTTTATATTTGGTATAATTACTGACATGCTTAAGTTGAATCTACTGTATGGCTAGTTCTCTTCTATTTGCTCCATCTATTCTTAGTTCCCCCTTTCTTCTTTTTCACCTTCTTTTGATTAAATTTTTTCTCCATTATGGTCTTATTAGTTATATCTCTTTTAATTTTTTTTTAAAGATTGCTCTAGGGTTTAAATATATATCGTTAACTTATAATAGGCTACACTAAAATTATATTACATAGTTCATATGTAGTATAAGAAACTTTTTACAATATACTTTAATTTCCTCTCTCCCATAGTTTTTAGTATTATTTCCATACATTTTACTTCTACATGTTATAAATCCTGCAAGACATTGCTTTTGCTTTAGTTGATTAATTACTGTTAAACAATTAAAATAAAAACAATGTATCTTTCATATACAGCATCTTTTTAAAAAACATTTCTGTTACTTTTAATTTTTCTTTATAAGATCCACA
This sequence comes from Hipposideros armiger, assembly GCF_001890085.2. Lineage (NCBI taxonomy): Eukaryota > Metazoa > Chordata > Mammalia > Chiroptera > Hipposideridae > Hipposideros > Hipposideros armiger. The sequence goes on along the minus strand of NW_017731449.1, from coordinate 2,333,925 downwards.
TTTCTGACTGGGTATCATAATCCTTTTAATAAAAATATTTTCTTTCAAACTTTTTGAATACACATCTGCTGACAACTAGTTATTTCAGCTTTGGTTTATACGAAAAAGACTTTACTTCCCCTTCATCATTGAAAAATATTTTTTGTGAGTATAATTCTGGGTCAGTACTTTTCTGTTTGTTTGCTTGATTTTTGTTTTGTTATTGTTTTTGTTCCTTTTGGCCTTTAATTATGTAAATCTAAAGTCTTTGGGCTTACACAATTTTTCACAAAATATCTCCTGGAATTCCTATCATTGTTCCTCTGGATGTATATTCTTTTAGTCTGTGGCTATCAAAATTTTTTCTTTATCTTTGCTTTTCATCAGTTGGACCATGATGTGTCCAGGTGTGTCTTTTTGTATTTACCCAGTGTGAAATTACCTGGGCGTATTGGATCTGCGGTTTCTTGTCTTTATTACTAAAATAAATAAATAAATAAATAAATAGATGTTAGCCATTAGTTCTAAAGATGTTTAATGATCTGTTTTCTCTTTCTTCTTCTTCTTGGACTTTAGTAATATTTACGTTAGACCATTTGCTATTGTCCACCAGCTTTTGAATGCTTTGTTTTTATCCTCTGCTCTCTTTTCTGTCTTCGTGTTGAGGTTTTATAAGAATGATGGTGTTCTTCTCATATGATGATATGGTTTGCTTGTTTGCTTTTTTCCCTGTTTCACATTCCCGTTTGACAAAGAGTCATAATAAGAAACCTTTTATTACAAATGAAAATTAGGTCTAAATGCCATAAATATTAAAGAATTTCTTTTAGCATATGATAAAGGAGAGTCTGATTGAGCGAGCAAGTGTTAAAGAGAATTGGCCAAGTAGACTTTTCTTTGCTCGTGGGGACTCACAGGCTGGTTGGCCCTTCCTTCAGAATGAACTTGGGATAGTTGACCTGTGAGGTAATCAGCAGACATAGGAAGTGGAACACACACCTCATTCTCAGTAGTTTCTGAGACAGGTACCTTGAGCTACTGTATGGTGTTCATAGCATGTGCTTGATTGTAATAGCCTCTTGAATGAAGCAGGGAGCCATTTGAAGTTGGTACCTTATAGGGACAATCACCTCAGCTAAGGAGGCAAGATCACATTCCCTAGTTAACTTTCAGCTTCTATACAAACAAGGAAAACAAAGTTGAAAACCCATGAATGAAACTATTATAACTAGCGTCACCTATATTTGAGAAATGATCATAAAACTCATGGAAGAAATCTAAATAATCATTATAAGAAAAAATATAAGAAGTGTGAAGAATAGTTACAGGCTATTTAATCTAGAAACATCAGGAAAAAAAGGACAGATAAATAAGAATAAACTATAAAGAGGAAAAAAATTTCCTCAGATGAACAGCTGAGTCAAATTCAGACAAAATAATAAGAAATAGCATCTAGACTTAACCATATAACATATTTTAATTTTGGAAAAACTCCTGCAAACATTTAGGCAGAAAAAACAAGGTATTTATGATTTCTCTTTCACAATATTGAATGCTGGGACACAATCTTTAGATATTGAGGAGAAAATATGATTTAAGAATTTTATACTTAGTCAATCTATTTTTCACATGGCAGTAGCATGGCAGTAGAAAGAAATGATCAGAAATGCAATATTAAAAGTATATTAAAGGCAAGTTTGTTTAAAACTTTAAAGAAAAGATAAACCAATGCTCTGAAACAGAGCTTAGAATGAGATGGACATCTTCCCAATTTGCTTTATTATGGTAGACTAACCTGAAGAAGAAAAAGCATTGTTTTGTTAGTAGATGCAAAAGAAAAAAAATTGGTAAAATGCAATGCCTCATCTTTATCTTAAAAATAAGTTTTAGTAACCCATGATATGAGAAAACTGGCTTAAAAATACTAAAATTATCAGTCTGAATAAATGAGAAATGTGATATTGTGAGGTGAAAGACTGGAATAATGTCAAAGTCTTGAATAAAGTAATTAAGTCAGTTATTACAAATTATTTTGTATTGGTTTGAAAGTTGTAACAGACGTAATGATATGATAAAAATCAGTGAACTATAAATATTAGAAAGGAAGGGAGAGTTATCATTATTTGCAGATCACATAGGAAGCTTAAAAGAATCAAAGCTATTGGAACAAACAATAGAATGAAGTGTGGTATTCTCTTACTTAAATACATAAGAATTAGTGGATTTTCTACAAGCTCATATTTAAAAATGTGAAAACATAAATAGAAACAATTTCTTAATGGTCACAAAATTTGGAAATACTTAAAAATAAGGTTATCATGAAGTGTATACAATATACATAATGAAAATTCATAAACTTTATTAAGCAACTTAAAAGACTAATGAAAAACTATTCCATTTTTGATGGATTTAATGATATGGGTAATTGTTTATAATATTGCCTTGCAATTGGCAAGACTCGAAGCTTTATATATGACTCCGAATATTTATAATTCACTTAGGACAAAGATTGGAGGAAAACGTTAACAGTGGTTATCTCTGTATAATAGAATGCTCGGTGACTTATTGTTTGTGTGACTTTTTTCCTCAATGTGAATAAAAGTTGCAAAAATTCAGAATAAATAAAAGTTATTATGTGTTAAAAAGATAATGACATTTTTAGCCTTCTGGATGTGAAAAATGTAGCAGTTAAATGAGTGTTTTTCAAAGTGTCATCTGCAGTCACTTCAGCAGATTTTACCTGGAGTATTTGTTTATAAATTGTAACTCATGGATCTCATGTGACACCCTTCAAATCATACACTCTTGTTGGGTGTCCAGTCATTTATAGTCTAAACAGTCACCCCAGGTGATTCTTGTGCATGCTCAGATTTGAGACCAACAACCAGGTGAAAGGGCTTGCTGAGGGTGTGCACAAGGCAGAGCAGAGAACAGACTAAAATTGTAGGACCTCTGGGGTCCTGCTCATGCTTGTAAGGAATGAGTTCAGATGCAAAGCTGGAAGTCACCTGGAGGGGGAAGTGAGTCTCAACAGTTACTAAGTCACTTTTCATACTTGTAGAGCGAAAGTCCCAACCAGGTGCCCATGAGCTGAAGAGTTCTCACTGTTTTGTAAGCTCTCATTGTTCTGTAAGATCTTTGTAAATTCCAGCTTCTGGGATGGAAGCACAGCCTGTTGCGTTCACCGATGTAGCCTCAGCACCTAGCACAGTGCCTGGAACATTCTAGATGAGCAATCAAATATTTGCTTAAGGAATGAATACATGATAAATTGACCTGCTAGGCACGTGTGAAACTCCAGTGCTCTAAGCAAATTACCCGGGAGCCAGGCCTGAGTCATTTACCTTTCCTCCGTCTCCATACCTCTTTTCATCATGACCTGATGGTGAACCCGAGATTTCAGAGAAATAAGAAGTTGCTAAATAGGAAAATTTTGGGGCTCTTATATCTTAGAGATATATGAGAAATTGTTGATGCTTGTGAGGTCTGCATGTCAGTGGTTTTGGTTTCAGTGCCTCAGAACACACTTTAGTTTGTTTCCTGGAAAATTGAAGATTAATGAACTCTTTATGTCCTAATAGCATACACGGTTGTGTGTAGAGAAGAAAGTTCATATATTAGGACTCTCCAGAGAAACAGAACCAGTAAGATATACGAGTATGCATATTGATAATGTATTTATTATGAGGACTTGGCTTGGCTCACAAGATGAAGGAGGCTGAAAAGTCCCATAATGTGCCATCTACAAGCTGGAGACAAGGAAAGCCCATGGTGTCATTCTGAGTCTGAAGCCCTGAAAACCAGGGAGGCTAATGGTATAAGTCCCATCCTGAGGACCAGAGACATAAGCTGTCCCAACTGAAGCAGGCAGGCAGGAAGCCAAAGGAGCACATTCTTTCTTCCTCCACCTTTTGTTCTATTCGGCCCTCAATAGATTGGGTACAGCCCACCCGCACTAGGGACAGCATCTGTTTTACTCAGTGTCCTGATTCAAATGCTAATCCCATCCAGAAACACCCTTACAGACACATCCAGAAATAATGTTTAATCTGGGCACCCCATGGCTAGTCAATTTGACACATAAAATTAACCATCACAGTGCATTTCCTTTGGTAAGAACAAATGCTAAAAATATCTGTTGCAAAGGTGAAATGATACTCTTTGTGAAGTTGATTGTGTTGCCTAGTAACTTGAAAATATTTTGTATTAGTTTCCTATTGCTGCTGGAAGAAATTACCACAAACTCAGTGGCTTAAAACACACAAATTTATTATCTTACAGTTCTTGTAGGTTGGGAGTGTGACACAGGTGTCACTGGGCCAAAATCAAGGTGTTGGCAGGACCACATTCCTTTCTGGAAGCTCTGGAGGACAATCTGTTTTCTTGCCTTTTCCAGCTTCTAGAGAGTGTTCATGTTTCATAGCTTGTGGCCCTTTCCTCCATCTTCAAAGCCAGCGACACTGCATCTCTCTGGATATTCTGTATTCATATTTCTGTTTTTGACTCTAAACCCAGTTGAGACAGGGTCTCCTATTTTAAATACCCATGTGATTAGATTGAACCCACCCTATAATCTATGATAATTTCACCATCTGGAGGTCTTTAACCTTAATCACATCTGCAAAGTCCCCTTTGCCAGGTAAGGTAACACATTTGCAGGTTCCAGGGATGAGGACGTGAACACATTTGGGGGTCATTATGCCACCTACCACAAACCCCATAAGGACACCTACATTTCAGAAATGTTTTGGGATGTGGGTGAGTGCCGAAATGCTTCTTTTTCCATAACAGAGTGCCTTTGTCCTGCAACTAAATCAGACAAATGTTAGTACTGCAAATGCCAGGGGTTGCACAGAATTTGCTGCTTAGAGAGGAAAAGGACTGAAGGCTTTATTTATAAACATGATGCTTCATTTGGCCTAAAAATGTTGAACTGAGATTCTGTTCTTGCTGTGAGGCTTTGACAGAGAAATAACTGTTTTAATGTAAACCAGTGTGCTCCTTACTTCAGTCACAGGCTCTGCCAGCCCGTTCACTACTAGGATTATGGCAGTTGAGTTTGATGTTATTTGAAGTTTATGGACATTTGGACAGTGGGGGATTGGAATCGTGAGATTTTGGAGTTAGACATTATCTATCCTTGTGAAGAAATCACTCTGACTATATTTGTTTTTTTTAAAGAGGCTGCAAGACAAGATCTCTGACTGCAATATTATTGACATATATTAATGATGATCCTAAGATAAACCAAATACACAAGCCCCTGAGCAAGATGGCTAGAATTTAATTAAGACACAGGAAGGGGTTCAGTTGGTATATTTACACACTCTGTATGTCAGTTATTTGCAGAGGAACATTAAAAATCTGAGGAGAATGTGACCTATATTTGTCCGAGTATATAAATAATAAAATCCTTTTGCCAAAAGTTAAAACTGTTTGTAGCCTGTGGAGAATTCCATAGTAACTATTTTTATCCTGTCATTTCTGTGTATCTTATGTAAACATCACTCAGAGGGGATTATCTATCTGCAAAGCAGGAATTAGTTAGCATTAAAAATAAGATGTACTCATCAAGCTTTCAACAGAGATACCGTTTTCCAAATTGACATGCTGTCAGGGGCCTCCATGACTGCAACGATATCATAATGAGAAAAAAGGAGCACATGCCGAAGTGATCCAAGTGTTCTTGCTTTCTACACAAATCTCTCTTGACAAGTAGAATGAATCCCCATGAGCACTCCAAGGATCTGTGTGTGTGTGTGTGTGTGTGTGTGTGTGTGTGTGTGTGTGTGTGTGGTGTGTGTGTGTGACGTATCTCTTTCTGCCAGTTAACAGCCAATTTAACTGTAAGTCACTGAGTGTGTTCTTTTATATTCCTGAATATTTAGGCAGAGGAACCAACTGTTGATGTGGTTACCCGCCCATGATCCTAGTTAGTATAGAGGCAGCAATTTAACTCTGGAAACATAAAAAGCTTGAGTTGAGAGCTCCCAGATGTGTTCCTGCCTACTGACACCCTGTGGTTTCCTGGATCCCCGCTTCCTAAATTTGGGGTGAAAGGCCATATACTGTGGTGATTATGAGTGAGGCCCCAGGTCAAAAGGCCTAGCTTGAAATCTTGGCTGTGCCATTTTCCAGTTGTGTGATGTTGGGAAAGTCACGTAACCTTAAAGGACCTCAGTTTTTTCATTGGTAAAAGTGATACCTATTGTGTAGGACTGCTGGGAAAATTAAACCGTTTGAAGTTTGTGGAGTGCTTAGAACAATGCCTGACACAAACTGAGCACTAATGAGTATTTCCATATTACTATTCTTGTTGGAGGTCATTTTGCAGGTGAAACATTTTTATAAAGAGTTGTGCAAATAACTTTTTAATGAACCGAATTCTTTCTAGAAATACTTTTAGGAGAGCTGGATATTTGAAAGATGGTATAGGAAATGCCTCAAAGAGTGAAAAAGACACCTCATTCTCAGGATGCTAATATCTCTCATTCTTTCAGAGGGTAAAGCCACACCTGTATCTCCACAATATTTGATCAGTGGGGCTGCATAGTCAGAGAAATATGCTTTTTCCCATCTCTTTTAGTTATAAAGTGATACAGGCCTGGGACTAGGCACTAGAGATAGACACACACACACACACACACACACACAATTATTTAATATTATTTAAGAATAAAAATTAATGCACAAAATTTAATAATGAACACAATATCAAAATTTTAAAGAAAGACAGAGTCAGTATTATTGATTTTCCTTTTTTACTTAATCTTCCAATGTGGCTTGTCATGGCAGTGGGTAATGCACTAAAACCATCTATATAAAAATCTAAATTTTTCAGAAATGTGTGTAACAAAATTGGTGAGCATTAATGGATGACGATGTGGTAAGCACTGTGATAAACATTTTAAGTGAAACAATTCAGTTAATACAAATACTCCCATTTACCCATTGTTAAGCTGACATGAAGCGACTTGTGACAAGCGAGTGATGGGTGGAGTTGAAATTCAAACCCAGGCAATCTGACCATAGACGTATATTCCCATCATCAGCATCCTCACAATGTGATTCAGGGACTACTCCAACCTAATTGCTTGTAGGCGCCTCCTAGAGATGCATACTTCTAGATATAATGCCAGATCTACTGACTCTGTCACTCATGATGAGGCTTGGACATCTGCATTTAGCAAGCTCCCTCTCCCCTTCACTCCAGGTCACCTTTCTTTCCACACAATTCTCCCTGGACTTAATCACTATTAAGAGTTTGTATATCCTCTCAACCTTTACCTCTGTACAATAGTTTTCTATTTGTATGTTCTTACTTCAGGGGAGATGGTCTCTAAATATAATGCTTCATGTTTATCTTTGATTCAAAGGGCAATCACTGTTAACACCATGCCTCATGAACATGATTTACAACTATGTCATTCGTATAACTTTCTTATGGATGCACTGATTTTTGGCCAGTTAAATGTATGTTTCCCCTTTTCTCAAGGGTAGTAGTACTATGACCATTTAAAATTACTATAATTATTAATATGATTGGGTTTAAATCTACCGTCTTTGTATTGTTTTCTATAGGTAACTATAGGAAACAATTTCTATCTTTTGTAGTCTTTGTTCCTTTTTTTCCTACTTTGTTTTGGATTCATGAAATGTTTATTCTCTTTTATCTCTACTATTGACTTATTGGCTATACATTTTTTAAGTGGTTGTTCTTAAGATTTACAATATACATCTTTAATTTACCATGGTCTTCCTTCAAATAATATTGTATCACTACACATATATTTAAGAACCTCACTCTAGTATTCTTCCATCTCGCTGTCCTTTGTTATTGTCATACATTTTACTTCTAAATATATTATGAAATCAACAGTACATTATTATTATGTATACTTTAAACAGTGAATTATCTTTCAAAGAGCTTTCTTAAATGCAAACAAGTGTTTTTTATATGTACTCACATATTACCATTTCTGATGCTCTTCATGTCTTTGTGTGTAGATTCAAGTTTCCATCTGTATCATTTCCTTCTGATTGAACAAAAGCTAGTGATAAATTCTTAAATCTTGTGTCTGAAAGGTTTTTAATTAACCTTTATTTTTGATATATTTATATATTTTTTCTGGGTGTAGAATAATTGGTTGAAAGTGTTTTTGTTTCACTATTTTAAAGATATCATTTCATTGTCTTCTTGCCTGCATAGTTTCTCGAAGGAAGTCTGCTGTGATCATTACCTCAGTTTTTATATGTAATATCTTTTTCACTGAATGTTTTTAAGAGTTTCTATTTATTACTGATTTTTAGCCATTTTAATATGACATAAATTGAACTGATTTTCTTCATGTCTATTTTTCTTGGGTGTATTGAGCTTCTGGGGTCTGAGAGTTTATAGTTTCTATTAAATTTGGAAAATTTTTGCCATTATTTTTTCAAGCATTTCTCCTCCTCCTTTTTTTTTGCATGTTTTATCACTTCACATTATCCCACAGTCCCTTATGTTTCTTCATATTTTAGTCTTTTTACTTTTATTTTAAATAATTTCCTTTGCTGTGTCTCCAAGTTCACTGATATATTTTTTTCCTTTGGCATTATCTAACATGTTGTCAATCCCATCCAGTGAATTTTTCATATTAGAGACTGTTTGATTCTGTTCTTTATTGCATATTCCATTTCTTTCCTCATCATGCTTATGTTTCCCCCACCCCATCTTCTTGAACATATTAAGCATATTTATGGTAGCTGCTTTAATATCCTTGTCTACTAATTCTGTCATGTTTTTATTTCTGGATCTATTTCTACTAATTAATTTTTCTCCTAAAAATGAACTATAGTTTTCTATATTTGCATTTTTGACTCTAGGCCAACATTATGAATTTTATGTACTTGGGTGCTGAATTTTGTTTTATCCTTTAAATACTGTTTGGCTTTGTTCTGTGTTGCAGTTAAACTAATTGGAATCAATCTGATCCTTTTGATGCTTGCTTGTAAGTTTCATTAGGGCAGGCCTAAAGTCAGCCTTTAGCCTAAGAATAATGTAGTCCCACTTCTAAGGCAATGCTATACTGAGGACTCTACCTAATTCCCATGTAATTGGAGGTCTTTTCACTCAGTCTGGTTATAACATAACTATTCTTAGCCCTGTGGGAGCTTCAGGAATCATTCACCTTCTTCTTTCCCTGGCCTTGGATAGTTTCCTCTCACATACATGCACATCAGTACTCACCCAAATACTCAAGGACTCTCCCTCTTCAGGTCTCTGGGGGTCTTTGTCTGGGCAACTTCCTCCTCTACTGTACTCTACCCCACAAATTCCAGTTTCTTTCATCTTCTCAAATTCCAAGCTCTGATCTCTGTAACTAAGACTTAAATTCCAAGCCCTGTCTCCTTAATACAGAAAGACCTCTGGTTCTATTTGGGTTTCCTTTTTCTGCACTGTACTTTGGAAACTCTCCAGGAACTAATCTGGGGCAATTATAGAGCTAACTTTGTTTTACTTCTCTCAAGGATCACTGGACTGTGTTGCCAATTGTCAAATATTTGGATATCATTGTTTCACATTTTCCCTCCAGATTTATTGTTGTTTAAGGTAGAAAGACAAACCTAGTCTACATTACTTCATCATGACTGGTATTGGAAGTCCCCTTAACAGTAGCACTATTTAAAAGTTAAGGCTATTTTATGTATTATTTAGTCTTCATTATGATTCTTCCATTCTTGAGGATTAGAAAACTCGGGCTCAGACAGAGAAATCAAATAATGCTGAGGAGTTGTGTAGCATAGAGGATAAGAGCATGGCTAAAAAGCTAGCACCCTGGATTCAAATATCGTATTCTTCACTATTAGCCATTTGACCACTCCGTGTTTGTTTCAACATTAATCATAATCATATAATAATATCATCTAATTCATGGAGCTATTATGTAGACTGCGTGGCTTGATACATGTTAGGTGCTCAGAACAGTGCCTGGCAAATACTAAATTCTTAGTAAATATTAGTTATTGTTATTTCCAAAATCACATGGTCTGTGGTGGGGCAGAATATAAAATGGGATCTCTGTAGCCCTTAAATTGATATGCTTTACACTATTTTATGTTGCTTCTGAAGAGTGAAGTTTATGCACATGGTGTTCTCAAGACTTAGCTGAATGAATCTGGTAAAAAAAATAAAGTCTTAATAGTCTCTCCTTAACATATGTACATTGAATGTATTGTTTTAGGGTCCTAAGTATTCAAACAATAAAACTGTTTATGATATAAAGTTACCCTCCAGTGATACAAATCAATTTAGGGGCAGTGACTTAGGTCTGGTAATACAAAAATTGAAGTTAAAGGGTCACAGATGTCTCTACCCCCTACAAGAGGCCAATACTTTGGTAAGTTGGCAAGCAAATGATGCACATATCTTTGCTACATAATTTTTTCCTCTGCTTTTTTACTTCAGTCCAGACTTTTGCCATATACCCACACTGTACCAATTCAACTCAAATTAAACTCAGAGCCCATGCAAATATTTGGATGGCACCCTGTCTGAATTACAATGCCCATGGGGGCTGGGCTGTTTTCTGTAATTTCCTTTCAGTTTTAAAAATCTACGAAGGACTATTTCAATGAAAGATTGATTTTTTTTTTCAGTAGGCATGTTTCTATCTAGATGCTGAGAATATGGTGAAAAAGATATTGGATCTTTTCTCTTTATGCAAAGGGAGAGACAGAAAGAAAGATAGAGAGGAGAGAGAGAGAGAGAGAGAGAGAGAGAGAGAGAGAGAGAGAATAAAAATAAGTGATCTAATAAAAACTTACATTATATATAAATGTTTATAAGAAACAAAATATTTAGGGTTCCTCAAAATGATTTTACCTCAAATGTATTTGATAAGACTAAGACTGTCTGGTAAACTCAGTGTTGGAACCTCCTATAAAATGCCCCCAGTGGACCGCCTGAGTGGCTTGTTAGTTAAAAGTTGGCTTGGGAGCATGAGCTCTGAGCAGCAGGGCCACCGGTTCAGATCCCACATAGGTGTGATGCTGCACCTTCTACAGTTAAGATGGTGAACAACAACTCCACCTGGAGCTGGGCTGCCTTGAGTTGCCGGCGACAGCATAGGCTACAGTGGGGTTGCACTGGGCTGCCATAAGCTACCGTGAGTGGCTGGCAGCCAGCATGAGCGGCCGTTAGCAGCCATCCAATGGTTGGCGACCAATCTGCCTCACCCAGGAAGAGCGCAATGATAATACCAACATGGGCCACTGAAGCTACGTCCTCCATAACTAGACTGAAGAACCAAAGGACAGCAACTTGTCTGTTCCTCTTCCTCGATTCCCCAATGCTGTTCCCTCCCATAATTTCCCAATTAAAAAAACAAAAACAAACCCAGTGTCCTAAAGAAGGTAAGTAGTAAGAGAATTGCAGCTTATCTACATGGTTAAGCTCTTAAAATCTGTTCTTTCCTTACCAACCTGGCCTTCTTTCCTCAGTGTTCATTTCAGTTGATGTGGCTTTCCTATCAAAAGTCTTTTAAGGGCAATGTGTTTTTCTTATACTCTGGGGTCACATCAGGCCTTCAAGAATTTAGTGGGTTTAATTTTTTTTTAAATTTCTTCATTTCTTTTGTGTCTCTGTCATTTCCCTTTATGATTCCATCTGAATGGAATTTCTTCTCTTTAATTATCAGTCACTGGTGTTCTTCACAACTCGCTTCCTAAGCGATGAGGAGCAGCTGGTGCTTCCATGAGGTAGGGAGGCACTGAGATGGCCTCTCCCCTATGCTGAGAAGTCCTGTAAGGAATGTACCATGTTTAAATGTAAGTTCCTTTGTTTGTTTATCTGCAATTGCATGACTGACCCTAGCTGAGTGAAACCTGATGAAAGAGAAGGGAGACTCTCATCACCATCCACTTTTGTTTGTTTGTTTTCTTGGCCCACTGAGTACATTTTCCCAAGTTTCTGGCATTTCATTTAAAAATTGATTTGGAACAATTTTTTTTGGTTGCATATTTAAAAACAAAGGCATTATAAGGCCTTTTGGGTTTTGCAAACAAAGCTTTACAAAACAGTTAACTTTGTGATATAAGAACAAAAGTTCTGTATTTTTATAGCTACTTTCCTTTGGGAACAGTAGGAGCGATGGCATTTTAAACAATCAAAGCTGCAATCTTGAATGAAAAGTGCACTTCAGAAGCACTGGTGGACAATGAAGGGTCTTCTAATGGAACTTGGTACTTTATTAACTATTTAGCCTTGATACACAGAGAAATTCTTATTTGATTGTTTTAATTCCCTGGGGACCCAATCTGAAGTGAAGTAACTCTCCATACACCAATCAATGCTGGCACCAATGGAGGTGGCCAAGCAAATTAAACAAAATGTCAAATTGCATAACATCATCTCCCTCACCCCTGAGAGCATGACATACCTTAGGTAGTCAGCACCCCATTCTCAGGGGTGTCCTTCTCCACACATTTGAAGTAGAAGCTATTATGTTATAAATGCCATTATATAGGCCCATGAAGGATTGCTTAAAACCTGGAGCACATTCTAGAAGAAGGGTTTATTGTATCCCACAGTCTTTCTTATGGAGCATATCTTAGTTTTATAGATAGGTATAAAGGCAGAGGAAGTTTGAGTAAATAGTCGCAGGAAATAAAAGACCTTGCAAGTGCAGGTTTTAATTTGGTAAAAAAAAGTTACTATGTTGAATGTATATTTATCTCCCTACTGATGCCTTACATTTGATTCAGGATAGTAGTGGGATGCAGCCTTTCATGGTCTGAATGCTCAACTTTATGTAGTTTTTTTTATAACAGCAATTCTCTACCTTGTTTGGGCATTAGAATGCCTGTGGAACTTAATAAAAAAAAAAGCACACAGATGTCTGAGCCCTACCCAAGACTTAACTGAAATCAAATTTGTGGAGGTAAGGCCTAGGGATTTTATTTTAATTATTTTTTTTTTTTAAAGCTACACAAGTCATCTGATAAGCATCCAGGATTGAGAATCACGGTGCACTCAAAGTAAATTTTCAGGTTTTATTTTGGGTAGCTTTACATTTCTATCCATACATAGAATTATCAGAATAGTTCAATAGTCAATTTAAGATTCTGGAATATCTAGATAGATTTTTTAAATAGAAATTTTTCTAAATCTGGTTTGAGAATGACGTTACTCAGTGAGATCATCTCTCCTTCTCTTTCTCTTTTCAGTCATTTACTCTAAAATAAACAACAATCACAACCACTTCTCTTTATTGAGAGTTTGCTATTTCAAACACCATGTTGGCTCTTTCATTCAATATCTCATTTAATCTTCACATTTATCCTATGAATAAATATAATCATGCCCACCACAGAGATGAGACATGCTGGGCAAAGACACATGGCAAAAGTCAGAATTTAAATCAATGCCCATCTGATTTCAAAATTTGTTCTTTTCTATACCAGCCACCCCCTCTCCTTTCTTTTCACCTTTTCTACCCTTTTCCTCTCAGCTTCTGTGCCTTTTAATTTTTTTTTCTTGTTTTCTTTATCTTTCCATGCCATAACATGTCTGCCTGGAAAAATGAGACAGGAGAGTACATATTGTCTCACAAGAGTGCTTGGTAACAACGATTGCCTCAGTCTTCTTGTAAATATTTCCATTTGGAGAAGTTCTCATAGTCACTGATTTGACAAACCTTGGTTTGGTATCCGTTGACTAATGGAAATATTTATATTTTTTTACTTCTTCATTTTAAAGAATGTCTTGGGACTTGCGCAAGAGAATATAAAAACCTGCTGTCTCTTGTTCCATTTCCAGACCCAGACATGACCCCAGTACATCAAAGCATCTGCTTTTAATTTCACATCTTTCCTATCTTAAGGGCCATCTTTTGGAATAAGGGTTTAAAGTAACTCAACAAGCAGCAAATGTGAGACGAAGGCAATGAGGGCAGTGGCTTTGGTTAATAAGTGGCAGACATTACAGAACTGTCTGTGTTACCTGGGCTTTGGTTGAGTCACCTGAACTGATGGACTTCCATCTGCATGTGCCATGGGGCCCCGTGCGTCCAGCTGCTCATCCACCTGTGCTTCTCAAATACTGCCATAGAAATGCAACGTTACTTGTCGCTTTCTCCTCTAATCCACTTGCTTTTCTCTCTAGGTGGGAGAATGAGGGAAAGGGGCTAGGGCTAAAAACTACTATTCAGCATAAGAAGAGAATTTAGCAATTGCTGTTAGTTATGGAGAAAAGCTTTAACTCTTCCTGTGGGGCTGAGGTAAGTGTGTACTTGAGAAGTCAGACTCCACGTCATAGTTTATAATATTTGGCTATAAATTGTAGAAGGGACTCATTCTGGATTCAGGGAACACAGAAATGAGCAACCTCTTTTGATCAATTTCAGAACTGAAGAAATTGACCAAATTGGCAAGGGTGGAATTCTGCCTGGCAAAGTACATTGCACATAGTTGATGCTCAATAAATATTTGCTAACCGAGTATGAAGCCAAAGAAGATTAAGAGAAGACATTAGAATTGAGAACTGGAAGCCAAAGTGCAGTGATTATGGAGTCAGAAATGTCATTTCTGCCCATAAGACCACAAATGATGTGGGCAAGTGACACAGTATCCCTGAGGTTCTACTGCTGCTTCGGTAATATAAGGTTATGACTTCTACCCCGCAGATTGTTGTGAGGATTAAATGCAACGTTCTATGTGAAAGTACTTTGTAAATTACAGGCTATCAATAATCAATCAAGAAAACAGGAGGACGTGGCCATCACAGATATGTAGTGTGGATTTAGTTAAAGATTTTGTAGAGTCATGAAAGAGCCATTGATAGGGGTAACATTACATAGACTACATATGTTTGGACCTAAACACTATTGCTGTTGTTGAAGACAAAAACTTTGGTTTAATGTAGATAATTGAGTCAGGCCAAGAATCGTATCCTGTTAGTCCTTATAGTCCCAGTTCCAGCAGGATCTGCCCTAGAATATATGCTCAGTGCATGTTTGAAGGGACAGGTGGATGAATGAACATAGGGGTGTGTGACTACATAGCTCTGGATTCAATTTTTCAGGTTAGAAATGGAGAAGCAGTTTTTGATATTCTCTTTAGCTCCACCCAACCCAGTTTTAAGAGAAAACCAACATAATGATGTTTACTAAACATTTTGGTAAAACATGCAGTGTTTTACCTCGTTTTCTAGAAAGACAGATGATGGCATGAAATACTCGGAGAGAACAAGGCTTGTTCTGTGTGATTGGAAGCCACATTTTCTGAATTAGTGTTAGAAATAGTCGATGTTACTCAGCCAACTGTTAAATGATTGTTATAGCAGAAAAGAGGTATACAGACTGTGCTATCAGCCTGTTTTCTCACATGCCATAGAGTGAGCACTTGTGGCTCCTGCCGGCAGTGGCAGCCAATATTCTTATTAGGCATTACGGTGGGAAGGAGGAACTGATCTTTGTTAGGCAGCAGCTTCATTTGAGATATGATAAAAAAATATGGTGAATGTTTAAATTAAAAAAAAAATGTTACCGTAAAAGACACATTGCCATTAATCCCCCTCAAAATAGTTCCCCTTGATTTGAACATACTTATTCCATCGTTCTTGCCACTTTCTGAAGCAGTTCTGGAAGTCCTCTTTCATGAGTGCCTTTAGTTGTGCTGTCGTGGCTGCCTCAATGTCCTGAATTGATTCAAAATGTTTCCTTTCATGGTCATTTTGACTTTAGGGAAGAGCCAGAAGTTCCACAGTGCCAGAACTGGTGAATAAGGTGGATGAGGACACAGTGTAATGTTTTTCTTTAGCAGAAATTGCCATATACCAGAAGTGATGTGAGACATGGGACATTGTCATGATGTAGGATGAAGTAAAGACACTCATGAAAAAGGACTTCCAGAACAGCTTCAGAAAGTGGCAAGAGCAATGGGATAAGTGTGTTTGAAGCAAAAGGGAATATTTTGAGGGAGATTATAGCAATGCATCTTTTACTGTAATAAAGTTTTTAAATTTAAATGTTCACCATATCTTTTTATCACACCTTGTGCAGAATTAAGAGCAATTATGAATGAGACATTTACACTAACTTACAAGACTTATATGAACCTATCAGAATTTCAAAAGCACCAGGAATATCTCATAATTTTTGTGTTCATTTTGAGCTTTTGTGCCCTTACATTTTGCCCATTAACATTTTGCACAGAGATGAACTGTGTGTGTTTGTAGATAGGTATCCAAACTATTGGTAAATTCAACCGAGTAGCTCTTTGCTTGCACACATTTGTTTTGATAGTTTGAAATACCCCATAAGGAAGCATGACGCAAAAATTTGACCCCTGGAGGATAACAAGATAGACATGAAACTCTATGAAAACAATCCAGTTCCTGTTATTGCTCCCATGGGGAAAATTTCTTGGGCTATGCAAATAAATTAAGTTTAAGCCTACTCAAGAGAAACAGAAGGAGTGTCGTAGACAAAGAGGCACAATTAGTGGACTTATCTATGTCCATGGGGCAACACACATGAAGAAAGCTGCTTCCTGATGACTGGACAGGCAGGCAGTCTCCAGTCATAAAACCATAATTATAGTGCCTAATGTGTAAAGGAGAGAGAAACCTGGGATTATGGGTGGTAGAGGATTGCTGCAAGGCACATAGATATTACTTGTAGCCAACATTGGTGTGTCTGAGCTTAACAGGTAAAAACCCATTCCGCTCCCTTTCCCAATTTAAAGACCTTAAAGAATCCACAGGGCATTGTGAGCAAATAGGTGATCCTATGGTATTATTGGGTGAAGTGTGGGTGTAGAGAACCTCTCCACTGTTTATCAGGAAATATTAATTGACCAGACACTATGTGTCAAGTATTATTCTAGATGTTTGTGTTACAATGTTGAACACAACAATATCACTGCCTGTAAGTTGCTTATATCCTGAAGGAGAATGCCAACGATGATCAACCAACCAGATAAACATTTATTATAATGTCAGATAGAGATAAGTATGGTGGAGTATAAAGTAGGCTAAAAAAATAAAAAGATAAACTATCACAGATTAGGATGGTTATTTTAGAGGAAGTGGTTAAGGGAGTCCTCTCTCAGAAGTTGACATTGGAGGAGAAAGCTGAATGAAATGAGATAGCAAGCCATATGATGGTATGGAGGAGAGTGTTATAAGAAGGTGGGGCAGCAAGTGCAGAAGACTTGAGATGGGATCAAGCTTAGGTTCTTAGGTAAGAAGAAAGGAAATCCGCGTGCTTTTATGTAAAAAGATCACAAGGAAGAGAAAGACTGGAGGGATGGGCAGCAAGAAACCCAGGGACCCCCATGTAAATCATGGTTAGAATTTAGATATCATTCTAAATGTGATGAGAAGCTATCAAAGGGTTTTGAGCAGGTGAGCAATGTGATTGCTTTGTATTTGAAATTCATCTTTCTGCTGCCATGTAAAGACTAAACTTCTTGGGTCAGTCACTATGTGGAAGCAAGACCAATGGTCTGTCCCCTCTCATGATCTCTAGCCTACCAAGAATGTGAGCTCCTCAAGGGCAGAGAAACCATCTCTACATATTATTGTTCCCAGCGCTTTGCTTTATCCTGGAACTTCATAGGCACTTGATAGACATTGAACTTGTTTTGGAAGGTTGGGTAAATGGAAATTTCTAATTTAGACTAGGGCAAAAATGCCTCCTATGGCTTAGGACCCTTCTTACAGATGGATCTGTCCCCATGAAGAGTGAATTGGATTCCTTCTCTTTTCTAGAGTCTCCTACGTGATTCCCTGGGACCATGGGAAGGTAATTATAATAATAGCCATACAGTACATGCAGTGATATATTGGGGGAGCTGTGAAAGCATCGCATGAAATGGGGACAAGAAGAGGCTTGAGACATAGAGAAAGTTTGGCTTGACAGTGGAAAACAAGACGAGATGGGGCAGCTGGTTGATTTGTTGTCATGATGTGAAAGGCACTCTGCAGATTTAAACTATGGAATCATTCAAATTTTTCTTTCCTCCTTGTTGGTAGAAGATGTATTTCATAAGGCCAGTGAGTGTTGAATAAGAAATAGTTCTTCCTTTGATGGGCCCCTCTGGAACTTGTTTTGACCTCTGTCCATAAACTCATCCTTTTCTAGCTAAAGAAAAGAAGCAAATTTGTGCAAGCCTCCTTATAATTTTGACTGCGGGTGTCAGGCAAGTCTGTGAGCTACCGCCCTGATTATAAGCACCATGTCCAGAGGAGGTGAACGTTGTTCAGTTTTACAGTCATGATGCAGTCATGCTTTGAGATCATCTGGGAAATGCTGTAGAAGCACAAAATATTATTACTATTATTATGGCAGTAATAACTATGATTATAATGCAGTTAAGGGGAGCTGAGGAGGATGGCAGTGAAGGGTGAGTAAGCTTTACCCCCCATATATCAGTAAGATTTGCAGTATCAACACCTTCTGTGTGTTCATATGCATGAGTGTGTGGAGCGCACAAGGAGGCTGATGTGGGTATTGAGATATCATTACTGGACGATATGTACTCAAATCCATTTTAATGAAACTGTGTTCAGAAAACATTGTTTCTGTTCCATTCTACTTAAAACCTAGAGCACGGATTTGCTTTGTTTCAGTAATAGTTTGTTGGTGTGAAATATGATTTCCCTCCCTGCATATCTCTTGGGATGTGATGGTGACCTCAGAAGCTCTGAATGCAACAGGAAGATGTGATATAAAGTACTTGTTTCAGTATTACTCTAACTACTCTGGAGAACCAGATGTGACAGACGGTCTGTAGTTTGGCCATTTTCTTCTTTTATCTCCATTTTTGGAGTCTGTGATTTTGAAAAACTAATACTAATTCAACAAACATTTATGGAATATCATTAAATGCTATGCCTGGTGTTAGGCTGCAAGTTGATGAGATGAATATGATTTGTTCTCTGCTGTAAAGGTTTTATAGGTCAGTGAGGGATTCAGACAAGAATATCAATGTGTCTGATGTGTTAAATTCAAGCTCTCCCATTGCCTGAATGCCAAGATCAAATTTATACCTTGGGTGTCTCCCTTTGGGGTCAGTGGTAGAATGGATTTAAGGGGGTTGAACTAGAAGAAGGAAGAGCCAGATCAAGGCCATTGCAGATGTATGGATGAGAGATAAGTGCCTAACTGTTAAGTTCTTTGAACTATTTTTCATCTCTGAAATTCAAGTACACTTGCCATTATTGATCACGAGACCAAGTGGAGGAAAGAAATGGTGGGTAGGTTTCGAAAAATTTGTGTGGTTGGAATATTCAGTCCCCTGATGGTGTGTTCTGGCTGTGTGTGGAAGAGGACAGTGATCATTTTGCAGGGGTGGGAAATACCTGGACATTTCCTTTGAGTTTGAGAGATTCTTTGCAGTTGAGGATTGACTTACTCAGAAATGATGTGAGGCATTCTTATAGAGGGCTAGAGTTGCATGTGACATTCTGGGCATGATTCTAAATGTTGCCTAACAGAGTGTGCAAAAAGATAATGACCAAAATTATTACTTTTTTTCTACCAGACTGGAATGCCAAGGGAAATTTTAAAGAGCTTCTTTTGGGATTTGAGAATTAATCTAGTGGGGAGAGAGAGGGAGCGAGATGGAGGAGCGAGGGAGGGAGGGGAGGGGGGAGAGAGAGAGAGAGAGAGAGAGAGAGAGAGAGAGAGAGAGAGAGAGAGAGAGAGAGAGACACTACATCTGCCTTGTTGCCTGGGATAGATACTGTGCATTGTTGGAGAAGATCGCTGGTTGCTCATTTCAGGCATAGGCTTCAACAAGTATACAAAATCAGGGCTATACAAGATGAGCTCTATACATTTTTTCCTATTCTGAGGAGGCTACAAATTCCATGACTTTTAACATTATAGAGTAAAGGAGCTCATTATTTTGAATTTATAATTTTGAAAGGTTGAGTATGCCTTTGTGTCACCACTGGGAAGACTATTATATAATCCCTATGAATTAATGATGCAGAGTACTTTTACAGGGGTCATGTTTTACCTGCTTAGAGGTCTAACAGCTTTGGAGGACTTCTGGAACTTTTCTTGTATGCAAATATTTGCTGTTAATTACAAAAGAGGCTTAATTCAAGTCAGCCTAACTTCACACCAGACCTGAGTTATAAAGTATGACCAGGTATTTTCTAATCCCTCTGAGAATGTGGGAAAGATGAATGACTTTAAATTGAACCAGGAAAGATAGAGCCAGGAAGCCTCTTCCTTGGTACAATTAATTTAACAAACAAACAGTAGAAGACCAATAACAAATCATTAAGAAAAAGTCTTGATGACCATTGTGGTGAGATCTGAAAAAGCCTACCTTAGTTTTGCCAAACTTTTCTTTTCCTAAGAGTTTTGATAACATAAGAATCTACCATCTTTTAGTCATCCTTACAAGTATGGCTAAGGGCTTGGAGAAACTCTTTAAGTTCTGTATTAACCTAATATTGCTTTTCAAGATAATTTTTCAATTTTTTAATTATAGTATACTGTATGCAGTATTAAATTAGTGTCAGGTGTACAACCTAGTGATTAGACATTTATACAACTTATGAAGTGATCATCTAATAAATCTAGTACCCATCTGACACCATACTTAGTTACTACAATATTATTGATTATATTTCTTATGCTGTAATTTACATCCCCATGACTATTTTGTAATTACCAATTTGTTCTTCTTCCCTTCCCCTTTTTCACCCACCCCTGCCAACTCCCCTCCCATCTGGAAACCCTCAAAATATTTTCTGTATCTTTGAGTTTATTTCTGTTTTGTTTATTCATTTATTTTATTGTTTAGACTCCACATATAACTGAAATTATATGGTAGTTTTCTTGCTCTGTCTGACTTACTCCACTCTGCACAAAATCCTCTAGGTCAATCCGTGTTGTTACAGATGGCAAGATTGCATTCTTTATTATGGCTGAGTAATATTCCATTGCATATGTGTACCACCTCGTTTTTATCCATTCATCCATTGATGGATACACAGTTGCATCCACATCTTGGCCATTGTTAATGATGGTGTAATTAACATGTGGATGCACATGTCCCTTCTTAGGAGTGTTTTGGGTTTCTTTGGATAAATACCCAGAAGTGGGGTTACTGGGTCCTTCTTTGTCTCTTGTTATAGCCTTTATTTTAAAGTCTATTTTTTTACGATATAAGTATTGTTACCCCAGCCTTTTGTTTGTTTTCATTTTCATGAAATATCTTTTTCCCATGCCTTTCTATCTGAAGTGCGTCTCTTATAGGCAGCATATGTAAGGATCTTGTTTTCTTATTCATTCAGCCACTCTAGGTCTTTTGATTGGAGCATTTAGTCCATTTACTTTGAAAGTAATTGTTGATAGATATGCAGTTATTGCTATTTTATTATTCATATTTTTATCTTTTTTTTTTCCAGCTTAAAGCAGTCCCTTTAACATTCCTTATAATACTAGTTTGGTGGTGATGAACTCCTTTAGCGTTTTTTTTTTGTTTTTTTTTTTTGTCTGGGATGCTCTCTACCTGTCCTTCAATTCTAAATGACAGCTTTGCTGGGTAAAGTAATCTTGATTGTAGGTCCTTGCTTTTCATCACTCTAAATATTTTGTGCCATTCCCCTTTGGCCTATAAAGTTTCTGTTGAGAAATCAGCTGATAGTCTTATGGGAGCTTCCTTGTAGGTAACTAACTGCTTTTCTCTTGCTGCTTTTAAGATTCCCTCTTTGTCTTTAACCTTTGGCATTTTAATTATGATGTGTCTTGGTGTGGGGCTCTTTGCGTTCATCTTGTCTGGGACTCTCTAAGCTTTCTGGGCATGTATGTCTATTTCCTTTACCAGGTTAGGGAAATTTTCCATCATTATTTCTTCAAATAGGTTTTCAATTCCTTGCTCTCCCTCTTCTCCTTCTGGCACCCCTGTGATGCGAATGTTGGTACACTTGAAGTTATCCCAGAGGCCCCTTAAACTATTCTCACATTTTTGGATTTTTGTTTGTTTGTTTTGCTGTTCTGATTGGGTGTTTTCTGCTACATTATCTTCTAAATCACTGATTCAATCTTCTGCTTCATCTAATCTACTGATTCCCTCTAATGTATTCTTTATTTCAGTTATTGTATTCTTCATTTCTGACTGGTTCCTTTTTATGTTTTCTATCTCTTTATTGACGTTCTCACTGAGATCACCGAGCATCCTTATAACCAGTGTTTTGAACTCTGTGTTGGTAGCTTGCTTGTCTCCATTTTGTTTTGTTCTTTTTCTTGAGTTTTGTTCTGTTCTTTCATGTGGGACATGTTTCTTTGTCTCCCCATTTTGGCTGCCTCCCTGTGTTTGTATCTATGTATTAGATAGAGCTTCTATATCTCCCATTCTTAGTAGAGTGGTCATATGTAGTAAGTTTCCTGAAAGCCCAGTGGCACAGTCTCCCTGGTGACCTGAGCCGGGTGCTACAGGTGTGTCACTTGTGGGAGTTGTTTTGCTCTCCTGTTGTAGTTGAGCCTTGGTTCCTGTTTGCACATCAATGGCAGGAACTGACCCTTGGGCTGATTGATTGTGAGGACTGGTTGTGACTAAAGTGGAGGAGTTGTGTTGCAGGGGCTGAGTCTATTGAGTAAGATTTACTTTAAAAGGGCTCTGGTGCCTGACCAGTCTTCCCTTTGGGTGTGTCATCCTGGAAGGGACCCTGTCATAGGCCAAATTCAGCTGTAGCCTTGCCCTGCTCAGGTTACCCTGGAATAAGCCACAAAGCAATCTGCAGATGGCTGCCACCCATGCTGGGCTTCAAAGTGCCTGGAGAGTCCAAGCTACTAATTGAGGCTGGCTGTCACCAATGCTGGTCTTGAGGCTACTCAGCAAGAGTTATGGAGTACACCAAGGACTGATGCTGCTTCTTTGGGGTTTGTGAACCTTTGAGAGATTTTAAGAAAGTCTGCAGCATGAGCCAAGACAGGCCATTTGTATGGGAAAGTCACTGGAAGAGGCATGGGTGGACCCACAAGTTGGGTCTCAGGGAATCACTAGGGTGGGGTGAACAAATAGTGTTAGTCATGTTGATGGAAACTCAGATATGGCAGCCACTTGTGTCTGCACACCAGGAGGGGTGAGGGCTCAACAAACACATAATGGTTTCTGTCAGCTCCTCCATCTAGGAGAAAGTTGCCCCTCCAGTCCTTGCCCTAAAGCTAGACAATTCAGTTTCTCCTGTATGTTCCTGGCACCTTTCAAGCTGCTACTCCAGTGTTAGAGCTCAGAGCAAGTGAGTTCACTGGTAAGTAAGTCTGTGTGCAGACTCTTTAAGAGGAGCATCTGTGACTCTAGCTACCCTCATCTCACTCAGCTACAATCTCTGCTGGTTTTCATAGCCAGTAGTTGTGGGGACTTCTTTTCCTAGCACTGGAACCCTGAGCTGCAGTGCCTGGTGTGGGGCTGGGACCCCTCATTCCTCCAGGTGGACAACCACAGCTGAGATATCTCTCCCAGTTTTCGATGCCACATGTAGGTGTGGGGCCAGCCTGTTCCACATCTCCACCCCTGCTACTAGTCTCAACATGGCTTCTTTTGTACGTTCTTAGTTGTAGACTTCTGTTCAGCTAGACTTCAGGTGATTCTCAGTGATGGCTGTTCTGTAGTTTAGTTGTAATTTTGAGGTAGCCATGACAGGAGGCAAGTATATCATTTACTAACTCCACCATCTTTATCAGAAATCCAACTTAATATTGTTTTTAATTGGAAATTGCCTTTGTAGTATTTGCAGAAGTGTAGACCATTTTGAATTTAAAGGCGATATTTCTTGTCTGTAATAAGAAAAGGTTTTCTAAATTCATTGTCAGTAAACATCTTTAGCAGAACAAGGATAATATGGGTTGTGTAGGGACACACTCCATAACATGGAATCACTCCCCCCTACAGCTACATCAATGATTTTCTTGTTATATCTTCAGAAGAAGCAAAAAATGGCTCCTCATTAAGACTAATAGGTGTAATTTGATTGATATTTATTAATACTGTCTTATGATAGGCACCAGGCTAAATGTTTTCATGTGCACGATCTCATTACATCATATTTTATTAAGTGAGAAAACAGATATAAGGGACTAGTGATTTTTTTTCAGGGGCACAGCTAATATGTAGCAGAACTAAGACTTGAAGTTTCCGACTTTGAGCTTTAAGGTCCTTTCCTGTGCATCTGTATAGTCTTCTACTCTCACTGACACACAGTTCATAATGCCCTGGCTGTCAGGCAAACAGGCAACATCTCTATTTCATCCACCACCACCTTCAACCCTCTCCCCATTCCCCAAGCTAAATTCTGGCCTACTCATTGAAGGTTTCTACTTCTGCCTTTAATTCCTCAGCTATTATCTCCATTCAAACACAGAGTTGAGACACAAACTTCAGGATCCCCTTTACTCTCAGAAATGTTGGTTTCAGAGATCTACGTATACCCACTGCTATAAAATTAAGGGGCGTGCTATAGAGAATCTGTTAGTTCTCACTCCCAAATATATCTCAAATCTGTCAAATTTTCTCTATTACCACATTTTCTATCCTTACTCAAGCCACCATCTTGAAATACTACTGTGAAGGCTATTCTTATACTTTCCTATTCAGAGCATGGTCCCTGGACCAAGAGCATCACCCGGGAGCTTGGTGGAAATGCAAACTCTCATGCCCAACCCTGGACTTGGAGAATTAGAATCTGCATTTTAATAAGATCCCTAGATATTTCTTGCACATGAAAGTTAGAGAATCACTGTTCTGACAGACCTCCCTACACTCTCTTTGCCTCCTCAATTACATTCTCCCCTTTACATCCAATGTGATCTTTTAAAAATGTATATTTATGCCATTTCTCCATTGTAAGTCCTTTAATAGCTTCTCACCTCACTTATCATAAAGTCCAAACTCTTTACAATAACCTACAGTGTCCTCCAAGATCTGATTCCTACCTGTTGTCAGGCACACTGACTTCCTTTAAGTTCCTAAAACATACCAACAAGACTTGCCTTGCTATTTCCTTTACCCAGAACACATCCCTCCTGCTCTTGGTATGATTTTCATTTTCTTAAACTTTTGCTTCGATTTGAATGTAACCTCTTGGAGAAAATTTACCTGAGAACGCCAAGTATCTTCTTCCAGTTTTTCTCTATTATAACCATGCTGGTTTCCTTCAGAATATGTATCTCAATTTGTCATAATATTATCTATTTATTTCCTAACAATTGTCAACTTCCCCTGTTGGATTATATAAGGATAAAATCTGTGACTATTTACCTAGTACTTAAGATATTGAATGGCACAGAGAAGATACTCTATAAATACCTGTTGAACAAATGAATAAACATAGTTATGCTTCTTGCTTATTGAATTTTTTCTTCAGGAGTATATAATTTAAGAGAAATTATAATTCTCATAATTATAATTCTTATAGTTATATGTAGTTTTACCTGAATTATGTTCATTTAGCTATACAGACTCTGGAAGGCTTTCCTAATACCAACTTTCAGCATTATCAGTATAGTGATTTTTGTTTCCAAGCTATTTGCAAATGTGAGCTAGTTCTCATTTACCTACTGTAACCAACAAATATTCCCTTATATCAAATATCCAGCCATCTTCTTAATGGAAACCAGTATAGGTTTTCTGCAAGTATAATTGGTTTGGTCCAGAGTTGATGAGGGAACATATTAGATAGATATTCTTTCTTTCTTCCTGTTTTTTTTTCTTTTTTTTTTTAAGAGAGAGTGCAATAAAGGATGAAGGAGTAATGAGTTCAAGGGTTGATGTCTTGAAATATTAGGCTACAGCTGATGGCTAACCCAGGGTCAGAAAAAGAGAACTCCCTTATGAGGCATCATTGCACAATTGCATAAAGCAGATGTGTAATGGAGGCTTGTATCTTTCCCTCAAACATCTGGCATTAGTCATCCTGAGAAGCAGGTGCCTAGGTTGAATAGATCACATGTCTATTCCAAGATGACACATGTGTGTTGTTTCTAGGTTGCATTTGAATTTTTTTTTGGCTCCTGTCAACCCAAACACATTAATGATCAAAATGATAATGTAGAGAAAGATTACCTAAGAAAGAGGGTAAACAAAGTAGCTGCTGCCTCTGGCATGATCAGTATAAATTTTAGAAAAACTAGTAGCCACCCTGTGACGGACAGCCCATGATAGTCCAGATATAATGTTTGTACACTTGTTGTGACAGGTTGAGTCATGACTTCCACGGATGGGGCTTGTCTCAGAATGGAGGGTTTGCCTTATAGTTAGCCAAAGTCTTTGTTAGGTCTTAGCCAACTGTGGCTTAGTGTGTCATAAAAGTTTAATGAATTGTACCCTTTCTCTTAACATCAGCCATTGTGTCTCACAAGATGAAGGTTCGTGAGAGTACTGGAACAAAGTTTACAAGTGTATAAAACTTCAGCCAGGGTACATCTTGTAAAAACTCACTTAGTAAGAGAACATGGTGAAGTCATCTGTCTTGTTATGCCTTTTTCCCTTACTTTCCTCTAGCATGGTGTTAATTCATTGATCTTTAGATTTCTAGGCTAAAAACCATCTGGTTATTCAGGTCCATGCACACCACTTGGATTGTGACCTCTTGGAATCTCATGTAGAGTTTGTCTAGAACTTGTTAATATTTGATGTTCTAATGGTGCCAGTGTTTCTCAAGGTATGGTATGCTGATTATCTGTTTCAGAATTGCCTAGCTTGCTAGTGGAAAGCATAGATTCCTTGGACTGCCCCTATAAATTTACTAAATCAGTGTCTGATATAGAGTTTTAAAGTAAGTTCTCAACAAATAGTTCAGATGACCTTTATAAGTTCTAAAGTTTGAGAACTACCATCTTCTGTTGAAGTTAAGTGTGCAATTTTTAAATTATTTCTAACAGGCATTAAATAGAATTGGGGATTAAATTAGTCAACTTTAAATATGAGAATTTTATGGATTGGCAATAATCTTACAACCCATTTTTGGCTTGTCAGCTATGATGCTAATGAAAATTATCCTAGAGTTAACCCTTAGAAATGTAAGCCTATGAGTCCTGCTCAATAGTGACTGTTCATAGGACAAAAACTTATTTTCAGGGATGGTTTACACGGTTTGGAGTGCATGTGTTTTTTTTTGTAAAAAAAAAGAAAAAAGAAGAGATAACTGGGGGCCTGTCTTGTATGGGGATTTTAGATCACTTCTTATCCTAGGTCAAATACTTACAGAACATGAGGACTAAGATAAATTTGTCTTCTTTTTTCCTTAGGTGACATGGTTTTACATTTTTTTTCTGGTCTTTTTCTTTTGCAAAAGAATAGATATCCATTATACCCAAGCTCTTCTCATGCCATTTTTTAAAAATCTATAGTGCAAAGATGCAAAAATCATCATTTAATAACCACTCAGGTTGTTAATCCTCACTGTTAGAACTCATTTCTTAGAAATGATTACTGAACTGTACTCTACAAACAGAAAATACAAAAACTGAGTGTTGTCATGTCACCAATACTGAGGTCAAGAAACAGAACTTCATTGATACCCCAGAAGTGCCTCTTTTTCTTAATTCCAGTCCTAAACCTTTTCAAGAAAAACCATTTTTCTGATGTCTAGAAGTCATTTTATTTCTAATAAATGTCTACTCACTTTACTAATTTTTTTTCTGTAAATATTTTTTGTATATTAGAATCTCTAGCATTTTGATGATTAATATTAATTCAATCTGAACTTTCCTGACTAAATGCTGACTTTTAAAAAAACATTTTTTTTGCTAATTTATAATTCTACAATTTTTCTTTCATTGAGTGAAATTCTCTGGGTTCAACTTAAATCATTTCTGTCTATTCCATGTTTTGTTTCTAATCTGGAATGCACAGATAAAAATTTTAGGGTGGTATTAAGAACATAGTCAATATCAATTATGAAACACTCAGGGCAATTGTTTGAAGTACATTAGTTTAAAACAAGTAGTTGACAATTTCTTCCTTTTTATCCCATGGAAAAACTTGGTCAACAAACAAACCATTTGGATGTCATGAATTTAATGCAGTAGTTTATTTGGGAGAAGGGATAATTCAGTAGGAATTGAGACTTGGTATATTAGGGAGCTACAAATGAAAATAAACATGGAGCTATTTGGGACTTCACATTTTCTATTTTAGTTACAAATCAGACTGGTACTTTCAGCAAAGGACAAGCCTATTGTCTGTAGGATTAAAAAGAAGGGTATCATGGCCATGTGAAAAGAACACTGCACTTGGGGTCTAAAACCTTGTTGTGTGACCAAAAGTCACATAGCCTCACTTTAAGGGTCAGTTTCAAATCTATAAAATTAGGATAATAATATTTTCTTGAGAGGTTGTGGTGAAAACTAAAAGATTAATGTTTCCAACATCTAAGAAAATGCCTAAACACAGTAATTGCTCAATCAATGTTGGCTTTCCCTCTCTTCATCATAGCAGCATAGCATTTTTAAAGGAATTTAACATGGGAGGGCTATTCTAGTGGGAAAAAGACAACATTGCACCAGATCCCTCTCCATACAATTAAAAATATTTATTTATTTATTATTCCAAATAAATGTATGATAATTATGTAAAAATTTAGAAATATAGATATGCAAAATAATAATAATAATAATAATAATAATAAGTATATAATTCCCTTACTCCCACCCTCTCAGAGATAGCCACAGTAAATACTGTTATTCACAGGCACCTCATTTACCACTCTATTTCCTTAGTATCCCTCGGAATGCCTTGCACAGAGTAGGTATGGTCAGTGTTTGAGAAATTGAACTTTTTCCAAGAAGATAAGACAGTGGTTGGAAATTCTTTATGAATCTTAATTACTGCCTTAGAATGGAACCTAGTAGACTTTCTGGTCTACCTATTATTTTTTCAATCTTCAAGGACAGCTACTTGTTCTATTAACTTCTCAAATAGCTCTAGGGACAGAGATTGTAACATCTCTTTTTACAAAAGGATAGGTCTAAGAGCAGATGTTAATAAACTAAATCACTTAAAAATTCTATTTTATTATACTTTTATTGCATTTTAAAATTAAAGGTGGGTTTTTGTTTTCTTCTCTTTTGTCTTTTAAAGGCGTACAGCATGGTGGGAAAAACAAATAGGAATGCCAAGAGCTGAGTTGTAGCCTCTGCTAATTCATTCATTCATTTTCCTGCCTTGGGATCTAGGTAAGTAGTGCAATTTCTGTCACCTTGTAATAACAGGGGGAAAAAAATGCCTGTGCTGCTTTCCTCTCATGAGGTGATTATGGAAATCAATTGTGATAATATAAGTGGTGATGTCTCCCATGCTATAAGTTTTTTGTATTGATATGGTAATAATAGGAAAATTAGTGAACATAGCATTAACAACTATTTCTGTTGGGCTATACTTGAAAGGAATGAACAGAATTGGCTATTTCTGATTTTATTTCACAAAGCAGTTCATATCTAGGTCTTTAATCACTCTAAGTGAGTGTAGCAGGTTGGGAGCTATACCTAGAAGCACAAAATCTTCCAGCTCCCTAGAACTTTTGTGGAGTATCATGTCATCTCTTCACTAAATTCCAGCCTAGAGATTCAGAAAGCAGAATTAGAAGAAAAAAAAAGGACAATATATTTTCTAGCCCTCATCTTCGCCAGGAATGTCCATTTATATTGCCACTTTGCCTCAGTTTCTCTACTTAGACACAACGTGATGAGAATAATAACTGTTATCCAAAATATTAAATGGGTTACTTAGCATTTGGAAAATAAATAACATTAACCCCTAAATATTATAATCATGCATCCCTTATAGACGTATGGTAAAACTTCTGTGTCTCTGTGCAGAAAGAATATACGTTTTGAAGTTAGAACAAATTGATTTCAAATCATTGTTCCACTTCATCAGCTATGTGACTGTGGGGGTAAGATATTATCCTCTCTGAGTCTCAGCTGCATGAGGACGAAATTAGATGGCATATGTAGTGTACCCAGGATAGTGCTATGCACATTTTAGGTATTCTGTGTTAGTTCCCTTTTCTTCCTCATCACAACACTAAAATGTTTACTTAACAGATATGAATGTTTGATAACTTAAAATAACATGAAAAAATGTATTACATTTATTTTACCTAGAAATAGTGTAAAAACCCATGCTTTTATCTACATGGATTAAGAGGCTAAGTGTTATATTTTTAAAAAAGATGTTTTATTGGAAATTTGTTTGCTTTGCATAATGCACAATCATAAGCTACAATTGGGTTAATGGCTTAAATGTGAAACTAAAGCCACAGAGGGGATAGGAGAAAGCATAGGAGGGTATTTTAATGATCTTGGATTGGAAAAAGATTTTCTTCCCATGATAGCAACTCAGAGGTCATAACAGAAAAATATGTCACATTTGATTATACTAAAATTCACGACCTGTTTGGGAAAAAAATAACCATAAAACAAAAGGTAAACTGTGGAAATCTATGTATAATTCAGTAGCAAATGATAATATCTTTAAGGAGCTTTGTTAAGAGCTTCTACAAAACAGTAAGAAAAGTTAAACTGGTAGTACAGTAAGTAAAGGTCATGAAAGGGCAAATGTTTAGGTGACTCACTCTTTCCACTTAAAAGCTTATGTTGGTAGTCTTGAGTCCAAGTGCTGGAAAGAAAGTATTAAACCATCTTTATATGTGACTAGGAAGACAGTGGTCCTATGCTGAGGCATCATGATTAGCTCTGTTCGGAATGAATAACTTTTCTTGACTGGCTGAGTGTTTACGCTTATACGTTTCCTGAAAAACAAAATATTGTTTAAAAATTTTAGTTTTGAAAACAGTGATCTTTCTGCTTACTTTGTCTTCTTCCTTTTAGCCCTTTCTTGATGACCCGGTTCATTATTAAGAACATTGATTATGGTGCTTTGCTGTAATGCAGTGCAATGAAGTTAGGAAGGGCTGTTTATCCCTTTGCTAGTTAGGTTCAAACTGCTATGCATTTTGAATTCTTAGTGAAATATTAATACTAGCAAAAAAAGACAATCAAATAAATCACAGTTGCCCTTGAAAATCCTCTAGGAAACTTCCACTGTGATCAATGTATAATCAATCTCTCAGTAGTTCCAGAATAGCATTTTTTTCTGGCATTAGAAAGGATTGCTCTTTTCTCCGATTGAGGCTCAGATAAGGTAGTTGGTTCACAATGTGGTACCAGGTTCTATAAAAAATAATCTATATTTAAATTTTAGGGCATTTGCTTTGTGTTTATAGTTTATGTGAATGTGCTGATTACATCTTCATACTTACCCTACGAAATATACCCATTTTACAAGTGAGGAAATGGAGGCTATGTAAGACTAATACCAACTAATACATAGGAGCTAATATATGGAAGAGCCTGTGATGTTGATTTAAATTAATCCTAAGCTATACCAAATTTCTTATCACTGTATGTAAAATAAAAGTAAAAATGTTTTGAGTGAGAGTCCAATAAACTACCCACTGAATAAAATATGGAAGCTTTAGTTCTGAGCTTTGGGAGTAAATGTGTACTAGCTATTCAGAATCATGAGTGTCTTCTGCTTCTCATCAGCATTCTGCCCAGGCAAGGTATTATTCTGCATATCTGTAGAGGTGATAACTACATTATGAGGTGCCATAGTTTATGAAGATATGTTTTTGATCATGTATGCGGCTTGCCACACTGTAGTCTATAAAACACATTGTAATTGAGCAATGAATTAAAACAATTTCATCTTCTCCTGGGTATTTCTCATTTCACACCTCTACACTTGCATTGTCCTCATGAATCTTTCGTTGTGCCTCAGGGTTGGGTAATAGAGTTGAGCTTATCAGGGATGGAGGCTTTCCTAGGAGGGATGTCTATAATCAGCTGATGGACTGAATGTAGCTGATTATGCATGAGGTAACTCCTACCATATACACCCCACAAAAACCCCTGAGTAAGGAAAACAAAGCCGCCACAGCATGTTTGCTATTTATTCATGATAGCACAGCTCTTGACTTCAATACTCTGGACTTAAAAATGATGATGTAAATAGTAAAAGTTAAGGTGAGGCTCTGAGAAACAGGAAATTTTACATAAACCTCTCTTGTAATGATTGTGATCAAATTACTTAATGTTCCTCTGTTCTTTCTAAGAAGAGATTAGCTAGGAAATCATTTCCCAAACCTTACCTTAAACAATTAACCTAAATACTTGCCCAAAATGTTTTAGATTTTTATTTCATGTAAACTTTTTCCTGTTCTCTTTTCATTGCTCTCAGTGAGAGTCCCTTGCATTACTCCTAGGATTAGGCTCTTTCATTTCTTTGCAGCCATTATTTCCAGTCTCCTCCCCTCTCTTCCTCTCCCCTTCTCTCCTCCCCTCT